>NC_071391.1:122954048-123299395 GCF_022682495.2 Desmodus rotundus
ATGCTGGTAGAAAGCATGAGCTTGGATGTGATCCCCCATGTGAATATGGACGGAAAAAGGCCCAAGCACTGAGCCCTGGGCCTGAGCACGGAACCATACAACGGTAAATGTTCCCGGAGTTAGAACGAACATTTTCAGACTGCGATGGCAGACCTTGTCAGGTATTTTAGAAGCTATGAGCCAGAAGCAGATTGTGTATGTTCCTGGAAAAAAATATACTTCACTAAAGCAAACCTTTTAAAACAAATATGCTGAATATTCAACACAACAGATATGATTGGTTTTGTCATAAAAGAATTGGTAAAATTTAATGTGCATTAGTTTTAAGAAGTTTTTCTTACCCTTAAATAAAGGTGGAAGAAATTATGGCATTGTTTTGTGCTATATTATGTATGTTAATAATTACCCTCAGAGAACACTGCTCATTTTATTGGGGTTTAGGGTGACAATTAATCACAAGTCTTTGTACCAGCTCCCTAATCATGCCACTTTTTCTATGAATAGTATTGAGACTCTGTCTGCACTTGTCCTTTTGATCCAGTACCTTAATCAAATCAACTCTGCAGGCGAAAGAAGTCAAATGAATATTCTGACTGAGTTACATCATTGCTTGACTAAGTAGCTTCTTGCTGTTTCCGCAAAAATTAAATGTCTAGTATTCAAATTGTTCTTCTGTGTTACAATTGGGTACAGTATTTAGGTTATGAGTATTGTTTTTGCAACAATGTGGACAATCCAATTGCCTTTAGGCATTCATTTTTAAAAAGGTATGCTTTATGAAGGTAAGAATGAAAGGCATATGAAAAATTTTACTAGGAAAAGATTTAGAAAGTGCCTTCGTCACAGTCACTAATATTTACTTTAGTTTCCCTTAGGTCAGATCAAACTCTGGGAGGCTAAAGTTGAAGAGGTTGACAGATCCTGTGATTCAGATGAAGACTATGAAGCCAGTGGGCGAAGCTTGTTATCCACACACTATACTGTCGTGATCCACCCCAAAGACCAAGGTCCAACTTACCTTCTAATTGGATCCAAGCATGAAAAGGTACGTAAGGACTTAAGGGTTGGTTCAGAATGATGTAGAGGAATGTTAAAGTACTGGAAATAACTTTCAAATCATTTAAATGGAAACAAGAAAGAAAACTTTGCTAAAGACTTTTGGCTTTGTTTTCAGAGATTCTTTATATCCCTGGAAACGAGCCTTGTTTAATTGTGTCATTTTTCAATCCTATTGATAGAAGTGGTCTCAAGGCTGAAATTACTGCATGAAGGTGTAGAATAAAGGGGTCTTATGTTTCAAATGTGATGTCTCAGACTGGATTTTTTGGGGGTGAATCTAAGGCCTCCACCTTATATTTCTGACTTATTTTCAACAAAATTGTTATATGTGTTGTGTATATGTAGTCATATATAAAAATATAAACGTTAATATAATACAAGATAAAACTTAATTTATGACAAAAGAGGCATCACAGGTTAATATGGAAGTAATGGATTATTCAATACATAGTATTTTGTGTTCATTATACATTGAGGAAATTAGCTATTTACAAAAACATTAGTTTACTTTGTCATCTCATGTATATAGCAAAGTAATTTTCAGGTGAATTTAAAGAGTTAAATGAAATAATTTTTTAAAGGCCTGATCTTGGAATAAAAAGTACTTTCTTTAAAAAGGCAATGTAAGAAACACAGTAGAAATGGTGATAGATTTGACTATAAAAAATTGAAATACTTCTTTATATCAAATAAAATCATAACATAACTAAAAGGATAATGTAAAAATAAAATATTTCATGGTTGGCTACTATATCTTTAACATATAAACGACTTTTATAAAGTATTCCTTCTTTTTTAAGGCCGAATAAGATTCCATTGTGTGTATATACCGTATTTTCTGTATTCATTCATCTGTCAGTGGACATGGAGGTTGCTTCCATGTGTTGGATATTACAAATAATGTTGCCGTAAATATGATAGCTCTTTGAAATCCTGGTTTCAATTCCTTTGGCTGTATATACCAAGAAGTAGAATTGTTAGATCCTATGGTAGTTCTGTGTGCAGTTTTTTTAGGGCCCTCCACACTGTTTTCCACTGTGGCCGTACCAATCTACATTACCTCTAACAGCATACAAGGGTTCCCTCTTCTCCACATCCTTGCCAGCATTTATCTTTTGCTTTTTCTGATGAAAGCCATTCTAATGGGCATGAGATGGTACTTTATATGGTTTTGATTTGCATTTCCCTTATAATTGGTGATGTTGAGCGCCTTTTCGTATGTTTGTTAGCCATTTGTACATCTTCTTCAGAGAAATGTTTATTCAGTTCCTTCGCCCACTTTTTAAATTTGATTATTTGGGTTTTGTTGTTGCTGTTGTTTTACTTGAGTTGGAGTTCTTTATGCATTTTGGATATTAACCCTTTATTGGATAAATAGGTTGCAGATGTTTTCTCACATGTCATAAGTTGCCTATTCATTTGATTGTTTTCTTTGCAGTGCAAAACCTTTGTAGTGTGATGTAATCCCAATTGTCTATTTTTGTTTTATTGCCTATGCTTTTCATGTCATATCTAAGAAATCATTGCCAAGGTCAATGTCCAGAAGCTTTGTCCCTATGTTTTCCTCTAGAAGTTTTATGTTTGTAGATCTTTATTTCATTTTGAGTTGATTTATGTGTATGGTGTAAGATAAGGGTTTAGTTTTATTTTTTGCATGTGGATATCCAGTTTTTTAAACACCACTTATTGAAGAGACTCTCCTTTCCCCATTGTGTATGTATTCTTGGCACCCCTTGTCAAAGATCAGTACATGTGTGCGTTTGTTTCTGGGCTCTTTATTCTGTTCCATTGGCCTTTGTGTCTGTTTTTATGCCAGTACCATACAGTTTGATTACTGTAGCTTTGTAATATATTTTCAGTCAAGAAGCGTGATGCCTCCAGCTTTGTTTTTCTTGCTCAAGATGGCTTTGGCTATTCAGGGTCTTCTGTGGTTCCATATGAATTTTAGGATTTTTTTTCTGTAAAAATTACCATTGGGATTTTGATAGGGATTGCATTAAATCTGTAGATGCTTTGGGTAGTATGGACATTTTTAAAATATTAATTCTTCCAATCCATGAACACTGGATGTTTTTCTGTTTATTCGTGTCTGCTTTAATTTCTTTCATCAATGTCTTACAGTTTTTGGTGTACAAGTCTTTCACCTCCTTGGTTAAGTTTATTCCTAAGTATTTTACTCTTTTTGATGCTGTTATAAATGGGATTGTTTTCTTGATTTCCTGTTTGGATAACTTATTCTTAGTGTATAGAAATGCAACTGACTTTTGTACACTGATTTTCTTCCCTGAAACTTTGCTTCATTTATTAGTTCTAACACTGTGTTTGTGGAATCTTTAAGGGTTTCCTACATATAAGATTATGTCATCTGCAAACAGATGTAATTTTACTTCTTCCCTTCCAATTTGGATGCCTTTTATTTCTTTTTCTTGCCCTATTACTCTGGCTAGGACTTCCAGTGCTATGTTGAATAGAAGTGGCAAGAGTAGGCATCTTTGCCTTGTTCCACATCTTAGAGGAAATGCTTTCAGTTTTTCACCATTGAGTATGATATTATCTGTGGGCTTTTCTTATATGGCCCTTACTGTGTTGAGGTAAGTTTGTTCTCGGTATTATTCTTCTTTACGTTTTCTAGATTTCCTAAGTATTTTATATGTATTATTTGTATAGGAGTCAGATTTTAAATGTGATAAAATTTATTGTATTTCTTAAAGAAATATTAACTGGTTGTATTTGTTCTAGTCTCTTAACATCATATTACTTTCCTTAATTTTATCATGCTTTTCTAAAAAGCATCTATAGAAAATAATAAAAATGTGAACTGTGTGAAAATGTACTATGAGCACAATTCAAGTGAGCCTGCTTCAGAGCTGTGTGAATAAGTAGCTTTTATTTATTATTTAAAAATTTAAGGTTTTTTTTAATGTCAAAGTTTTCAACTATTTATATACGTTTTTTTCCATTAAGTCACCAAAAATTAGATATTGGTTAACATCTCTATTAATATATTTTATTTTTAAGGACACTTGGCTTTATCATCTGACGGTGGCAGCTGGAAGTAACAATATAAATGTTGGCACCGAATTTGAACAACTTGTGTGTAAATTGCTAAATATTGAAGGAGACCCTTGTAAGTTCATAACGTATAAGGCTTTATGGTTTATGAAGTGGACCCTAACCCCCTTAGCCTAATGGAGTTTTCACTTTGCGGGTTCATTTCCCTGCAATGCACCTACCGTTTCACTGGCTTTTCTTGCCATGGGCCAGGATTTCTCACTGTGGTTCCTAGGCTCCAGGAGTACCATCATTCCCCTAAATTCCATGTTCCGTGACACCTCTGCCTTCACTCACACCACCCCTCTGCCTGAAATGCCCCCCTTCTTTCGCAGTCCTCACCAACCTGAAAAAATCCTATCTCCCTTAGAAGCTCCCCCAGCCAGCCCACTCCAGCTCAGCTTCTGGCTCATAAAATATTCTTAATAAATGGTAAAATTATGCCCCAATGCACTTTGCCATTTAACTCTTTCATAGCATTTGTTGCTTTGCATTGGAATTATTTTTAGTGGCTAAGGTTTCCCAATTGAGACTCTAGATTCTGGATTATGCTTTATTTAATTACAGGGATCACATTTTAATTTCACTATCCAACATAAGAATTTAATAAATGTTGATTTTAGGAATGACTTCAAGTTCTTCTTTATTATTCTGTCTCCTCCTACTTTGCCTTCTCCTTTCTAAATCTTTCTGCAGCAACTTCTCATGTATAATCGTCTCCTTACCCGGGTCACCAATTTTTAGCACATTTAAGCAACATAATATTGCCCTGGTAAACTTGTTTCAGCCAAGACTATTAGGGCCAAACTCTTCTAGATGTAATTTCTCCAAAACAGGAACATAAGAGTCCCCAGTGGCCAGGAAAACGAAATGAAATAGTGTTGCCAAAGGTTTTTCATGTCCTTGGTGACTTAAGGTTGTGAGCCAGGCCTGAATGAACTAATTTCTAAAGGGCTAATAAACGGGAGGCCAAAATAAGCAATTCTTTCTGTTTTCTGCTCCTATTTTATTCTGCATTTAGCCTCTCAGATATGGAGACACCCTATGCTGTGTCACAGCAAGGAAGGAATTGTTTCCCCTCTGACCACACTGCCTTCTGAAGCTCTACAGACAGAGGCTATTAAATTATTTAAGGTACAATTTTATATGGAGTTATGTGTTACTAGAAATGTAATTGGAAAAATAACAAACAATTCAGGGTATAAAGTTTTACTTTTTTCAAGAAAATTTTAAATGCGATTATTGTTATTAAGAAAATAAACTGAAATAAAACTAGGTGTGAATTTAATGTGCTTTCTGAGTGAGGATTTGGGAGTTATTGAAATGAACTATGCATCATTTGAGCAATGTGAGACTCAATAGCAAAAGAATCGTTTCCCCATTAACCTCTCAGGTGGAGAGATTCCTTCTGTCTCACCTACCTCAGTGTTGGGAGAGGGGCCAGCGCCCTTCTTCTCCAGTGCTTCTCTCCAATTCTTATTGTTCAACTTCTGTTCGAAACCCCTGAGCTCTTGGAACCTGGCATTCAGCTATATCGGCATTCAGCTATTTCCTCTCTTGTCATCAGCGAGCTTCTGGCAACTCTTCTTCCCAAAATAGTGACAGATACTTCCTTAACATGATACGATGTAATGCTGGAAATATATTTTCATTGATTATTTCATGCTGTAATGCTTGGGCAGCAATGCTTTAGGGTAGAAACTAAATTTATTTCATTATATTCTGTCCTCAGAAGAGATAAAGACTACCTACTGTATAACGACACAATAATTAAAGTCAACAACTGGTGTTTATTAACACTTTAATGTTTCTTAATACATATTGTGTTTCATCAGATTTTAAATCCATTCATTCATTAAACATTTGCTCTGTCACTCGTGGCTGTGTAGAGAATAAAAAGATAAATAAGTCACAGTTTCTGTTCTTAGGAAGTTGATAGTCTGGTGAACGAGAGATTGTTAGTGTTCTGTGTACCCCTAAGGTGAATGCGAATTCTGCCCTGGGTGGAGTGCTCTGTGTCAGTTAGGTCAAGTGGCTTGAGAGTGTTGTTCACGTTTCCCAGATCCTTGCTGATTTTCTGTCTGCTTGTTCTCTCAGTTATTAAGAGAGGTGTATTGAAATCTCCAACTGTAATTGTGCATTTGTCTCTTTCCCCTTGCAGTTCTACCCATGTTTGCTTCGTATATTTTGTTAAGTACGTAATCTTTAGGGTTGTTATGTCCTCTAGTTGAACTGACCCCCTGTATTATTACAAAGTGACCCTCTTTATCTCTGGCAGAAATCCTTGTTCTCAAATCCACTTTGTCAGATATTAATAGAGCCACTCTGGTTTTCTTTTGATTAGTGTTACCATAATATATCTTTTTCATCCATTTAGGGGGGAAAAAAGCTATTACTAAGAATAGAATCAATATAATTCATGCAGAATAAATCTAATCATTCATCACCTTGAGTACGTAATTTTTTTTTCTTAATTCAGACCTGCCAGCTTTTCATAAATGCCGCAGTTGACTCCCCTGCAATTGACTACCACGTATCCCTAGCCCAGAGTGCTCTGCAGATCTGCCTGACACATCCTGAGCTGCAGAATGAAATTTTCTGTCAGCTCATCAAACAGACAAGACGGAGACAGCCCCAGAATCAACCAGGACCATTGCAGGTATATAGTGATACATATACATGCAATTTAAAATGATGCCGCTGTCTTCATTGTGAGAGTGATGCATATTCAGTAAAGACATTTGGGAAATACAAAAAGTGTAAGAAAGAAAAATAGCTATTAATATTTTGATGTATACTCTTTCAGTTTATATATTTATGTGTTTCTGTAGAAATGCATGTGTGTATATTTTTCACATTACTAGGGTTACAGTGGGCCTATTAATTTTTTAAAGTTATAGAACACAATCATTTCCCCTATGTTCTTCAACATTTTTCAAAACATTAATGATTGCATTCATATCAATGACTATCCATTTAGGTTTTCCCAGTTATTTTTCTTATAATAAATACCTCTGCAGTATACACCTTCGAACCCAAATCTTGAGTACAAGTCCAGTGAAGTTTTTGGAACCCATCTCTAGAATTTCCGTATATCTTCACCAATATTCAGTTTAATTCTTCTTTTAAATTTTCCCAGGTAAAAAGTGGTATTTCACTATTGATTTACAATGCACTTCTTTAATTATTAGTGCAAGTGAGTATATTTTTCAGGTAATTTTTAGTCATTTGTGTTTACTCTTCAATGAATGCCTGTTTTAGTCTTTGCTTACTGACTCCTGTCAACTACAGGATGAAGAGACTTCTTACCCTGTCATACAGGACTCGCAGGTGTGGATCCAGGGTTTGTGGGACTTGAAGCTTATACAATTAACATTTTGTACTCTTTTCCCACATTTTAAAAGAACATGTGATCATGTAAACACAGTTGATACGGCTTTTCCCAGAGCCTTGGATGGAGGGGCCTGTGCATGAGACGGATTTTGAAGCGAAGCCTTATTTGCATTAAGTGCCCTTCATTATCTGGCTCCAGTGGCCTCCTCTTCCTCCACTTAATTCTATGCACCCGGCCTCCAGCACACAGTGAAGGGGTAAAAGCTCCCCATTCTTGAAACACACCTGTCTTTACCGTATTTCCTACCTTGCATTGCTCCTGGCATTGGTCCTGTGACTTGGATCCCCCTGCTTTGTTCCCACCTGTGCACCCTACAGCCCGCCCAGCAACACCTCTCCTGTGAACTCTTCCCCAACTCCCACAGCAGTCAGTCATTCCTTCTGCTGGCTATACTTGAAAAAAATTTTTGATTGTAAGTAACTCAAAAGGAGAAAGGCCAGTGCTTTGTTCTGTCCTCCTCCTTCTTCATACAACATTTTAAAAAGTATTGGAGCTGTACTTGCTTAATGGAAAACAATTTAAAATAGGAAAGAATACAGAATAGAGCAAAGGAGAAGGAAAGGTCACATATAATCCCGTTACCTAATCTCTGTTAGTATTTATATACGTGCCCCTTATTTTTGTTTGTATATATGTACGTATGTGTAAGTAGACTGGTTTTGTTTGGGGGTATATGATTTTTTTTTACTATTTTTCTTGTTTTTAATTGTTGTTCAGTTACAGTTGTCCCCATTTTCCCCCCATTACTCTCCCCTGCCTTACCTCCCCCCCACCTCCCACTTCGATTCCCCCCCGCACCGCCTGTCTTCAATCTGCCCTTTCTCAAGGCTGTGACTTACAGTTCAGTGAATGAGCAAATACATAAATAACGACGACAAAAAGCAGTGTTCCTGCTCTCTGAGTGTGATGTCAATAGGATTACCATATCTACATGTCCTTTGGTATCTCAGTAGTAGACAACTGTATACCTAACTAGGTGGATTGTGGATTTGACCCAGTGTGGCTTTTCAGTGTTGTTATATATTATAAATGCCCTAAGAAGATAATGTATAGTTGGAAGAAGCAAACATATCTGAGGTCAAGAGAGGCTACCAACTACCAAAATCAACAAAACCTTGAAAACCACACACACACACACACACAAGGAAAGACGATCAACTTCGTCAGTCAAACTGGTTCTGATTTGGACGTCTGCCGTGTGGTGCCTAACCTATGCTGCTTCTCTTTGCCCAGGCCTGGCAGCTCTTGGCGCTCTGTGTGGGGCTGTTCCTGCCCCATCATCCTTTCCTGTGGCTCCTCAGGCTCCACTTGAAGAGGAGTGCAGATTCCAGGTGTGCAGAAAACTAGCCAGCTGAACCATTGCCATGGCCTCTGAAAATCTACGCTAAATCCTAAGTATTTAGAAACCTGCTAGGCACATTTATAGAGTGTGTGAAACACGTGTTGGTATAGGGAACCTTCGGTCACCACTAATGTGGAGCTCGGAGAATATTCTATTTGTTATGTTAAATCTCTTCCGGAAGATTGCCATGAAAGCTTGAGACCTGACAAAGTTTTTAAGTGAAAGGTCTATTTCAAGCATGAATGGCTTAGTGTTAGTTATTGTTATAATAGCAGCTATTTTGTTTCCTTAGATTTCTCTACTACTATTTTTCTCCATATTGAATTCTTTATGTGGAAAACTGCCCTAATGGTCTTCCCTCCTTTTATACTTCTGTGTATTTGAATTTCTTCAGAATTTTTATTTCCTTGTAAAAAGTCATTGAAAATCCAACTGTCTCAATGGCTCTCTACACTGGGACGCAGGGCACCCAACCAAGGGTTATCGGGGTCATTTTGTCTCAGAGGTTGATGTTGGGTTCCTTAACTAGACTCTGGGACTGAGATAAACAAACAAACAAACAAACACAAAGAAACAGAAAAACAACTTTGAAGCAGTAGAAAAATATTCTCCAGTTCTTAATATGTTTTGAGGACTCTGTGATCAAGGTCACGTGACTTCCATTGCAATCACTGACAAATCACCCAGACAAAGGGTGACATTTTGAAGTCTACCTAGAAGACACTTCAATACAAATATATTAAGAGGTATTATCAATCTGCTTTTATTAACAGAGTAAAAATTACATATAACAAATGAGGGCAAATAAGATCTCTATCCAGCTTTTACATTTATTTGCTCCAGTGGTTTTGTTTAATGCTTCACATCATTTAAGACATTCATGTTTTATAGGGTAAAGAGGAAATATATTTCTGTTTGAAAATATTTTCTTATCTTGTTTAGCAGTCAAACACTAACTTCCACGTTCTTCAAACAAGAACTCTGCTACATCATGTGTTAAGTTATCCTATGCTATTATTTATACAGTTATTTTCTTTACATTTATTAATATAATTACTATACAAGGGGGACAGAATTATCTTGTGGAGGGTGGGCATCTTAGTAGTAGAGGCTTCCCCCACTAGGTGAGTATTCTAGGAACTCATCTGTATCAGCATGCCAGCTGGTGTTGTTGTGAGAGGCTGCATTCGGCTTCAGTGAATTTTTTTTGAAGACTCTTCCAACATGTTTGCCCATTTCATGATGGGTGATTTATATCTGCCCACATTGCACTGAGTGTCCAGCAGTTTTTGACCAAAGTAGCATGACCCCTGTGCCGCACTCTTCCTATTCACCTAGTCTTGCCCGAGTGACCTCTTTCCCCCCCGGATGAAAAGTCATCAAAGGGACACATTGTGCCGATGTGGAAGAGGTGAAACAAAAAACAGCAGAAACACTAAATGGCATCAAAATCGATGAATTCAAAAACTGTTTTGAGCAGTGAAAAAAAGTCTCGATAGGTGTATGGCATCACATGGAGAGCACTCTGAAGGTGACTGAAGTTTAAACATGTAAGAATACAAGTTAAATACACAATTTTTTGTAAATAAATTCTGGGGTTTTGGGGGTCTCCCCCTTATATCGACTATATAATGACTGGTATTTTTAAATTCATCTTGTGACTATAATAATATGATAAAGACAAAGAACGCTTTGTGAGGAAGTTTCATTCAGTCAGTGGCAAAAGCAAAGGAAGTAGAACTAACAAGAACCAACATCACTGACTCAAGCCAATGAGGCAGCATCGTTGTGTCCTACATCCGAGGCACTGCCTGAAGAGGGACAAGAGGACGATAGAGTGTAGTTCCTGCCATCACCGCGGGTAGATCCTGTAAAGAGCCAATAATACAAGGCAAAAGCCTTGAAGTGTGGGTATCAAGAGTGCGTTGGGGGTGACGTGGTTATTTTTTTCAAGAGGCCTTATCTTTTGATTTCTTTTATTGGAATCTCCCCCGAAGCAGTCCCTGGGATAAGAATTTGAGTGAAAGTGTCTATTTGGGAGATGCAGTAAACAACAGCAGGGGGTCATATTATGGGCTGTGTTGTGTCCCTCCAGAAAAGGGGAGAAAAGAAGCTAGAATTTGAGAAAAGTTACAGAGATTTGATAGTATCATGAAAAGAGAAAAATCACTGTCAAAATTAGCATAGTGCACTGTAATAATGTGCACCAAGGAAAGCTTTCTTAATGGTTTTGCATATATAGTAGGTTGTCTTAATTAAATTTATTCTTAGGCTTTATCTTAAGTTTTGTGTTATAGGACAGAATTTGGAAAATATGCCATTTATTGCCAGCGATGTGTAGAAAGAACACAACAAAATGGAGATCGAGAAGCAAGACCCTCGAGAATGGAAATTCTTTCAACCCTTCTTCGAAATCCTTACCATCATTCTTTGCCCTTCAGCATCCCTGTGCATTTCATGAACGGGATATATCAGGTAGGTCAGACTTCCTACCCTGAAGGAAACATGCCCAGCCTAGGGTCCTATGTATAATATGAACTCCGGACAACTGAGAAATGAGACTGTTCGCCTACCTTTGTCAGCAGCTGGCAGTGGTAAACTTGCAAATTAATTCAGAACAGCTGAGTTTTGAAACAGCTTTGCTGAAAAGGATTCACACTAAAAACGGATCTACATTGAACCAAATAAGGGAGGAGTGTCCCTGCCATTACAGTTCGGATGGAGAAAACCAGAAATACTTCTGTTGAGGTCACCAGTGCACCTGCTAGATGAGGAAATAATTATTAACACTGGGTGTGTGCAAGTTCAGTCTCTTTAAAGCCTCCCGATCTCAGGAATTATCTAGGAAATTATGTGGGCCCTCCCAACTCTCAGATCTAGATACTCGCTTATCCAGGGAAGCAAGCGTGTTCCAAAGCTAGCAGTTAGTCTTTGTAGTCCTAAGCCTTTTATCACAGAATTCAGATACTTAACTGCCTATTAAAGAAACAAACATTAAATGCATACAAGTTCATTTGTTTTAAGTACATTTCCTGTTTGGTTTTTTTTCCATCTGCTTGAAGATTACATACAGTACTGTAGCTCTCGGTTTGCTTTGAATGGGTAAGCCTAGTATCTCTGCAAGATGTTTACAGCTGTCAAATGATCTGCCTATTTTGAATTCATGTTAGTTGGCTGAAGCCACAATTTCTGAATTCTTACAGCAAGCTAATGACTAAAGACAACATTAATTGTCTCCACTGGCTCCTTGGGGGGCGGGAGTTAAAGCACCCAGATAAATATAGGACACCATTAATCACGCATCAAGTATGTCCTGTTTCCCCCACCCCCTGAAATCTAAGTTTTAAACGCACATACTTTTTTTATTTAGAGAACGACCTTGTTATTTCTATTTAGGTAGTTGGATTTGACGCATCCACCACAGTGGAAGAATTTTTGAATACTTTGAACCAGGACACAGGAATGAGGAAGCCAGAGCAGTCTGGATTTGCATTGTTCACTGATGATCCTTCTGGCAGGGACTTAGCGCATTGTCTTCAAGGAAACATCAAGGTAAAACCAAGTCCTTTTAAGGAGGCACACCCAGCAAACAGCAAAGAAGCCACTATTTGCTATTTGCAACAAGTTTAGTTCAGGAGTTTTCAAAAACTTTAAACAATCTCATCTTCACCGTGAAAGAACTTGTAGGACTTTGCCGAAGCCATAGAATTCTTAACATAAAATCTGCACACACACATGCTTCCTGTTAGGGAGAGGGGAAGGATTAACAGTAGTACTAGTACCCTAAATATTAGGTGGAGGGTGGAAGCGCTCCTAAAATGGCTTTCCATTTAATTTATTCACTCAGTACTATTTATTGAACTATATATTGTGTCCCAGGAACTGTACTGGACCCTTTGGAAAATACAAAGAAGTATCAGAAATAGTCCCTGCCCACAGCATACTTAAAATTTGCTTAGGGAAGAGCAGCCGTATACACCGATAACTTTAAACTGGAAAGTGGTCAGTGTGTTAAGAGCGCTGTGAACATTCCACAGAGGAGAGATTAAGCCCAACAGTGGAAATTAGGGAAGGTCAGAACTGGGTTTTGAAGAATGAGTAGAAAATGGACCTGTGGAAATAAAGACATAAAGAAAATCGTGAGCAAGACAGAATTGGAAAATTTTTAAACAGTTCTCTAGGTCATAGGAAAATAACTAATAAAGTTTCTAGTGGTGGCGACAATTAGAAATGTAGAATTACAGAACCAGAAGGAACCTTAGAGAAACAAATATTTGCAAATGAGGAAACTGAGGGCTAGAGCAGGAGATGATTTACCCCAAGTCAAAAGCTAGAACTATATCTGGACCCTTTCCTTACTTGATGTGGTCCTTGATTGCTCTTGGAAATAAGTGCCTTGTTACAGGGTGAAGGTATTTCTGGGACTGGAGATGACAGAATTGGAGCAGAGTAGGGGAAGAACTAGATTTATAAGTAATAGCTTACAGGCTTAGGGCATACGCAACATCAGTAACTCCCAAAATCTAGCTCCACTCGCAAAACAACCTGTTCAGGCTCCGTGGGGTTCTACAGAGTACTGTTAAAGCTCACACCTAGCTCCTTACGCATGCTGGCGAATGGGTAACAGTTTCCCCCACACCTCTTTGCCTCTGTCTTCGACTGCATATTGAGAAATCTAGATAAATCAATGTCTTTTTCTCCTCAGCTCCAAGTATATCCCGTTCAGTTCAACAAATCCAAATGTAAATTTTTCAGACAGACATTCCTAAAATATTGTTATTAATGAATTGCTCAAGAAGATAAGCTGGCATTTTTGGCTGACTGGAGCTGAGTAAATATCAGGGGCTTTGGTGAATAACTGCTTACCACATATTTTTGAAAGCTTATTTCTATTTCTGTAAATGATCTGTTAAATAAACAAACATTTATTTCGTTCCTGAAGAATTTTTGTTCTTTCCCAATCAAAGACTTAAGATTGTATTCCAGATTTCTTTGGTATGACTTCAACCTTCATAAACTCAGAAGATAGAAAAGTTGCTTCTTCAGTGACTAAATCATGAAAAACCTCCAGGAATCCTCTTGTTTCCAGCCTCACACAGTCCTTCATTAAGATTCTTTTCTGAATAAAAAACATATTCTACCGTCCAAAGTTAATGTGTGTCCAAAGGCATGCGTGGACCAAAGAGCAATTTATAATTAAATCCTAAACTCCAGAGCTGCACTTAAGCTTGAAATAAAAAGCTTCAGTCCATTTGGTGTGATCATGTTAACTGGAAATTTTTTAGTGTAAGGCAGGCTTGTCTTCAAAATATACCAATTTGAAAAATATTATAAATCTCCATTTTTCACTTCCCTTCTAGATTTGTGACATTATTTCTAAGTGGGAACAGGCTTCCAAAGAACAGCAGCCTGGGAAATGGGAAGGTACGAGAACTGTTCGTCTAACTTATAAAAACAGGTGTGTAATACCATCGCCAGCTAACAAAGTAGGACTTTACGCCTCTCTTCAAATCACGGACCTACAGTTTAATTTCCTACCAAAGAGACTTAAAAGTTCAATTTATGTGCATCTTTTTTCTATAAATCATAACTATGCAGGAAGAAACCGTCACATAAAATTTTATTGCTAATTCTTGTCCCTTAATGTCATGAATAATTATATTTTATAAAAATATGCATTTGGACAAAGATTAGAAGAAAACTACAGGAAAAAACAGCTGCTGTCTTAGCATAGGGTGAATTTTTCACTTTCAGTTTTTCCTTTAACACTATTATGACATTTTTCATAAAGACTAAATACTACAGATCTGTTGTAAGAAGAAATATTTAAGTTACCCAAACCTTAAAAGTGATATATTCATATGCATTCATTCTCGTTCTTTCATATCCTCTCTCTCTCTCTCTTCCTCTCTCTCTCAGTATTTACTGAGCTTCAGCTATAAGCCAGGCACTTAGCTAGATGCTCTGGATAAAATATAATAAAAGCAGCCCAAACACAGTGCCTGAACTTTGGGAATGTATGAGCTAGTGAGGAAGGCAGTTGTAGAGCATACACCAGAAAGAGAAGAGTGAGGTCTAGAGAGCACAGAACTAGAAGCCGGACTTAGCTGGAGACAGCGGGAGCCTTGGGGAGATGGCGCTTAGGTCAAGGTCTAAGGAGGGCTGGGGCAGGAGCGTGAACGTGCGCAGAGAAGCTTGTCCAAAAGCCTGTAGAGGGAGGTCTCTCAGGGCTTCAGAAATGGTTAAAAAGCCAGTGCGCTACGGCATATACCTTCTCAACAGATACAGCCTTAATATACCTTGGCATATGGTCAGAAACCAGATTTTTTTCTCACCCTCTTTTTTAATACCTGATTTTCTCCCATGTATTAGCAGAAGGTAGTATTTAATAAATAGTGTTCACTGACCAGGTCATATTAACTATACAAAAAAAAAAAAGGCATTTTGCTGATTTTATGCAGCTCTTATACCCCATAAAATAAGGAATCTAAAATATCAGACCAAGCATCTGGTAGAATTACTGATGTAGGATTGACTTCTCTCAGAGGCCTATTTTTGGAATGCAAGAAATAAAGGCACTAATATAATATAATAATGTTCTAGCCTTTGATCCAGTTCGGGATTTCTCTTCTAATAACCTATCCCACAGAAACACCCACATAAGTAGGCAAGAGTATTCCAGTATTTTCCAGCATCTTCTTTGCCATGTTTTCTAGAAGTGTGTAGGGGGTAAGAGAGACTTACAGTACATTGACTATAGAGGAACGGATAAGTAAATACGTGGCACATTCATATTCTGGACTCCAGTCGTACAGCCAGCCACGGAAGGGCCACACGCTGTTTGATCTGGGTAACGGTGGTTGTGGGCCACCAGAACTTCTCTCTTCAGGGGGCTCGTGAGCGAGGGTTCTGAGGACACAGGAAGGCGACCGTTAAGCTTTGGTATGTAAAGTTTAAAAACCATGCTTTTCTAGAGATGAGCAAGGTTACTTAGATGATGGAATCGAATGGGCTCTGCTCCCAGAGGAACCCAGTTCCATGATGACAGCCTTTGTGTGTGGCCCTTCGGTGACTGGAAGAACAGCAGGCTGGAGGACTTGGAGCTCCCAGGTGCTTGTTTTAGTTCTGTGATCGCTGGAGCAGTGGTTCCCAGCGTGTGGGCCCTGGCCCTGCAGCTTCTGCACCACATGGGAACACATTAGCAATGCATAGATGAAGGCAGACTTCAGCCTTCATGAGTCAGGATCTCCGGAGTAAGACCCAGGAGGCTGTGTTGTGACCATTCTCCAGGGAACCCCTAGGCAAATGCTGAGTTTTGAGAAGCACTGGTCTAGAGGTCCTGCTTGCTGCCCTGTCCCTTCATCGTACCTGGTAGAAGGGAGCCAGCTCCCAGATGTGACCTGCTGTGCATCTTTATATACAAGAGGCTCGGGAATTCTCATTCGAGTTTGTTGGCACTAAATGGAATTACTTTCATGTCTAAGACTATTTCTAAAGTATAATGTCTAAAGTATAATGCATACTTTATGAATGCTTATTAAATAATACTAATTCTGCCCAGTTGATGGCTGTGGTTGGAACCAAAGTTAACTTTGGTTGAAATGGAGACAAGTGGTCTGAAAGACACAGTTAAGAACAATGCCTCAAGTCTACAAATGCCACTAGAAAGGCCAGGAGGGTCCTGAGTTGCTCCTCTTAATGATTACCTTGTTAAAACAAACAAACAAACAAACAGACTCTCATGACAGGAGCTTTGACATCAGGAAAAAGGCAACGCAGCCAAAAGGTTTAACTTTTAACAGAAGTCTGAAATGGCTGGATAGCCACAGCGATGAGAAAGTACTATTTCTAAATAAGGTCTTGCTTTGCACATGTGTATAAATAGCTTAGACAATGAGCCCTACTTTCCAGTGACACAGTTAGGAGGGGAACTGGCTGTGACCTGTCACGCAGCCATGGATGAGCAGCACTGGAATGAACACTGAAATCCCAGCTCTTGACCATGGAGTTTTAATTTAAGATTTAGTAAGTTATGGAATTTTAATTATTGGGATTCAGGAGTTAAAGATCTAATTAATAGGTTTAAGACGTGTTCTCATAGATGGACATTTGTGAAGTAATGTTTAAATTCTATTCATATTTAAGCTGCCTATTTAATTTGGTTTCTTACTGTGTATTTGACATTGCAAGGTCAAGGCATATTTTTAACAAAACAAAATTGGCAAGGGTCCTTCCCTGAAGAGGACAGCTCTTCCTTACCCTTCTTTGAAATAAAAGACCATTTTCAGTAGTCCTTGGTTGGTTTTATTTTCTGGAGCATAGCTTAACATTCCCTTCCTGCTACCTCTTAGCTGGTTGTAAGAGTACCTGTACCCGCGGGCTCCTAAGCCAAGAAGCATCTTGACAGGTCATGTGATTTATCCCATTTTTTCCAGCTATGATAACACACACACACACACACACAAAAAAAAAAAAATCCAGCGTGAACAAACCCTTGTAGTTCTAAATACCTCTAGAGAAGAATGATGATGAAGAAGATGATGAAGATGATAATAATGATCACGATTTATTGAGCACTGAGCACGCACCAGGCCCCATGCTGAGCTCTTTTCCTGTATCATCTCATACAATCCTAACAGCGGCCCTGTGCAGTAGATATTGTTACCATTCCCATCTTACAGATCAGGAAACTGAAGCTTAGAGATTAAGTCATTTGCCCGAGGCTACAGAAAGGGGATTCATTCCAGCTTTTTTTGGACAAATAACTCCTGTATTTAGCAATTCTGATGATCTATTTATCCATTCATGCAGTAAACGTCTGTTTAGCATCAGCCAGCACCAGCCCCTGTTGAAGCCTGAGGGACTCAAAGGTGAGGGACTCAAAGAATTTCCCTGGCCTTCAGAACCCTGCAGTTTGTAGGGAGAGACAGACACGGAATCTTAGCGATGTGATTAATGCTGTAACAGGAACAGCGTAGCAGAGCAGTGAACACGGGCTCAGGGGAGAAACCGTCTGGGTTAGACTCCTGGTCCCCCACTCACTGTGTGGCTTTGAGCAAGTCGTGTACCACCTACCTCTGTGCCTCAGATACGTTGACCTGAAATGGAGATAAACACAGCCCCTCCCCCTACAGCAGTCTGGAGGACTCAATGTCGGCCAAGGCAAAGCCTCTGGATCAGAGTCTGCCACACAGTTAATGCCCCACCCATGTCCGCTCTTACCTTGAATATAACACGTGTATGCACAAGCTGCCGTGGGAACATAGAGGAAGGTCTCAGAGCTCTGACTTCTGAGCAGATGACTTGAATGGTGGCCACTGAGGCAGGAAGAAGACAGGGAAGGGGGTGACTACTGCGGTTTTAGTAGAGTGTTACCAGCAGGTGATGGAAGACGGAGGGAAGGGAAGTGGCGAGTGAAGGCAGGCTCTGAGTAAGTTATTAAGATGAAGAGAAAAGAGGCAGTAGGAAATAAATGCCCTTAAGAATGAAATATGGAGCTGCTTGGAGGCAAGCAAAAGGGTTACCCAGCAGTGCGGCGGGCTCTGCTGAATTTGGAGCCGTGTATACACACGTAGTGGTACTGGTCCGCATAGCGATGTGACTCCGGTCCCACTGTATTCAGCTCCCTGGTCAAGCCAGGAGCTGTCCCTGTGGGGGTTCCCCTGCTAGCTCACCTGTGCCCTGCCTGCCTGCTGCGACAGAGGCCCCCTTTCTCTGCTTCTTTAGGACTCGGGGAACTGGTCATACTGGGAGAGGCTCAGCACCTTCTCCTGGCACCTTTCCTATTCAGGATCCATGGATTTCAGTTTCTTGACTTCTTGGTCATTTTTGTGACTCTTTAGTCTCTCTCCATGTTCTCTCCAAATTGCTGTATAATTGTTGGAGCCCAACCTGCTTCATTAGGGGATTGAGCCTCTGATTCCTGAATGTCGTTTTCCTATATGAGGGTCTGGGATTGTTTTTCCCTTCTTTGCTTATAGTGCTTCATTTCTCTTCCAAGGTTCAATCTCATTTGCATGCCAGGAATGTTCAAAAATGCACATTAGCTCTTTTGGCCTGTAGCCATCTGTCCATTTGGTTCTTTTCCCTCCTTCTAGCTGTATTACCAATTCAAACTTTTGTTGAGAACGTTCGGTGGTAACAGTTAGCTAAACCCTAGTGGCTGAAGTGATGAATAAGACAGAGTCCTTAACTTCAGGTGGAGACAATAAGCTTCGTACAAAAATGTTTGCGTGCCAAAAAGGGAGAGCTCCCCTCTCAACTTTATTCTCCGTCTTCTATCACTTTGCTAACAGCATTTTAGATTTAGAATCTATTTCTATTACCCAGCTATATTCTTTGACTAGTTAACAATTTGTTAGCATGTAGTTGCAGATAAAAATAGGGCCTAGGCTGTATGTTTTTAAGAAATCCCTCTGAATGACTGCCCAGGACAGCGATTCTTAAGGTAGGGTGGGTGTGAAGAATTTTCAGAGTCATACGGAAGAAGAGCTTTTCAAAGTACACCCCCCCAACCATGCTTCCTCTGAGATTCTGAACTGCCACCCTCTCGGTCCCTGCTATTTGAGATAATTCCTGCGAGCGATACTGTAACTCAGCAGTTCCCAACTTTTTTGGCACCAGGGACTGGTTTCCTGGAAGATGGTTTCCACGGACTGGGGGTGGGGGATGGTTTAGGGATGATTCGAGCGCTTTACATTCAAGCTCACCTCCTGCTGTGTGCCCGGTTCTAGACCAGTACTAGTCTGTGGCCCAGGGGTTGGGGACCCCTGCTGTAACTGATGGCAGTGTGGCCTCTCCCTCAAGTCTATAGGGAGAAAAAGGCTGAAAATTCAGAGCCAATTGGGCACACACCCAACAAACTGCTGGATCGGAATCTCTGTTCCTGCCACTGTGTTGTCATGACAACACTAAAGCATGTCCAAGTGTCGCTTCCCCACCCCACTGACACAGCACTCACCGCACCCCAGGCCTGGTCTGCGGCTGAAAGGCAGAGCCCCAGAAATCTCACGCACACGGAAACAGCACAGTGAGTGAACCAAGGGGGTCCCCGGACTGATGAAGAGCTAGGCAAGCAAAAGCTCCTAAAGCTGCAAAAACGTCAAAACATTTAAAAGTACAAATACCATCTCTTTTAGATTCCCAGAGTAAACTGCCCCCCTCTGATTTGATGTTGATTTTGAATTGAAACCTCCATTTCCTATTTGCTGGTGCGCCCAAGGTATTGAGGAAATAGCATGCGTGTTTTGAAAATTGGGTTTATTCAGCCCACTGACACGAAGGGTTACATCGGCATTCCCCACAAGAAAGGGCCTATTTCATTTCACTCAGTGTCTTCCTCCCTTCCTCAGCGACACTTCGGCATCTGGCATTTCAGGGCACGGAAAATAGCACAGAAGCATTCCTCAACCTCAGCCCCAGAGCAGTTTTTCCTCCGTTTTCTGGAAATGCTGCACAGAACAGAAACAGAAGTTACTAGCAGATGGTCAAGATCTCAGTTTGTGTCACATAGAAGCAACCCTTTCTTCCTTGTAAGAATTTCAGTTAATGACAAATTTCCTCTGTTTCTTACAGACTATATTTCTCCATGCAAGCTCGTGGAGAGACTGATAGAGAAAAGTTGCTGTTAATGTATCAGACAAATGACCAAATAATAAATGGACTTTTTCCTCTGAACAAGGACCTGGCGTTAGAAATGGCGGCTCTTTTAGCTCAGGTAACTTCTGTGCTATACGGAGAAATATTTTGTAAAGGTAAAATACCAATTTCAACACTGAGTTAAATATAACAAAACAATATATCTTTAGTGATTCTTTAAATTCGTTTTGCTATGATTAACACCTTAAAAATTACAGGCATTTTAATTACAGTGTGACTCCAATCACCGACAACTGCAGTGATGTGGAATGAGACAGTATTCCATAAAGGGAACCAACTAGATCTTAATTATCTTGAAATCGTGCCACTAGGCTTTGCATTTAATAAAGGAGTTTGCTGAGTGTAGAGCCATGGGGTAAGGACACCATGCCGAAACCGCCCTCTCAGCTGATAGGCATCAGTCTTTAACAAGCTAAAGCACTTTCTTTTATTTACCTGTTGTATCAATTTGGATTAAGTTCGGACTTCTATAAAAATGCACACATGCAAATTAATAGTGATAATCGAAATAGAAGTATATTTTTCTCTCACATAAAGGGACAGGCATGCCGGCTCCTCTCCGAGGTCTTTGTGGGCATGCGCCTCATCCTGCTCTTTGTTCTGCTGTCCCCCCCGTGTCATCTGCATGGTCCTGGATGTCTCTCCGAGCTTCAGATCAGTGTTCCAGGCATGAGAACAGGGAAGGGCCAGAGAAGGGTGTGTTCCCTGTCCTGGAGAAGTTTGCCTGCAGATAAACAGAACAGTTCCATTTATGTCTATCTGGCCAAAACTTAATCACATGGCCTTGTCAACCTGGAAGAGAGACTGGAGAATGTAGTCTTACATGGGCAGCAATGAGCCCAGATAAAGTCAGGGTTTCGTAACTTGGAAAGAAGGAGGGAATGCTCCTAAGAGGCAACCTCCAGTCTCCACCACACCTGAGTCTTTGCACACGCTAGTTAAGGCAACTCTGTGATGTGTCTCCTCACTCTACACAACGTCCCAGGGCATCTCATTCATTCTCTTTGTTTTTTTCTACCACCTATGCCATTGATTCCCAAATCTTTTCTCTCTGGTTCATATTTCCATGGGCTCCTTAAATTCGCCACATAAGGGACTAAACTAATCACCTTCCCTTCTCTTCCTTTGCATTCTGTATCTTCAAGGGATACAGCTTCGACCCCTCAAGCAAGCATCAAATCCTGGAATCGTCACTGACTGTGCCCTCTCCCCTTCGCCCTGTCCCCCTGGTCACCGTGCCCTGACTATTTTAACTCCCAGGCTTCGTGCACTGCAGCTTCATTTCTTGACGCTCCCTATCTCAGACTCCGTGCTGCTTACGCGGCATACACTGTGGCCCCACGCACAGTTCCCTGGTATGCCGGTGGTTCACGTTTTCACAGTTGCTGTCCCATCCTGACCGTCATCACAGCCTGCCTGCTGCCGGCATCAAGCTTCTGACCACTGGGGTTTTCTGTGCTCTGGGCCCCACAAATGTATCCTCCACCCAGATGCCAGAGAGATTGTTCTGTCATCTATGGCTTCCTAGCAAATGACTCCTACTGTTTGAAGACTCAGTCACTTCAAACAGTAGCAATTTGGGCAAGAGTGTATAAGGACACCTTGTCTCTGCAGCATGTGGTGAAGGCTGGTTGGCTCCACACCTGGGGGCTGGAGTCATCTTTAGGTCGTTCGCTCACACATCTGGTGGCTGACACTGTCAGGTAGAACTCCTGCTGGGCTTTCAGCTGGGACACCTCATGTGCTTCCTCACAGAATGGCGCTTGGGTAACAAGAGCAACATCCTGAAAGAGAGACAAGAAGTGGAAGCTACTATTTCCTTAAGGCCTAGGCCTGGAAACCCTGCCATGGTGGTTTGTTATGCAGCACTAGTAGCCGGGATGGAGATACAGCAACACGCAAACCTAGCCACGTTGTTCCCTTGTTTACACGGAAGGGCCTTCATGGTCTAAACTCTGCCTGCCTCTCCAGCCTCATCTCTTAACACCCCCTGCCTTGAACTTGGTGCTGCCGCAGAGCATAAACCGTGGCTCCCTGCACAGTTCCCTGGCTTGAACATGGCTCACTTTTTCTTACCTCTTAGACTTCGCTTGTGTGCCTCCTCTTCCTGAAACATCCCTATCCCCGTCCCTTTACTTGCTTACTTCAACTTATTCTTTAACTTTTATCTTAGGGCTCACTTATTCCAGGAATCCTTCCTGAATTCCGTGTGGGTGTGGTAAATGTTCCCCTTGGGGTTTCCGTAAGGTCTGGCACACGGCTGCTACTGTCCTGACCTCAGTGGTTTATTATTGTTTGTTTGTTCCTGGCTCGGACCTCTAACTGCGGCCTCTTTGAGGGCAAGGGCTGTCCCTATTTATCTCTGTTTCTCTCACAGCGCCTTACACATAGTCCATTATCCATAAATGTCTTGAATGAATGAAGAGGAGACAATTAGTTTACTTTTACCAAAATTTTATCTGAAGGTTAAAGCATTAGTGCTACACTGAGTGTTCTCTTTCTGCAAATAGTGAAAAGCCAAAGAAAGGAGACATAGGTCCCAGATTTCCTTAGTGATGGAATTAGGAATCATTTCCTATCACATGCAGTTCTAGGCTTTAGTCTGCCAAAGGCACAGGTCCTCTGTTAAAATCACTCTCATTTTTACTAAACTTTAAGTTAGTCTTCTTACATTAACTTTTAATTTTGTCAAGAAAGCTTCTCCAAGAAAAAATTATAATATATTTTGGAAATAGTACTTTTAATACTTTTAGGAGAGTGTGAGAAAGGGCTAGAAAGGTAAGACAATATAGCTAGAAAATTCTGAGCACATAACTAAAAAGTATAATTTCTCCATCTACAAAAGGAAAAATTCTTGAAGTCTGTTTGCTTTTCCTCACAGTAGTGTTTGTAAAGGTAAGTGAAATATATTAAAGAAATATGAACTCTGTAGAAGAAAGAAGTTAATCTGTTGTAGACTTGAATATACTCATGGACAGGTCCTTGTTGATGGTCTCTGTCTTAATTAGGAAATCTTGGGGATGACTGTTAATTGTTGCACGTAGTGTCTGCTAAGGCATCGTGTTGATGGGAGGCATGCTGGGAACTATCTGAGTTGATTTTCATTTGTTCTCCAAGCATTGTGCATGTTCCGTGCCACACAGTATAGACTTCAGAGCAGGGAGACAGTAAGCTTAGGGATGCACCACCACAGGGCTCCCTGGGAGACAAGGTTTCCTGGAATGCCTACCATTTGTGTAACTGTTGTTTGTCCAATTGCTGTATCCTTGGAGGTTAAAATCTGATATCAGGTTTCACAGGTGGCTGTGCTGAGTACTACCTGGTGATTGGTGGGGGACAATAAAAAGCTTGCTGGGGAAGGAAAGTTTACTTGGTGTGAAGAAATGAGGAAGGATACCTGATCAGAGAGGAGATGGGGATGACTGATGACCAGCAAAGCCAAGCTAAGAAAGCAACAGACAGACTGTGAGGAAGAAGTTCAACTGAGGAACTGAGACAGCAACTGGTCATATTAAGAGCCAGACAATGGAAGCCAAAGGGGTCCGAATCTCAAAGACTGGTTGTACTCACAGCTTACCTGGAGGCCAAGGGCCCTTTTGAAATGATGACCTGGGACTTTCTGCAAGCCCATCCCAGTCCTGATGGAGCCCTCCACCTACTTGTTGAGGAGTGTCACAGGAGAGATGCGAATGTTCCAGATGATCTGAATGTCCCCCACCCAGTTCACTCCTTGAGCCCTCCTTTGGTACCCTACACAAGGCACTTAGCTCAGTTTCTCACGAGCATGTTTATACTCAGTCTCCTACTAGACATTAGCTCTTTGAGGATAAAAGCTATGCTCAACTTTTCTCTTTCTCACATGACTTAGCACAGTGCCAGACGTATAAAGGGGACTGACTCAGTACGGGCTTGGCTGAATGAATGGGTGGGTGAAGGATGGCAAGATGGATGGGTGGGTAGTTGGATCGGTGGGCAGGGTGTGGCATCTGTGTCACCTGTTAAGATTGAACATTCTTGCATTCAGGGAGAAAGGGGCTTTTATTCCCAGGAATACCAGAATAATGAAATGAGGCGATAAACTCAGTAACATCTACGAAGAAAGGAATGAGAATATAGTTCTTGGTCCGATTATATTCAATAAAGACCCTTAAAAAGTTCAAGTAACACTTTTTTGAGGTTTCTCTTAACTTTATAACTTTTCTTGTCTTTCATTTTTAACTTCTATTTTTCCTTACTATTGTCAATTAAAATGGTACCTTAAAGATGAAAAGCCTTCCTGTGCTGTAACGGGCGATAGCAGAGTAGTGTGGCCATTAGCAAGAGCTACTAGACGGTGGGTGTCAGGCTGGGGCGTCCAATGCAGAGCTGGCGTGGGGACATTCAAGCTACAGATGCTTTCAAAATTAGCTTTCAAGTGGAATGCAGGTTTTAATAATACTTACATATTATTATAAATTCCCAAATCACAATCATGACAAGCAGAGTTATTGATATATACTATATGGTTACATATTATTATACAATTGTATGTAATTACATATTATAATATAATTGCATGTGATTACATATTATAAAGAGTGTTTAGAAATAATAAAACTGATTTTCTTTTTTAAAACTCTTTTCAATATCCTATATTTTTCTCTTTTTTGGATTTCCCATTAGGTGGAAATTGGAGATTTTGAAAGACCCTTTTCAACTCCAGCAGGGCATGTGACCAATCAGTGCAAAGCAAATCAAACTCTAAAACAAGTCATAGAGAAATTTTATCCGAAAAGATACAGAGATGACTCCTCTGAAGAACAGTTAAGGTAAGGAACTGCTTGTAACTCTTTAAAAAGGCAGAGTCACGCTTGTTTTTTGTTGATATTTTAAAGATGAAAGATATTGTATTGTACATGACCTTTTTAAAAGACTTTTTAACAGTGTTGAACCCCTAGGGATTGTAAGTCTTTTTAAAAATGTATTCGTTATTGTGTTTTTTCCATTATCATTAATCCTCCTTCTACCTCCTCCCCCTGCCAGCAGTCACCACACTTTTGTCCGTGTCCGTGAGCCCTGTTTCCTTTTTGCCTTAAGAGATGCCTAAAAACTTTAGAGTCTAGATTTAAAATGTTTCTAATGAAAAAATTTTTCCTTAATTTGGAGACCCACTTTTCCTTTGATTTTATTCATCCTCATCCAAATTAATCTGGTAATAAATAAAAGAAAAAATGGTCAATAATATGTTTAATTTTATGAAAGGTTTATAAAAAAATTTTATTTAATCTCTTAGGGTATTCCACACAAGATTTTTAATATAAAATCTTAAACTCAATTAATTTGGAGTTTCAATTTTGAGAGCATATAAAGAAAAGCTGTAGATTCACAACTAGAGGACCCAGTTCACCATGAGTTTTTCCAAATTAGGAACAGCTGAGATCAGTCTTTTGTCTCTGTGGAATCCGTGGTTTGTAAGAGGTTGTCCCTGCCTCCAGCAGCTCTCCAAGCCAGGAGCGGCAGCTCCTAAAATTCCACTGTCAGGGATTCATTCTTTGGTCTCACCTTCTTGTATTTTTCTTTAGAAATGAAAGCTATTCCCATGAAAAATTACCTTTCAAACTAATTAACACTGAGGTTTGATGTTAGCTAATCAGATTTTTAAAATGTACCTGAATGGGTGGGGAGCAGGAGACCTCAGGCACGCTGAGAGCACTGATACTGAGAATTCTGCGGAAAGGAATATTACTAAAAGTTAGGACAAGGGGTGGGCAGTGCGTAGATGGGAGCACAAAATACAGCTTTACCTAGGTTATGCCTAGGTATCCCACTAGTGCCTAGGATTGGTTTAGGGAGAGCTTTCTCTTGGGAGATAACCCACTCTTTGTGTTTTTGCTTTTGTTCCTTTTTTTTTCAGGCAACTTTGCCAGCGACTATCAACCAGATGGATGGCCCTCCGGGGACACAGTGCCGCTGACTGTGTGCGAATTTATTTGACAGTAGCCAGGAAGTGGCCATTTTTTGGTGCCAAGCTGTTTCTTGCAAAAGTAAGAAAGAATGGGGGATGATTCAGTTCAGTAAAATGAAACAGTGGTAACAGTAACCCCAGGTTTATATGTTTTTATATGTTCAGCCTTTGAAAAGAAAAGAAAACTCCCAAGAATTTAAAGAAAACAGTGAAAGGACATTAAGAAAAAGGCAGGAAAGCCATCAGCTTCCCTACCTTTTCCCCTCCGCTCCATGTTCCCATACCTCAAATTATTTCTTATACTCATTACGCGCACCATTAGACTAAAGACAGCAGCTGGACTTTGCTTTCTTCTTTTCATTCATTCTTCCATTCATTCATTTCCTCTTTCACTCATTTGCTCATTTATTTGGTATTTAATGAGTTCTGTTTGTCAAACACTAAGCTAAACTCTAGGGGATACATAAGCTTGTGGTTTCAGATGGGTTGTACTCAAACTTCCAGGAACTTACAATCCAGTGTTGCAATGGGCCTGGGAACAACTACTACATGGTGAACATGGCCAAGAGTGACACAAACAGAGTGCTGCAGAACAGGAGGACGGAGAGACCAGCTCTGCCAGGGGGTAGATTAAGTAGCCTGTCCAAGTACACACATTAATAAATGGCAATTTTGGATTTCAAACCCGGTCCCCTAATGTCAGATTCACTGCTCCTTCCATTATGCCACACTGCCTCCTCCCCCAAAGAGATTTTTAGTAAGTTGTTGTTGTTTCAAATGTTGCATTGCATTTAGGCTGAAAAATACTTCTGTAATGTTGCTTAGCATTTATTACATGGTGTATTTTCACCTCTTCATAGCCCATAACTCCATCATCACTTGGAAGTACTTTCCTGTGGCTGGCTGTACATGAGGATGGTTTAAGCATCTTAGAATACAACTCCATGGTAAGATTGAATTCTAAAGCTTTGCATTGTCAATTATTTCCATCGCTCAGTGTACTGTAAACAGTAGGTAATGATATCTTAATCTGATTTTCTTCCTAATACTGTAAAATGAATAGTCTTTTTGCAAATATACAACTATGATTACAATTTCATCTTTTAAAACGAGATTAGACAGGCTGTATACAGGCACACCTCGGAGATAGCAGTTTGCTTCCAGAGCATCGCAATAAAGCAAACATCACAATAAAGCAAGTCACAAATTTTTTGGTTTCCCAGTGCATATAAAAGTTATATTTATACTATATTGTAATCTGTTAAGTGTGCCAATAGCACTATGTCTAAAAAAAATAGTACATACCTTAATTAAAAAATACATTACTGCTGAAAAATGAGAACCATCACCAAAGCCTTTAGCGAGTCACGATCTTTTTGCTGGTGGAGGGTTTTACCTTCGACTTGTCAAAAACACGACATATGTCAAGTGCAATAATCTAAACCACAATAAAACAAGGCGTGCCTGTGCTGTGTACGACTAAATTTCAGTCATGGTTGTATTCATACAATGACTGTTCATTTATAATGTTAGGAAGATTGCTTCCTGTGTAAAATGAAAAAATAGCATTAAAATAAAACTTCAGTTAGCAAAATTGAAGTTCAGTTTCATTGTCTTCTACAATAATTTCTACCATATTTTGCCATGTATCATGCACACTTTTTTGCCTAAACTTTTGAAGGGAAATATAAGGATACACATTATACAGGGGTAGTACTAATTTCATATCTATATAAATGTTTTGAATTCTTTTATCTATGCTTGTGCATTAAAAGCATAACTCTAGAGAGCAATAACAATATCCGTATGCAAAATAATACCCTGAAATATGATCATTGGTTTTGTCTCTAAATATAAATAAATAAACAATTCAATTAAAAAATTAAAACACAGGGGTTTTTTCCTGAAAGTTTGGGCCAAAAATGTGGGTGCGCGTTATACATGGGAGTGCATTGTACACAGCAAAATATGGTATAGAAACCATTACAGAAGGCTTAGTGCAATTGAACTTCAACTTTGGTAACTAAAGTTTCTATTTTAATAACTTCCTGTAATATCACTTACCAGTTCAGTTTTACCTATATAGTGTCTTAGAACTTTTTATGTGAACTTTTTATGTGATTAAATATAAAAACTATGCTCTCTATATTTCATTTATTTATGTCATATGTATCATGTTATATAGTAAGAAATTTTTTTTTAACCTGATGGGCAGGACTTGCTAACTTTTACTGGTAAGTGTGGTTAGCTATCCTACCTGTGGATAGTCAGTGATCACAGAGAATTTTTAGAAACTGAACTGTCCTTTAGTATCATATAACTGTTTCTCCTTATAATTGCTAAAAAAATTTTTTTGGAAGGAGTTTATACTTTTGAATGCCTTTTAGTTCTTGAATGGATAACTTGAAGACAGATGATAAGATCAGTGACTTAAAGCCAACAGAAAGTGGTACGCCAGTGTTGAGTTACCTGAGCTAGGTAAACCCGTTCTCTAGGTCCTGGGGGAGGGACACACAGGCCCGGAAGTAGATCCGTGCAGGCTGCTGCTCTTGAGCCGTTTAGTGCTGCCGTGGTCTGCCCAGAGTCTTGCAAACTAATCATTAGATGTGCAGATTCCCTTCCTTTCAGGCTGTATATCTTTGAATTATATTTTTAAAATTGTTTCAGCAACCTATTAGGGAAAATATTTGCTGCATATATGATAAAGGGTCAGTATCCTTTATAAACATGGATATCTTAATAAAACAATAAGGAAATGATAAACACACCAATAGACAAATGGACCAAGGCAATTCACAGAAGAAATACAAATGTTCAATAGGTATATTTTTAAATGTTAATCTCCATAGTAATCAAGTAAATCCAATTTAAAACAGTGAGATTCTACTTTTCACCAGTCAGCTTGGCAGATTGAAAAGAATGATGATATCCAGTGTTAGCCAGACTGTGGTGCTGGGAATATGAATGGGTATATCCTTTCTGGAGGAGTTTGGGAATATTTTTAACACTGTCCTCACTTTCTTGAGGTAGCAATTCCAGCTGCTGAGGTTTAGAACCAAAAAAATAACTACATATGCCTATTATAGAATATGTTGAAAGGCATGCACTGGAGTATTGCTTAAGATAGTAACAAATAAAAATGATTGAAATATTCTGCAGTAGGAGTTGAGTTAAATAAAAAATTGTCTATAAAATAATTTTCAATGATGTTATACAAGTACATTTGTTGTCATGGAAAGATTTTCACAATATGCTAAGGTAAAAAAGAAGCAGTTCGCATGATACTCTTCCTGTTTGTATAAATCAAAATCTGTATATTGGGGTGAACCACATGGGTTTGCCAATATTCGACCATGTTTTACCTTAAAAAGTGTTAATTTCATATGCTTCAACGGAAGCATATAATGTAAATATATATATATCTTAAAGGAAATATACAAAAATATTAACAGTGATTTTTCCACTGGATACTAGAATATATCAATAATGCTTTGTATTTTCTCCTTGAATTTTCTCATTTTCCTTCAGTGAGTTATGTGTTTCATAATCAAAATGTATTTTAATTATAATGGTAAATGATGCCTAAATAAAATTAGTACACTACTATCTATTTTAGATCACAATAAGTTTGATCTCAGGAGGGTTTTTTGTATTACATCATACGTAATATCAGCATTTAATGGAGATATGTTACGAATCATTTTTCATCTTTCTTTGAAAATAAAGATTGTATAACATATTTCCTTCTCTTTGAAGAGGTTAATAGTCACCTATGTGTACAAGAGTCTAATGACCTTTGGAGGGTATCAAGATGACTTTATGGTAGTCATTAGCAACACACACTCAAAGGACAAACCAACGGAGAAATTACTTTTTGCCATGGCAAAACCCAAGGTGAGTAGAAGCCTTTCCGCCAACCTTTTACGTAGGTTTTTTCTTACTAAAACATTTATTGTGCAAAGACTAAGTTCCAGATGGGAAAACTGGCTTCTCTTATAATCACACAGCCCTCGATCCAAATTCTGGCTCACTTCATCTTTCCAAAGCCTTGGTTTCTTCATCTAAAACAATGGTCTGATGCCACCTTTGAGGGGAGGGGAGCTAGGAATTAAATGAAGGAATTGTGAAGTATTTAGCCCAATGCTTGTTATACAGAAGGTTCAGAATAAGTGGCCTTGGTGTAAGTTGTTGTTGTCAGGTACTTTATATGCATAATTTTATTTATTTGGAGTAATCCACTTATGGACCCATTAGTGGAAAGATTAAGGTTTTATGATTAAAACATACTTGTTTCTTTACTATTTTTAGCAAACTGTAGTTTTCATGTCTGCAACTAAAAGCAATAACTGTGCATTCTAATGTGTAATTCCAATTTTTGTAAAAAGAATGAGAAATTGATTTTTTTCTAAAACTTTTAACTTAAAATTGTCAACTAGAAGGGTTTACTTTTTTAGAATCTGAAGTTTTTCAGGAACTACTATAAAGGACACATGGACAAAACCAAGGGGGAGGGTGGAAGCTAGGGAGGGAGGTGGGTTTGGCTGGGGTGGGGTTGAGGGGTGGGGAGAAAATGCAGACAAATTTAATTGAACAATAATAAAATAATAAAAAAATAAAATAAAAGATGACAGATATCTTTCTTATTAAATCTATGCTCAAGTGAAGGCAGATGGTACAGAGGCCCAGAGCACACTCAGCACTCTAGTTTAAATAGCAATAAACTCCTTTTCCTTACATTATTAAAGTATAGTTGACATACCACATCCCATGAGTTTCGGGTGCACAACACCTATTCCCCTTATGAAGCGATCACCATGATAAGTCTAGCAACCATCTGCCACCATGTAAAATTATTACAATATTATTGACTGCGTTCCCTACGCTGTACATTACATCCCCATGACATATTTATTACTGGACATTTGTGCCTCTCAATCCCCTTCACCTTTTTCTCCCTCCCAGCCCCCACACTCCCATCTGGCAATCATCACTTTATTCTCTGTATCTGAGTCTGTTTCTGTTTTGTTTGTTTTGGTTTTTTAGATTCTGCACATAAGTAAAATCATATGGTATTTGTCTTTCTTGGACTTATTTCACTCAGCATAATATCCTCCAGGTCCCTCTTACTTCACATATTCACAAATGTGGCTTTAAGGCAGAGTTATACTACGGACACACTTTCTAATATTGCCACTAAATTTGACTGTTTTTAAGACTCACTCTTCCTACTGGTTGAAGTAACGGGAAATAGGTATTTACCTTCATGGTGGTGAGCGTGTAAGAACTCTACTGTCCGACCTGCGTAGAAGGGGAAGCTGGTAGCCCGGGCACTGGCAAATAGAGACCACCCATGGCTAACTCTGGCTTTCGTATGGAACTTCTCAGGGGCATAACATTCTGCTTTTCTTGTTTTAGATTCTTGAAATCACTCTTTTGATTGCCAGTTACATAAACAACTTCCATCAGCAAAAGGCTGCACTCCACCATCTCTCTGCTCCAGCATGGCTCTCAGCCCAGAACCAGGGACCCCAAAGCAGGACGATGGGAAGCCAGCCCCTTCTCTCCAGCAGCAGACCGACCAAAGGCCCCACTTTACTCTGAAAGCATTGGGGGCGTGCACATTCACTCCCTGTCCTCCGAGCAATGGCTGCATCAGCTCCAAATAAGTTTATTTTCATCCTGCCAACGTGGCTCCCACACACTAGAATTCCAGACTTTAAAAATAATGGGAGTTATTTGCTTTTGATTCATAAATATTCAAGAGAAAACTAATAAAACATTATACACAAAATTTGCATACACACTGATGTTCTCCTGGATTAATTAAATGGAATAGAATTTGTCATTTTTTTCTATGTCTTTTCTCCCTTATCATCAGACATATTGTACAATATGGATTTTTTAAATATTCTGGCAATCTTTAGAAAGGAAGATTCTAAATTCTGACTTGGCAAACCAATTGACTATTTGGAAATACCCACTGCCAAAAAAGTAAGTACTATAATTAAATGTATTTTAATTAATGTGTTGGGAAAGAGAGTACCCAGTATAAGAAACAGCTGTAGGTAGTGTTTACGTGCAAATTTTTAGAGTGCGCACAGTAAATCTTACGGCCCTCATAATCATTGTGTGAAAAGGTGTGCGTTAGGGACAAGGACCTCCTATGTGGTATCAGGAAGCATACCCTGTCGCCTTTTCAGGTCACTGGAGTGTAAAGTTGAAAATGGCACAGTGATTTCTGATATTCCTTGGTTGTCAACACAGCCTGAGTGTACTGGAATAGCGCCCCCATTTCACTGCATTTGGTGCTGGGTCCTCTTGACCTTGCTTTGTTAAATAACAATACCTTTGAAAACAAAGACAGTTCTTAAAGCTTTGCCTCATACAGCCCTTTTTCCTTGTCCTTTGAAAATAAATTCCCAGAAATATATTTAAAGGAAAAGAGAAACTAATATTTCTGTCAAAGGAGGTAAAATTTTAGTTGAAAGAGCCTAGAAATATACTACTTTACTAGGTTACATTAGTGGTCAGTATCTTCTAGTATGTGCCAGAACAAAGTAATTGACATTCATGATAAATATGAAACTGTGATAAGACATGAAAATTATAAAATGTTTAATTGCAATCGTAATCATTAGTATACTTAATTTTATTTATGTGTAGAATATGTGTATTTATTTTTTGGACCTGTATTTATCACTTGGTGTATGGTATTTTCTTAACCAATTCGGAAAGCAGATGTTAGCTGCTGAAGTGGTTTGTTGGCAGAGCCTTCGTGTCTTCTTCTTTTCTGCTTTTCCCGATGACAACACCCTGTTCCCACACCAAGCTGTTTACATATGAGCATCCCTGGGAAGGGCGGAGCCAAGAAATGTACTGCTCAAGATGTTGCTTTATTGGTAATGACAAAAAAAAAAAAAACCCATAGAAATACAATCTATTTCAATTTACTATTTTCCCTAAATTTCTTGACCCACAACCACTTACTGTGTAAGCAGAATAAACTGGTTGCCAGTTTGGGATGAGTCTCTGGAGGCTTTTTGGCTGGGTTACAATGGAGTTTCTAAATTCCCAGAAAACCATTTAAAAATCATTAGTTGGTGAGCCAGAGGCTTGGCAGGGCTGTTAAATATGTGTGAGAACTTTATTCTCAGGCAATAGTTGGTTCACCATTTGGTAAGCACCCCAAAATCTCATTTAAACAAGTTGTGAAGGCTTAGCTTAAACCGTAGTACCCTAGACTCAGCATTAATTTTTGATAGAGCAGAGATAAAATATTTTGATGGAAGTAAATCAATTTTCTGGAACTGATGATGTGAAAATTTTATTTTCTGGGAAATTACTTATAGAGACATTTAAAAAATTCAAAGTATGTTATTATGATTGGCTACAAGAGAATAATGTTACATGTTTAATTGTAATATTTGTCTCCTATCATTTTCTTCCCTTTCAATCATAATAAATGATTTACAAAACCCATCTTGAGCATTATCTTTTGAATAATCTTCAAGGAATACCTAATGTTTTCATTGTCAAAGCTGAGGTGACTACTAGTGAAAATGGTAGTTATTACCTCTTTCTCTTGCATTCACGCTTTGTCTTCAGTGTTGCTTTGTTTTATCCATGTAAAAGGAAGCTGTTGGGGCAAACTGTAATTTAATACATCGGTATGCATATTGACACATATACAATATGTATAAATCACGGGGTCCTCCCATGATTTCATAATAAGCCCTTAAGGGAGCTTATTTCATACAGATGAATTGAATGGAGTATGTTCTAAAAATGTATTTTAAATGGTTTTGGAGTGTGTGTGTGTGTGTGTGTGTGTGTGTGTCTTTGTGTCCTTAAAGTAATATACTGCCATAGCTTGGAAATGAATTTAACCCTCAATTACAAGAAAAGTTAGTCACAACTTATAAAGAGTCTTCGTTCTAAAATTGTGTTCACTAGTTGATTGTTTGGGAATTTTTTTGATAATAAAAAAGAAAACCACGGTGGTCAGTTTCCCGGAACAACACATTTAACCCAGAATGTACTGAAGTATAATCCTGAAGCATTAACCACCATGGATAACAATATTTCTCTAGAAAAAGCCTTCCAGTGTTCCTGGGATGCCAAGAATACATTTCACCCCAGCAACTTCCCTCCCCACCCCACCAGCTGCCATGGAATTTGGAATGCCTTAGTGCAGTCTCTGGGCTGATTTCTGGGCTTCAGGATTGTGGGGACTGGAGTGGAGAAAATGAGGGGCAGGAATAACAGAATAAAAATGGTTCTCTGCAAAACAGTTCCTGTTAAAATTGCTCTCCTCTCCCATTTTCCCCTATTCTCTTTTCTCTAAAAAAGAAAAGGATTTTACCGCTACATGAGTAATGTTCAACTCCAAAGTAATGGAGAGTTTACACAAAGATACTTTGGGTGAAGTAAGATTCATCGATATTTCTGTAGGACCGAGACTCAGGCTTTTCCTGGGCACTTAAAAGGGAAGGTCAGTCCTACAGTGCAGAGTCGGGTGGGCCTGGGCAGAGGCTGGGGCGAGGAGATGAGATACACACTTGCCCCATACTCTAATTTTACCTAAATTAAACTCAATCACAACAATTCTGAAGGCATATGTCTAGTCGACATCAATCCAAAAATCTTCATTGTATGCTCTAAGTATTTTGGGTTCCATTAATAGGCAAGAAACAAAAACTCTTACTAGGGCAATATCTTTTACCAAATAACTCCAAAACAAGACCCAAACGTGCACCACAGAGTGGGGAACTTTTCCAAGTGTGGGAAATGTGGCTCAGCCCCCACTCGGAAAAACCAGTGGGGAGCGAGGTTGGCGGGCAGGGCCCACGTCCTTGGATGGGTTCTCCAGTGGGAAATCAGGCCTGCATTGTACCCAGACTGCTATGAGACTTGCTCTTGCTAAAACTCCCTCACCCTGAGGCAGCAAATGTTTACTGAGTATCTTCATCTTCCTAAAATCTGTGCTAAACCACCCAAGAATGGAGTGTGAGCAGTTTCCCCCTTGAGCTGTAACATCCTTCTCTGTGAAGTAATTAGCAGTGTTCTGTCCTTTGTCATCCCTAAAAGGTAATCACCTGTGGTGAACCTGCGCATAGTAAATGAGGATCACCCTCGATGTAATGTGCCCAGAAAAACAATAAAAGCCTGTCCAGGCGAGGGTCAGGGGCCTTTTCTTTAACTTGGAGAGTGGCCACGCAGCCCCTTTTTCTCCACAGGATTTCTGTAGTCCGTGTGTATGTGTGTTTGAATATAGCAACCACAACGGATCCTGCTGGCCAGGATCCTTGTCACCACAGCACTTGAATACAGAGTGCCCTTCCTTCCAGCACTTGCTATATCATCTTCTAATCATTGTAGGGGGGAGTGGTGGAAGGGGGTGGCATTTCTTCCAGAAGGAGCTGTTGCTAGGTTATATTTGTGACTTTATTAAAATCAGATGACTCTTCTAAAGCACAAGCAATAAAATATAGACAATGGGACTATACCAAACTTAAAAACTTATGCACATAAAAAAAAAAACCAGTGAAAAGGCAACCTGCAGAATGAGAGAAAAGAATTGCAAGTCTTATATCTGATAAGGGGTTAATATCCAGAATAGTTATAATTCAACAACAAAAACCAAAATAACCTGATTTTAAAATGGACAAAGGACATGAATAGACCCTTCTCCAAAAAAGATATACACGTGGCCAATAAGCACAGGAAAAGATGCTCAGCACCATTAATCATTAGGGAACTGCAAATCAAAACGATGATGAGGTATCAATTTACACCCATCAGGATGGGCACTATCAAAACAGAAAAGAGTAAGTGTTGGTGAGGACGCAGAGAAGTTAGAACCCCTATGTACTTACTGTTGGTGGGAACATAAAATAGTGTATTCACAATAGCCAGGAGGTAGAACCCACACAAAAGTCCATCAACAGATTAATGGATAAAGAAAATATGGTATATACGTACAATGGAATATTATGCAGCCTTAAGGAAATTCTATTAATGCATGATTTATAAAAATTAAGAATTTCATCTTTAAAAAAGTTTTTAAAAAGGAAGTAGGAAATCCTGTCCTATGCTACAACATGGATGAACCCCCAAGGTCAGTATGCTAAGCAAAATAAGTTAGTCACAAAAGGCCAAATACTCTATGATTCCATTCATAGGAAATATCGGAAGTAGCCAAAATCATAGAAACAGAAAGTAGGAAGGTGGTTGCCAAGGGCTGGAGGAGGTGGGAGGGAGCATTAAGGACAGTTACGAACTTCTGGATAATGCATAGATTATAAGATTATTTTCCCCCTGGGATGTGATTTCATCAATGCTGATGGAACATCACACTGTCCTACTGAAACTTCTTTACATAGGTTACCATTGACCTCCTAACTGCCACGTGCAATGGACTCCAAATAGTCTATTGGATGGGGTCTGAAACTCACCATCTCCTCTAAACCTGGTTCTCCTACTCTGTGCCCCCAACAATTGGTTAACAAGGTCATCAACTCATCAGTCACCCAAGAGAGAAACATTGGCTTTTCTCCCTCTCCCTGAGCCCCACTTCCTGCTGTCTGGTACCTATTGTATAATAGACAGCACTCTTTTTTGTTGTAAATTCCCAAAATTCAACTCAAACTAACAGATAAACAAGAAAAAAATTCACCACACGAATACTAGGATGTCTCAGAGAGAGAGCAGGACAACCAGGTCATAAGAAAGATGGCGACGCAGGTGAGCCATCTTTTCATATTACTCTGCATCTGCTTCATGTTCTCACTACAAAATACCTTCCTCATTTAGGAGAAAATATGCCAGTCTCCTCCAGAGGGGGAATGACTTGATTTTCCCATTTCTAGTTTGAAAACTCCTAGAGAAGGGCCCTGATAAGCCCAACTCATGTTACGTATTTACTCTGAACCACCTCAAACTCTCAATATTAAGAGAATACTTAAGTCTATTATTTTTTTTAAATCTATGCAGCAGAGTATTATGCAGCTATAAAAGTTATACTTACCATGGGCTTTTTAAGTTGACATGAGGAAATACATGTTCAAATCAGAGTGTTAATTAACTTTCAAGTAAAATTTCAACTCTGTAAGAAAAAAAGATCAGAGTGAAATACACCAAAATATTTACCACTTATTACTTCTTAGATTTGCATATTTACCCTCTCCATTTCTTCTGTATATTATTTTTTCTATAATAAGCTTATACAACTTTGAAAACAAGAGGGAAAATGTAAAAAATCTGTCACTTTCTGGGCTATTGTTAATGGCCTCCATATGGACTTCCAGGCTCCAAAATATCCTTCACACAGCTGCAAAAAATTATCTCATTGAAATTCAGGTCTAATCATGGCACACCCCTATTTAAAATCTTTTTTGGTTTCTTACAATCAACACAGTAAAATCCAGACTGCAAGATCCTTCACTGTAGCCTAATCTACTTGTCCAGTTTGCTCTCCCACCTTAGCCCCACCAGAAAAAATCCCACCCCAAACTATTCCCAGTTCCCCAAATGCAGCCTGCACACTTCTTTATCATTCTGCACTGTTGCTCATTCCATCCAGCAAGCAGCATAAAATCGTCTCCCCCTCCATCACCACTGTTGAAGTCTTGAGCCTTCTTGGGGTTATCTAGCAGGGGAGTTCAAATTTTGTACATTCTTACCTTAATAACAATTTTCAACTACCAAGAAAGGTCACTTCGTCCAAGTATAAAACCTCAAGAGGCAAAGAGCAGAGAAGGGAAATCAATGCTCAATCAGATCAGCGGAATCAACTGAGTCGATGCTGGCGTGCAGGGCTCAGCCAGATAATCGTCACTTTCCTCCTTGCCAGTTACCCAAACAATTATACCTTTAGAATTCTAGTCCTGTGACTAGTACATAGCAAGCACTTGGCAAAATGTTAGCTGCAATTATTATCCATATCAACAGGGCTTCCTAACTAACATGCAAAGGGATTCCAAAGATCCACATTGGTTTGTGAGCTTATAGGCTGGCTAACCCCAGGATACATTAGTAGATGCTGATTCAATGACAGATGGATCAACCTCCTTTGCAATCATCCTTTTCCCGTTGAACTCCACTCGCTTTACACTCCTTCTCTGAGTCTTCTGTCTCTGGAATGCACCTAAAGTGTTAGGAGGATTTTGTCCTGGAAGATTTTATCTGAAGTGATTACCTTTTTTTTCTGTCTCCCAACCACCTGCTTCATTTCCAAGAATGTGATTCTTTTGTTTCCTGTTCAAAGTTGCTGACCAGCAGCTTATCACATGAAAATAACAAGCTTTATGCACTTATAATGTGTCAGGCATATGTTTTTATATTTTTATACATTTTTGTATATTTATATATTATATGTTTTTATGTTTTATATATCATATATTACATATATATATATAAATTATAAACTCATTGTTTCCCCCTGCTCTGCAAGATTGGAAATTAAAGCTCAGAGAAATTGGGTAATTTACCCCTTGTGGCAATGTGGCAACTTAGCCAGCGTGGCTGAATCAGGACTTGCATCCACATCTACCTCACTCTGAAGTCCATGTTCCTGGACATTACACCATGGAAACCAAGCCAGCTGGCAGAAGGGTGGAGGAAGAATATTTCCTTCAAATATCCAGGACATCATGAGCTGGAAAGCCTGGGCCCACTCAGCATTCAAGACAGATCAAATACCGTCACTGCTGTGAAGGTTTCACCATTGGGCATAATGGGCCACTTGTTCTTACGTAATATTTGATACCTCTCTGCAATAGTTTATATCACTGGCTTCCTTTGGGTTAGTATAATTAGTATTCCTGGTCTTTCTCAAGGGTAAGGACCTTATCTGACTCATTTCTTCATCTTACTCTGTGTAGCATAGCCTTGCACAATAGTAATAACTCAGTATTTGTTACTGATTTGGAGGTAAAGTAAGTGAAGTGTTGTGGAGATGCATTTTTTTTATTAACGTATTAATAAATGATGTTCTGTTGCATAAAACCTGAAATAACTAAACAAACGGAAAGTTGGGAAATACTAAAATCATAATATTCTTTGCCATTGGTAAGTCACTAGAAAGCTCAGGAGATTGCCTCACTCTCCATTTCCAAATTACTGCTGTTGGGGAGAGAAAAGTAAATAGGGAGGGAGAGGGAAAGAGAGGGAGACAGAGACAGAGACAGAGAACGAGCGAGACAGGAGAATCCTGGCATATATTCAGTACTCAGTAGATTTTTTTAAAATAAAAGAACCCTTGCACTCGAGCGATTTTCAGTGAAAGGGCCTATTACCGTGTCACCTCGTTCTCTCACATTCTGGGGGATGAGGCTGAGCTTGAGACCTGAAAAAACTCTGAGAACTACATTTCCCATAAAGCCCTTCTTCCACACGCAACCCAGCCTGTGACGTTGCTCCCATGGCAACCGAAGAGTCTGCATTTCCCCGGCCCAGGTCTGAGCTTGCGATATAATTCTAAACTGACCCCTACGCGGATCTCGGACCCGGAGGCTGCAGAGCCACGATGCCCAGGTATCCCCGCATCTTTGCTTGTCCAGGGCTTACGCTCCTCTCAATAGCCTCCGCTCTTTCCCACCCTAGCATGGAAAAGGGAGGGAGGGAGAGGCCGCTGGGGGTATATTTGCGGGACAAGAGACCACGCGAGACCAGTTGGTGAAAGAAAATTGTAGGTCTTTCCTGCTTGCAACCCCTGTCTAGGTGGTCAAAGACCCTCAGGAACTACCCTTCTTGCGCATGCGGATTCTGACGAAAGTGGGTGGAAAAGTTCCCGAAGTAAAAAAGATTTTGAAACAGCATTCAACTCCAACCATTCACTTATTCAATAAAAGTTTCTTGCAGGCCAGGGAAAGGAGCAGGGGCTCAGGCGGAGAACTAGACCACAAAGCCACTTCCTTAGGGACCTCCACTCCTGGTGCAGGGGTTCACAACAGTAGTAAACGAGGGGAAACTTGCGAGAGCACCGAAAAGTGTAAGATCACGTTTAAAAGAGGGGAGTGGCGGAGGAGGGGATATTGACCTCTAATACATTTTAGCTCTTTAAGTCTATGATGCCAATTTTAATTACCTGTTCCCAAGGCCATGCCTAAACCTTCTCTGAACAACTTACAGGAACAGAGGGGAGAGAGGGTTCCTGAAGTCCATCAGAGAGCAGGGGAAATCGGGTTTTCTCACCTGTGGATCGGCAGTGTGATCTCTAAGGAGCCTATGAATCTTAGTGCAAAACAATTGTCAGCTTCCCTTCACCGTAGAGTTGGTTACAATTATAAAGTTATGGCTGTAGGCATAAGTTTCTGCCAGTGGCATAACTGCTTGCAGTACCTCGTTCTCTCCTCTCTTTGAGAACTTGGACAGCAGATAACCACGTCTGTAAATAAAGAGCGCATAGGCCTGCACTGAGTTCCTGGGGGCTCGCCAACTACAGTGTGGGAATTTTAGTGCACCTATGTAGAGACACCAGTTTTAGTTTTCTATAGCCGCTTTCTTCATCCTTCGTTCTTGAATAATAATTATTATAAGAGCTCAATTATTTTAGGTAATTATATATAGGCCAACCCTAAACTAAATGATACATTTTAATAATCAATCATGACAATCTTGTAAGGTTAATATTCTTTTTTTATTGGCATTTTGAAGATGAAGAAACAGGGGTGAGCCTGGGGACTAGTACAGAAGCTTGCATTTATTAGGTGCCCAATAAATATTTGATGAAGGAATGAAGGACCCAGAGAAGTTAGGAATTTGCCCAAGTTGGCATACATAGAAAGTAGCAGATTCAGGCTTACAACACATCAGATCTTGCTCAGTTTTTTAGTTCAATGCTCCATTTTTCATGTAGGCTTTAATTTAAAAGGGGTATAATCTTTTTTTTGATATATTTGTTGATTATGCTATTACAGTTGTCCCATTTCCGCCCCTTCACTCAACTCCATCCTGCCCACCCCCTCCCTCCCACATTGCCCCCCTATAGTTCATGTCCATGGGTCATACTTATAAGTTCTTTGGCTTCTACATTTCCTACACTATTCTTACCCTCCCCCTGTCTATTTTCCACCTATCATTTATGCTATTTATTCTCTGTAAAAGGGGTATAATCTTATTTGTGTAAAATTATATATGCGCGCAGAGATAGGAATGAAGGAATGATTTTCAAAATGTGATTTTGGGTGACTTTTTCCTTTATATGTTCTCCATTAAAAATAGGGGAATCTTGATCCAAAAATATAATTTTTAAAAAATAGAAATAGCCGAGGGAGCAGAAATTATTTGGTACACTGGTTTTCCACATCCCCCCATTTTCCTAGATGTTAGTTTTCAAGTTGTACATATCCCAAAGTTGTACATTCGCATGTGTCTCAGAATCTAACATGTCCAGCTTTCAAACTTGCCTGGAAGCCCCAGAATAAGAAACCCTCAAATCCAGGCGATGAAGGTTCTACATATTATTTTCAGCTTTCTTTGATGAAACAACACAAAGCAAATGAGTGATCCTCAGAAGCTGTACCAGTTCATTGCCCCAGAAAATAATGTTGATTCGTTTTAAAATTTTGACTGAAATAACATTTCTCTGAGCTGGAAATATTGGAAAGGATTCTCTTGCTTCTCTGAATTTTGTTTTTCTGCCTCTTATTTAGTGAAACTCTCTGGGAAATTGCAAAAGCTGAAGTGGAAAAACGGGGAAGTAATGGAAGTGAAGGTGATGGCATGGAAATTGGAGAAAAATCAGTTTTCTTCATTGGCAGTAAAAATGGGGTAATATGTTTTTTCCAACTTTTTTTTTCAAGTATTGTGATAAGTTAACAACCACTGGTAAAAGTTATATTAATACTTTGATAAAAATGTGGATACTACCACTCTCACCCTATAATGAATCTCCAGCCTGCTGGTTACATTGGAGCCCGTTGTTCCCTGCATGGAGGTGTCCTGCTCCTGGGTGAGGGAGCAGTTACATCAGCCTGAACACCTTTTGTGCGGTGTGCCGGGACACAGCAGCTTGGAGGAAGGGGCTCTTGTTTCTAATTAGACTGCCCAGAGAAGTCTTCTCTTCCCCACTTGCACAGAGGTACCATAAATGCTAATGTGATGGTCACATTCATCGGTCACTTGTACAACTGAAACACACATATAGATAATAAAAACATGAACTGTATAGGCTGTGATACATTTAACCTCCACGTATCTTAACTAGGGTCACAGAAACTGGAGGAAACTTGGAGCTATTCTAGTCTTCTACAATAGGAATTCTTGCCCTGGGGACCGTGGAGGTACTTCTTGGGGCCAGCAAAGTCCCTAGAAATACATGCAAAATTGTGTGTGATTGTGCATCAGTACGTTTTTCTGGAGAATTAGATTTTTCCCAGGAGACAAGCACCTCCCAAAAAGGTTAAGGGCCACTGCAAACAGTGGTTGTATAGTTTAGGTTTGAATATCTCTTCCACAACTGCAGCCTGTTTCAATATTTGTTAGTTCCTAGTTAGTAGAAAACTTCCTTTGTTTCATTGTTAACTTCCGCCCCTTGGTCCTAATTCTTACCTGTAAAACTATAGGAGTAAATCTAGTTCCTCTTCTACTTATTAAATCTTCACATATTGTAAAGTTGCCCTTCAAATAGTTACTGGCAACCACCGTATCTCCCTGAGTATCTGTGACGGCTTTATCTTCATTTCTTTCCTCCGTGTCTTCTGTGTCGGGGACTTCCTAGCAGTCATGGATTCTCTGCCATGATCGTAGTCACGCTCAACTAAAATTACTCTAACATGCAATTCTCAGGATGGAACAGATTTTTGGGGGTTTCGTTTAACTACAATAGACTGGAGCAGGTCTGCCAGCTTCTCTTTTTCCAGATGCTGAGCTTTTGTTATTGTACAGAATTACACGTAACCCTGTTCACTAAGGTTGAGCTTGAGATCAGTCTTTCATTCATGCTGTTGTTTGGGTTCTTAATTTGATTAGATTGGGCCCTTTTTTACAGTCTGTTTATATTTTTAATTACTTTTATTAAAATAATTTATGTGTCCTAAAAATAATTAGAATAAGTATATCCTCTAGAATTAAAACAAACAAAAAAATACTCTAACCCAGCATCTGGATTGCTCACTTTGAACATATTTGCAACGTGTCCTTTATTTGTATGTTATCCTTGGTCTTTATTTCTGCTGCAACAATTGGAATTCAAATGCTTTAGAAGACACTAATCATCCGCTTAACCAGTAATTAGCCTTGATGAGTAGAGAGAAAATGTAAGACAGCTGCCAAGTTGACCACTAAAGTGAGGTGTGATTTGCTAGTATTTGTCATCTGAGGGGCTTTATAATTATTATAATAGCAGTGTCGTTACACCGTGATGGGAAGTTGACAGTTAACTTTTTCTACTTATCAAACTTAGGAACAGTTCTGAAAGTTTCTAGTTTCCAGGTAATTTATCATTCAAGTGATTAAAAAGCTATTTTGGGCCACAACTATGAACAATTGTAAAGTTTTACATATGGATGACATTAACACAATATTGCTTTTTTGAATTTCCAGGGGAAGACTACTATTATTCTAAGGTGTCTTGACAGGTAAGTGTTATGTTACACTTTAGACTAGATTTTTTGCTTACTCTGGGTGCATAGGGCACGTGAGATCCTAAAAGACATATCGAAGGAGAACAATTCTGAGGCCCAAACAAAATAATTTAATTTTTAGTGAATCCTTAGTATGGCCTTTAAGAGCTTCTTTAAAGATAAAACCAATCCCTGGCTGGTGTGGCTCAGTGGCTTGAGCACCGGACTGTGAAGCAAAGGGTCATCTGTTCGATTCCCAGTCAGGGCACATGCCTGAGTTGCAGGCCAGGTCCCCAGTAGGGGGCAAGTGAGAGGCAACCACACATGGATGTTTCTCTCCCTCTCTTTCTCCTTCCCTTCCCCTCTCTCTAAAAAAATAAAATATTTTTTTTAAAAAGATAAAACCAAGAACAAACAAACAAAAATGATATAAAATCAATACTGGATTCCCTATTGATGGAGAAATTAATGTAACTACACAGCCTTTGCTAGTACTTACTTTCTTTTTGGCTGTGCTTCTGTGATAGTTAAATTATTTTTATTCTATCTAGTGATTGTTTGAATGTTAGTCATAATCTTTAAATTACTCATGGATACAATTTTGAAGCACAGCGCTGGTCCTCAAAGTGTACATTTTACCATTTCTCATATATACTTCTTAACCTTCTATGCTGTAGCAGCATGACATCAGATTAGGATGTGGGATTATAATTGGTAGGTGTTGCAGGAAGTTGATAAGAAAAGCCTCCAACCAATTTTGGAAGATATTTCTCTGTTCCCTTTATTCCAATGCCTTTCTTACAACTTTTCCCAAAACATCAAGAGGTGGAATTTGATCTTAAGATCACATGAAAGAAACATCATTCATTTGAAAAATATTAATAAGGAATACAAATAAAAGAATCCCAGTTTGCATAATTTCTTTTATCAGCAAAATTGTTTTTTAGAAGAAACACCCACCGTGACACCTGCATCGTCCTCCCACCCAGGAATCATGGCGCTTCGCAGGCCGAGTGTGCTTCCCATCACAGACGGGTCATCCAGCACAGCCTCAGCCTGGGAGGAAATACTAAATTGAACTGAAAATTAGGAATTTTGGTTCCTTGATAGTCTACTTAAAAAAAGGACATTTTTAAAGGAAATTTCTTCAAATCATAGGTTAAATATCAGAGTTTATAAATTTTGTCTTAAAAGCAGCATTTTTTCATAAAGGAAAAATTTTTTAAAGATTTTATTTATTTATTTTTAGAGAGAAGGGAAGGGAGGAAGAAAGAAAGGGAGAGAAATATTGGGTGTAGTTGCCTCTCACATGCCCCCAACCGGGGGACCCAGCCCACTACCCAGGCATGTGCCCTGACTGGAATTGAACCAGCGACCCTTTGGTTCACAGGCTGGTGCTCAGTCTGCTGAGCCACACCAGCCAGGGCTCATAAAGGAAATTTATTTTTCAGGAAATAAAACCAAACATCATTCTATATATATGTATGAAAGATACATGCAGGGATAATATACAAAATATTCAATAAACATAAATATATAAATCACAAATTTAAAATTATTTTTTGTTCTGCAAATTAAAAATAGATAAATACAAATATTATTCAGCCTTAAAAAGGAGCAGAATCCTGTCACATCTACAGCGTGAACGAAACTTGAGGACAGACACTAAATGAAATATGCTAGTCACAGAAAAACAAATATGGTTTAGTGCCCTACATGAGGTTTCTAGAGGGGGCAGGTTTATAGAAAATAGAATGGTGCCTACCAGGGGCTGGAGGGGAGGGAGAGTGGAGAGCTCTTTAATGGTTTGGGGTTTTGGTTTTATAAGGTGAAAAGGTCCGAAGTTTGGTTGCACACAGTGTGAATATACTTAACATCACTGAACTGTGCACCTAAAAATGGTTAAGATTATCCATTTCTGTCATGTGTTTCTACTACAATAAAAAACTAAATAAACATATAATGCAGTACCATAAAACTGCTTACCAAACAACGTAAGCTGTAATGTAAATAATTCATCAAATCAGTGTAATATTTTTCAAATTATTTGTTGATGGTTAGGGCTTACTAATGTCATTTGTTTGTAGCTCTCACTAGATAAGTGATGCTCATGTTTGAGCTGTGATTTAAGAGAGAGAACTGTATTTAAGTCTCCACTGATGTCTTCATTAAATTGATGGCCACTAGATTCCCCGCTCCCTTGTCAAGGCTGAGCAGAAACCTCATGTCACGTGGCCTGGATGCAGAAGGCCCTGCCCTGACACAGCCATCAGCACGGCCAGCCCCGCTGCCGTCTCCCCTGGCCCCAACAGGGTCTCTCAGGGTCACGCAGGTGCCGTTATTCACCTCTGCAGCTGCCGTGGAAATCCATTAAGATGGTGTTTGGAAGGCTTGTTGATTTTTATATGGTTTTTAAACCAGTTTACGTCAATGTTACTATGCAAGGTAACTTCTGCACTAATAGATTAAAGTTTTAACAAGAAGCAAAAATGAATCAGGTAAGAAGATAGCTTAAGAAAATAGTGACAATGCTATCTGTATTGTGCAGGGATGAGCCACCGAAACCAACCTTGGCTCTGGAATATACGTACGGAAGAAGAGCAAAAGGCCACAACACAGTGAGTGTCTTTCTCAGTGATGGTGCTATATCTGCCGCTGGAGAAGCAATGATGCTGACTTCGCTTTACATTTTCCATCTTATCTGCAATCAGTAAATGTATCCAGCTGCACACTGCATAGCTATGTCCTTTTAAACTTCAAGTGCAGCTCAGCATATGTGAAGCTAACAGGAACTGAAAATATGTTAGCCTTCTCATTTGTCGTGTCTCCAAATGCTAGAATAAGATTACTTTGTGACTTCATTTTATGGATTCTGGCATATTTTAAGAATTGTATTGGTGTGACTTTTTCTTCTTTCAAATGCGAATAATATATGTTACTTCCTGTCTCCCCAAAAAAAATCTTCTAAAAATATGTTTGACCTGCAGAATATTTATGAAAATATACTGCTCAAAATGCAAATTACTAGCAAATATATCCTGAAATTGGTAAAAATATTTCAGAATACAGGTTCCAATTGATTATAATCTTACTTTCAGTGACTCTTCAGAGGAAAATTAAAAATTATTCAGGGTAGAGGGAGAGTTTATAGTGTCTGTTAGGAAGCTTTTTAAAAACCTAAATTGAGTTCTCTTTTGGAGTTCTCATATGAAAAGAGGCCATTTCTCTCTTTATTTTTTTAATGTTTATTGATGGCAGGGGAGAGAGAGAGATGCATTGATGTCAAAGAGAAACAGCAGTCATGTTGCCTTCCATATGCACCCCAACCTGGGATCAAACCTGCAACCTAGGTATGTGCCCTGACTGGGAATCGAACCCCTAACCTTTTTATGTATGGGATGATGCTCCAACCCACTGAGCCATACCAGCCAGGGCAGGCCATCTCTTAAGTAAAGTTAGCTGTATAGAAGAATAGAACAGATGGTCCCACTTCTCCCATAGCACAAGCAAATTTTTATAGGTTGATCTAGTCCAAATGATCTTTAGACAATGTGTCAAGAGTTAAAATTGCCTGATGCTTCTTCCTGGACTCAGCAATGAAAGGTGGTTATTAAAACTGTGAAATTGAAAAGAAAAAATGTAATATTTTGAGATGCAGGAAAACTTCATTTTTGTTGCTTATGTGAATTTTGACATGACTGATAAACTTAGAAATGGAAACTCTGACACAATTTTCATAAGCGTAAGAGCTGTAAGAACTTCCTTTCATCAAATTGTAAATCGATTGAGATTTTCCAATGAATCATCATTTTCCCTTATAAACATTAATGATTCAGATATCAATAGCAAAACAATTTTAGTGATTGTGAGATAATTTATATGTATTTGTAGATATAAAATACATATTCTTGACATACATGTGTATATTCATCTAAAACTTGCTTTAATGACCATCTGTTTTCTTCCAAGTTTATGGTTAACAGGTACATAAAAAATCACGAGATTCTTTTTCACCTATTTTTTTCCTCTAAACTTTGTGCTATCAAGTTCAGCTTATCCATATTCATTCTTGAAGATTAATGTCTTTCTGAAATTTAATATTCTCTAGGAGTTCTAAAGGGAAGCACCTTGTCAGCTCTTCACACAGTCTTGGTGTCCCAGAGGCGCCCCAGCCTCGGGGCAGAAGCTGCACTGCGGTTAGCTAGCAGTCTAAGGTTGCCACGGTCTTGAGGTCTTGATCGAGCGGCTTGGCTGCCTAACCTTTTCAATCCCCTAACACTTAAGAGTCCTATAGAAAGGGAAGCAGGTATTTAGTCTCTTCTCGTCCCTCCACCTACCACTAGTATTGCCAGTGGGAGCCTGCCCGTCAGCTTCCCCAGGGGCATCAGGCACGGATCTCTGCTTATACTTCGCTCAGGTAATCCTGACCGGCGGTTGGGACTGCCATCTGCTTGTCCCATTTCCTCATGCCTTACCTGTGTGTCTAATTTACTTTGCGAGCTTCTGCCCCCTCAATCAGGATGTTTTCCTGTTCAACTATTTTATTTCTATCTAGAATTATAACTGTTTGCAAGAAGAATGTGAAATGTTTTCAACTAGTTGTTTTTATATCACATTTGAGTGTCTGCTACATGTGATATTTACAGAATTGTTTAGGTCATCTATTAAGGCATTACTAGAATTAGGGCATTTATGTATACATATATATTCTTAATGTTTCATCTTTGTTCTTTGGAATAGATGTTTTGGTGCATTTTGAGGGATAGAGAAAGAGGAAAGTTTTGACTGCCAAGAAAGGGTTGATGGAGGACTACACTATTTTATATCCATAACTAGTACCAGTTGGTGCTAATGAAGTATAATAAGTATTTAAATTTTTTAAAAATCAAAAATTTTATTATGGAAAAAAACTTTTTTTTTCTCAGCCAAAAGATATTGCCCATTTTTGGGAACTAGGTGGAGGAACCTCTTTACTGGACTTAATCAGCATACCGATCACAAGTGACACCTTAAGGTGAGTGAGCCAGCTCCATAAACAGTTGTTGGTAAGTACCCGGTAGTGTCCACTGGCTGGCTCTGGGTAGGCTCTTGTGAATCAATTTGGGGCGACAGTTTTATGTTGTGGGAGGCTTGCGCTCACTTCCTTTCTACGTGCTTAAACTGTGATGCTTTCAAAGAGATTTTAAAAGAACTGAGGTTCTGGCCTGGGCTGAAGTGAGAGAGCTGGCATTCCAACAAGTACCATATTTTGCAAGCCTGCAAATAAACAAACAAAAATATGTCAAATAACACTTGCGCAATGAAGTCACTTGGCAAAGATAAATTTGAAAAGTTGAATTCTTTCCAATACTTGTCCTAATGTGAGCTAACTCAACCCTGAGGTTTTTCTTTAGCTGGATATTATAAGCCTGTCTTTGAGTTTACTGCTCATTTATACTCCTGAAGCTTCAGCAAAGGGGAGGACAAGTTAGAGGAAGGAGAAAGTCCTCTGTTTGCTGACTTTAAAGAAACGGAACTTTGGGGAAAACCTCACACTTTCTCTTTGATGATGTTTTCCTGCCAATATCTCCAACGTGTTAGCCAAGTCAGATGTGGAAAATTGTGACATTTCTCACTATGTTCCTGGGAACCCATCTGAGTCAAGGAAAACAAAAAAATTAAATTTGAAATATCTTACTTTTGTCAGGGTTTAACACAAACCATGGTTGCTGTCTGGGCCAAATACAAAGGGCCTGACAATTATTTATTCTGTATCAGCTATTAAGGTCTTTAGGGAATGGAATTATTTCTTATTAACAGGACGAGTGTTTTTCCATAGCCGATTATAGGTAATGTTAGCTTTATTTGTCCAGTGATACTTTTTCCTTTAAAGAAATATAATTTTAATGTATGCTGATATGGAAACCTCAGAAAAGTACTGAAAAGTACAAAGAAAGAGCACTCATGATAACATGGAAATAATCCCTGTAAGCGTGTCATTGTATTTCTTTCCGGGTTTTCAGTGTTTGTAGATACACTTTATACAGATTTAAGATGTTCTACACATACATTTAGATTTTACCTTTTCACTTTAACCACCATTTCTCCGTGACATTATTTTTCAGAAACATGGAATTTTACTGCTGCCTAGTTTTTCGCTTCTCCTCCTGTAACAGAGAAAGTGAGCAAAGCTGCTGGGTGTTAGGGTCGCTCAGGGCGATGCAGTTAAGAAGTACAGGCCAGGATGAGGAGGAGCCTGAGGAACCTGGGCTGCCAGTTAGCGCCTGGGCCCTTTGCGCTTGCCTCTAATTTCTGTAGGGAGCCAAATTTTTCTACCAGCTTCTTTAATACCAGACTTCGTGAGTTCCCGCTCTTCCTTTTCCTTGAGCTCCATGGCAGCTGGAGCCTGCTTTGGGGAAAGCAGAGGTCGAGGTTATGCACAGAGGGAAGGGGAGCCATGGGCCTGGGTCCAAAGTAGGTTGCTGAGTGGTTAAAGAATTCATGGAAAACATTTCACTCCTCATGAATTTGCAAATCTCAGAGTGTTTTGTGACTGGAATTAATTTGACACATAATTTCCTTGTGTTGGACGAAGCCCAGCAAGTTGAGAAAATAATATTGCCAAATGCTATTAGACTTGTTTATCTTTAAAATGACTGCTCATAAAATAATTATAGCTACATTGAACATTTCCACAGACTTTAGATAAATTGTAATAGAGTATCTCCTATGTCTGATCATCGTTTTTTTTGTTTGTTTTATTTTAATGTATTTTATTGATTACGCTATTACAGTTGTCCTATTTTGCCCCCTTCACTCCCCTCCGCCCTGCACACCCCCTCCTGCCCACATTCTCCCCCTTTAGTTCATGTCCATGGGTTATACATACAAGTTCTTTGGCTTCTACATTTCCTATACTATTCTTACCCTCCCCCTATCTATTTTCTACGTACCATTTATGCTACTTATTCTCTGTACCTTTACCCTCTGTCTTCCTCTCCCTCTCCCCACTGATAACTCTCCATGTGATCTCCATTTCTGTGATTCTGTTCCTGTTCTAGTTGTTTGCTTAGTTTGCTTTTGTTATTGTTTTAGGTGTGGTTGTTATTAACTGTGAGTTTGCTGTCATTTTACTGTTTATATTTTTTATCTTCTTTTTCTTAGATAAGTCCCTTTAAAATTTCATATAATAAGGGTTTGGTAATGATCACTGGTTTTACGAAGTTGGGGTTTTTTATTGTGTTTCAACTTTTTATGAGCTGTCATCTGCTATGAAGGTAAAAGTAACAGAAGTATTTCCAGTACAATAGAATCACAAATTTTAATCTTGGAAAACAATTGAATAATTCATTTCTCTTTTCCTTAAAACAAACAAAGTTATTTTTCATTTGGAAAAATAACAAATTTTATATATATTTCACCACAATAAAAAGATGTTAAACCTTAGCTATCTCTTTTTAAACATTAGTTATACTAAATCCCTGAAAATAAAATTCGTTTCCTTACTATTAAAATATATATATCATATTGTTATAGCTAAGTAAAACTATTTATGAGCTTATTAAAATGGCATAAATACGATTGGCTAGACAATTTTGTGTCACAGTAATTTAATAGAAAATCTTGATATTGTCTAAAACATTACTTTCTAAATTTATAGAACTAAGTTACTGCTTTGCTCGAATTACACAAAATAGCTTGTTTGCTCAAGTTAAGCAAAATAACTGATTGTACTATAAAGTAAGTAACATACTGGTCTGGGCAAATGTAGGCTTACAATTATGAATATACAAAACACAGTATATTCTTGTATTATTATGTATTTGTTAATCATTGTATTATTTATTATTATGAGTCCACTTTTGCACACCCCTGTATTATAATTCCTTGCTATATCTGCTAGCAGAGTGTTCGCCCTATTGATCAAGGATATACTGGCCCACGATTATGGATATACGTATTTATTATGACTATTTTCTGAAATACTTGTAGAGATATTTTTGTTTGTTTTTTGTTGTGGTAAAAATATCATAACGTGAGACTTCCCATTCTGGCCATTTTAAGCGCGCAGTCTGGGAGCATTAAGTACATTCACATAATTGTGCAGTCGTCACAGCGCCGATCGCCGGAGCTTTCTCCTCCTCCCAACTGACTCTGTCCCCTTAAACAAGAGCTCCCTACTTCCCCGTCCCCCAACCCTGGCAACCACCCTTCTACGCTCTTTATCTATGAATTGGACTACTTTAGGTATCTCCATAAGTGAAATCATACAATACTTGTCCTTTTGAGTCTGGCATATTTCACTTAACATAATGTCTTCAAGATTCATTCATATGGTAGTATGTCAGAATTTCCCTTCCTTTATAAGGCTGAATAATATTGTCATTGTTTGTATATATCACATTTTGTTATCCTTTCATCCATTGGTGGACATTGGGTGGTTTTCACCTGTTGGCTATTGCGTATGAGGCCGATTTGAGCATTGGTGTACGTCTATATCTGCTTGAGTCTCTGATTTCAGTACACCCAGACGTGGAATTGCTGGGTCATATGGTAGGTAATTCTATGTTTAATTTTTTGAGGAACAACCATACTGTTTTCCACAGCAGCTGCCGTACCATTTTATGTTCCCACCAGAAATGCACAAGGGTTCCAATTTCTCTTTATCCTCACCAACACTTGCAATTTTCTCGTGTTTTTGTTTTTGTTTTTTAATTATAGCTGGCTATCTTAATGGGTGCCAAGTGGTATCTCATTGTGGTTTGATTTGCATTTCCCTAATGATTAATGTTAGTCATCTTTTCATACATTTTTTGGAATCTATATCTCTTCTTTGGGGAACTGTCCATTTGAGTCCTTGCCCAGTTTTCATTTGGGCCCTCTGTTTTGCGGTTGCTGAGTTTAGGTTTGCGTCTGGTGTGGAACATGAGCACACCTGCATGCGGCAGCGTGTGGTGGTCAGGGGTGTGCTCTCTCAGAGGCAGCGTGCCATAGCAGAGACATGTGGCTTTGATTCTAAAAACCAGCTCTCCTGTCTCCTAGTGTATGAATCTGCACCTCACGCTTCTAATCCATCAGAGGGATATCCTGGCATCTTTTTGGAAGAGTTGTTGTGAAGGTTGAATAAGCTCAGCAGTCTCCTAGCAAGGTCCACCAGCAAATCTGCTTGCTTTTCCTTTACCTGATTGTGCTGCTGTTATTAGTTCAGTTTCCCTTCTTTGGACCACATAGTAAAATTGGATCTAAACATGGTATCGTTGGGCCCAATGGCTTACAGATTATTGAACTCAATTATTATTGCTTCAGACAGAAACCTCAGTGCCACTAACACTTGGTGGGAACACTTAAATGTCACTAGAAAAAAAAGTACTCAAATAAGTAAGGCTCTAGCTTTGGTGTTATGTTTTTGTTTTCTGTGGGGGTTTTCTTCTTTTGTGTAGAAAATCTCTCTGTCTTTTTCTTTCATAAGCCATAGTGTTCTTCTTAGATAGTAACTTTCAGTATAGTAGGGTTTTAAAAGGGTAATTATTTAGAGGTTTTTTTAAAGATTCTTTTTTTTATTTCTCTAGGACATTCTCCATTGTTCTTGTTTTGGACCTTTCAAAACCTAATGACCTTTGGCCCACCATGGAAAATCTGATGCGAGCCACAAAAAGCCATGTCGATAAAGCGATAACGAAGCTGGGAAAGACAGATTCTAAAGCAGCTTCTGAAATGAGACAGAGGACATGGAGTAACTTGGAGAAGGACCATCCGGTGAGTTGCTACTGAGATTACTCTTGGAGTCCTTAGCCCGTACATGGTTAAAGACAGCGTCACAAAAACTTCCTTAATTTTTATGCATGACTTGAGATTCATTTCAAGTAGACGAACCTGCTCACTGGAAAATTACAGCAATTTAATAAAGCCTCAGTAAGAGCAAAACAAGGGAAAGATTTCTTCTGTCTTCTTAGACATCTTCTGTGATTGTTACGGCATATTGCACCAATCAAAAGAAATTGTTTTAAAGTAGCAGTTTGATACTGATTTTATAAAATGAAGATTTAAAAAACCAGACTGTACAAATGTCACCTGGCAAAAAACTAAAGGAAGCTAAAAATTTGAGCAAAGGTTAGAGTTTAAACAGCCTTCATCATTGTTCTATATTTTATATTCATTTATTGTCACATAGTCAGTACTTTTATCATCTGACAAGTAACTAAATTATGAAGTCGCACTGGTGACGAGGCAAATCTCTAAATACAGCCATGAATGCCGTCTTCTAGAAGGCGAAGAGCGGTATTTGGTATTGCCCAGAGTTTATGTGAATGTGTTTTACACAGGAAATAGGAGGACAGACTAATCTCTTATGGTTCCCACAAACACAGTATAAAATGGTATTTCAACAACTAACACAAAATAGTTAAAAAAAATAAAGAGGAAGATGACATGTTATAAAGAAAAGGGCAGCACACACACACAAAAAATATGTTAGTAATTTAGGGAATTGCTGTTTCTAGTTTTATACTTGAGAAATACAGTTTATTAAGCAAAAGTTAATTATTGGAAAAACCCCCATGTCAAGCAAGCACAGTCATGTCTATGAAGAGACTTAAAATGATATATTTTTGGAAGAAATTCTAATCAATGAAATATATTTATTAACAGGATCGTGAATTAATCGACCCATTTCCAATACCTCTGGTCATAATTGGAAGTAAATATGATATTTTTCAGGTAAGCTCTTCCACTTCTAGTTGAGTTTGTTACACATGTCTGTGCTTTGGGAGAGGAACAGAAGTAATAATGAAATAAGAAAGTATCTCTCAGAGGGAGAGGTGAAAGAGTCACACATCTTAAAGATTTTAGAAAAGAGGATATAGCTGAGAAAGAAAATAGGTAAAGAACAATAGATGCAGGGGAACGGGGATAAGGTAGAAGATTTAGAATTGAATCTTGAACCCAGTCACTGAGGGATAGGACTGACTTCCCAACTTTTAAATTGAAGAAAGTCGAAAATTGGTTTTTCCTTATCTTTGCTTGTCAGAGAATCCTTAGGGAATTCCACTCTAGGAAACGTGTGCTTATTGAGCTAAGTATTTAAACATGGGGAGATCTGGCAGCTGTGGCTCTAGAAGGCTGCCACTATTTTTCAACTCGCTATAGAAACAAATACCAAGGCAATGGAACCCTCCTTCTGCAGGTGTGTTCACAAAATAAAAACAACTACGAAATAAGCTATTTCTACATTTAATAACTTACATCTTAATGCTACAGATATTTAGTTCTCTCAACTTGTTTTTCATTTTAATAACATATTTCTTCAGGATTTTGACTCTGAGAAGAGAAAGGTAATATGCAAGACGCTTCGATTTGTCGCACATTATTATGGAGCATCATTGATGGTTCGTACATTTTCTGTCCTTCGGGCTTGAATGCACAGTACCGAATTCGGAAGATTAATAGCTTCATGCACGGTTCTAAAAACTAATGCTTTCATTACTGCATCTCATTTCCTCCTTTTTCCCCCCATTGCCAAAAAACCCTCGTTACCGAGTGTTTTATAATGTGTCTACAGAACACACTGCCAAACGGCCTGCCAATTCTCTGGTGCAAAAGCTCTGAAATGCTTATATCTCTGAACCCCCGTCTTACACAGATAAAGTGGTTTTATTTGTTTGTTTGTTTTCGCTTCCCCTTAGGAATTAAAATCTGTATTCTCTTAAAAGAAAAGGTGGGGAGAACCTTTAACAATATGTTCTTTTTTAAACTTAAACATTTGCTCTCTGCTGTGAAGGTTAAAAACACGGACGAGGCAGCCTGTTGCCCGGGTGTAAATCTCAGGGCCGCTGTGTGCTAGATAAGTGATCTCGGACAAGTCCCTTAATCTCACTGGTGCCCCAGCCACCTCCACAGTCAGATGGACAGAACCAGTACTTCCTTCTTAGGGTCGTGAGGATTAAAAGAGGGAGTAATGTGAGATGCTTAGCACAGGGCCGGAAACAAAGTGTTGCTCAATAAATACTGGTTATTACCATTGTTGTTACCGTCATCTTCCACAGCAGAACCAAATTTGCTGGATAGCCTTTAATGCAGTAAGACATAAAAGCATTTTTTTTATTTTAAAAAATACTTTTTTCCCCCCTGACTTGGATGGTCTTTTTCTTTCTCAATCAAAGTGTTCATGGGAACCTGGAGACAACATGGCCTCACCCCTGGCCTTCCTGACTAGTATATTATGACTAAAAGTAATAAATACAACCTATATTTTAAATTTTATCCTTTTCAGAATACTGCAAATAATTTTCACTATGTATTTTCTTTAGAATCATCACCTTTTATGCTTGTATTGTATTTGTTTAGATGTTAGGTTGACAGAGTACTTTGGAAATAATTCTTCTTTACTATTTTGAAAAGATATAGATAATTTATGGTGAATAACTGTAGGGTACAGAGGCAAAGGCCATGTATCTTGTAGTTTCTTCTTTTTGCCTCAGGTAAGGACCCATATTTAGTTGGTGAGCCCAGGGAAGTCCCTGTGATTCTCTGGGAACAGACCCCACCTGATGATCACTCAGGACCCAGTCTGCTCTCAGGGGTACAAATCCAGATGGAGTCAGGTCTCTCGGGCCACAGCAGGCCTGGGACTGAGCATGGCCCAGGAAACCCTGGAAGATCGGGGACGAGGGAAAGCATTTGAGAAGGGCTTCATCTCAGCTTTCTGAGGTTGGGTTTAGAGGACTGTTCTGGACCACAAAGGGAACCAGAAGCTTCCCTAGCTTGCCCAGACGAGACGGGAGTGGCCAGCGTTTTCAGCCCCATCTTTGAATTTCACTCTCACTCTTACCCTACGCCCCGCGCAAGGGAGAGAGTGGGTGCTGCTTCACCACCTTCTGTGATACTCCGTTTTCTTCAACACTATAGTTGACACTTTATAATTCAGTCAAGAATACTAATTCAAGTAGTATGAGCAATCCAATAAGTTAATAAAAACAAAAGTAGAAAAGCATCCGCTAAGCAGGGCCAGATTCAGCGGAGAGCCCCCAGGACGGTGAGGGCTTGCAGTCACTGCGTGTGAAGAGCGGTATGAACTTACCCTCTGCCGTCTGGAGCGCGATGACGCTCTTGCAACATCGCAAGGACTGCTCCGTGGACAACGGGTTAAACGCATGTGTTGCTCTCCTGGAGCCAAGAACAAGGAATTAGTATAAACGGTTTAGCTCAAAGTAAGACATAATTTACTAATACTCCCATTATCTGAAAACGGAACGGGTGCATTGGGAGACCAGTCCCTAGGCATTTAGTTTACCCGCGCAGGGGCTCTGCGGCTGTGCGCGGAGGGTGTTTCCAAGGCAGATGGAGGGAGGGTGAATTAGGAAACTTCTGACGTCCTCCCAGCCCTGTAGTCCAATGAAATACATTTGTAATGAGGTTTTTTCCTCTCTACATAGGGAACAATAATTATTATACAATAATTATTATTGTAATAACAATAATGAATAGAAATTGTATTTTTAAAATTCAATTAAAATTTTATATATTTTTTAAATGTCTCAATAGAAGCATTAAAATTGTTTCAACTTTTTAAAAAATAAGCGTATTGAATCTTACATATTCACATGAGTATTCTCCATTGAATTCTTTTGCTGGGACCCTGTTAATCCAGAATGAATCTTACCTTAAAAATTGATCCCTTTGCCTTACAAGTACATTTTATTCTGGATCAAGATTCTCTTTTCCACTTTCATACATATTAGTCATTATGATTTGGCTTAGTAACTTTTCGTATTTCCAAAAATCAAAGTTAGTCTTAGCAGATTTCTAGGGTAACCATATGTCCCAGTTGTCACCTGATATCTCAGCTTAATTACTAATAGTACCCACTCCCTTTCCTTCTCTCAACTGTTCTGGTCATGTCGCCCTAGTCCCACGCCGCCACCGAGAATACTCAGTAGCTTACTTTGCAAGCTCCAAAGGCAACTCAGAAGAGGAGTTACAGAATTGTTTCCGAGTATCAGAATTGTTAGGCTAGTCTGCAGCTCCCGTGTTAAGTACTTGAAGGCAGTAATACGTCTCTGGATGGAAAAGTCCTTTGTGAGGTGCACCTCCTATGTTTAGCCACCAGGTTGCATTTGGCAATGGTTGCGACCCCTATGTGGGAGTAGCTGAAGTGATTAGCGCATAAACACAGGTTCCTTCAACATCATGCACTCATGAAGTTTGAAGAGTGCGCTAAAACAAACTTATCCAGAATTCTTTCTTTTCCTTTATTCAGGGTTGTTGTTTTTTTGTCTCCTCAAACATATGTATTTGTTGGGCAAATACATAGTAGTTCTCTCTGCAGTCTGTACTTATTCAAAGCCATATTTATGTTACCTGTTTCTGTGATTATGAAAGCAGAGTATATAATTTATTCCCCTGTTGTTTGCTTTTCTGCTTCAGTTTACCAGTAAATCAGAAGCTCTATTACTAAAAATACGCGGAGTTATCAACCAGTTGGCATTTGGCATTGGCAAAAGGTACTATTAAAATATATTTTAATATCTTTTTATTGTATTATTTTTTGGTCAGTATTGTTTCATCTATTGTTCTTACTAGTCTTTTGTCTCTTGACCAGGGAAGTGCCCCAGATATCTGCTCTTCAGAGATAATTTTATATTCTCTTCTGCTTCTTACACTCTTTAAGTATTTTTCAGATTGACAGCTAAAATGTTATAGAATAGTTTGACACCTAAATAAAATGATACTATTATACTTCTTTCCCTAACTTTGTTTACTTCCTTTTCCTCATTTTAGTAGCCTTCCTTCTTCCTTTCTTAATTGATTACAAATGGAATCAATAATTTTAGTATGTAATTTTATTAACCTTGATACTCCTCTTGGTTTTGACTTAAGGTCATTTGAGTCTGTCACTTTTTTTCTCCTGAAAAACCTTTATTAGTGCTACACTTTTAAGTTTTGAAGTTGCTTACGTGAGTATTCTCTCCTTCATTTGGGGGCAGGCTTTCGCCAGCAGCTACATACAACACTTGGCTCTTGCGTTTACAGTGGAGCGTGGCAGGATACTTGATTGCCATACTAAACTAGGTTCTTTTTTCTTCTTATCCATGCAGCAAATCAATATGTGTGGATCAGAATAAACCACTGTTTATCACAGCAGGATTGGATTCTTTAAGTCATATAGGTTGGTGAACTTATTAAGTTTGTTCAATCTTTTTTTAATTGCTTATTGATTTTATCCTACTCCATGTTCACTTCATCTCCAACATACCACAATTCCTGGTTTCTTTATTGCTGCTGTTATTTCTTATGTGTTTACTTGTATACATAGTATCGTTACAATACATCACATTGACATATTTGTGATGGAAGGGATGTTGCCACACGAGAGACTGATTTCTGATTTCTATTCCACTAAAAAATTTGAATGTATTTCCCTTGCCTCACTGATTTCCAGGTACTTTTAAATTTTAGCTCCTTGGGCTTAAAAGAAAACCAAGTGTATGGAATGGTCAGGAAGTTCAAAGCTATACATATATTAAGGGCAATGAAGAAAAACAGCGATTCAAATGATAGAATAAACCAAAAGGAACACACTTATACTAATTAGGTATCCCTTACTTTTTCATTATGAAAACCATCTCATGGAATGTATTTCCTAGACTTGTAGATGCCCTAGGGTCCTGAAGCAACGGAATTTTACACTTTCGTTTGGTCGAGCACCTCATCTTCCTACAGAAGCTGTTTTCCTTTTAAAGATCCTTGGGCCTCGCAACTCTCTATACTCTAAGGTTGTCAGAGTGTGGTTTTCAACGCCCCTGCACAGTACTTTTCTTTTCACTTCCCATTCCCCATTGTGCTCACAAGCTGAAGTGGACTTGACTTCAAACGCAGAGAGATCTTTGTAATGAGATTATAGACTGAATTGGAATGAAAGGAAAAGAGATGGTTAAGGAATGGTCACAGAGACTGATTTTTAATTTTTATAATTATTAGTACCAACTTAATTTCCGTAATAGTAAGAAACGTTTTCCAACCACATACCCAGCAAATGACTACTATCTAGAATATATAAAGAAATCAACAGCAAAAACAAACAAATAGTCCAATTAAAAGATAGGCAAAAGACAAGAGCAGACATTTCACTGAAGAGGATATACATACAAATGGCAGATAAGTACATGAAGACATGTTTAACATAATTATTAGGGAAATTCAAACTAAAACCACAAAGAGATATCATTTCGCACTCTCAGAACGGCTAAACTAAAAAACAGTGACAACCCCAAATGCTGACAAGGATGTGAAGAAACTGGGTCACGCACACATCGCTGGTGGGAACATAAAACGGCACAGCCTGTCTTGCAAACGGCGTGACAGCTTCTTACAAAGGAAGCACGCGGCTACCATGTGACCAGAAATTGCTCTGCAGTTTATCCCAGAGAAGTGAATTCTTACATTCACATAAAAATCTGTGTACAAATGTCCACAGCAACTTGATTTGTAACAGCCCCAAACTGGAAACAACCCAGATTTCATTCGACAGGTGAATCGATAAACGAACTGCGGTACATTTCTACCATAGAATACTACTCGGCAATAAAAAGGAACCAACTATTGATACACACCACTTGGATGAATCTCCAGGGAATTATGCTGAATGAAAAAAGCCAGCCAGAAAAGGCTACATACAATATGATCCTTCTTATATAAAACGTTTAGAAAGAGAAAACTTTAGAAATGGAGGACGGATCGGCAAACGGCAGAGGTTAGGGACAAGACTGTTGGGAAGGAGGTGGTGTGGCGGTAAAAGGGCATGCAGGGGTTGTCGTGACAATGGGGTTGTCCAGACTCTGACTGGTAGTGAATGTGTGAACCTATGGAGGTGATAAAACTGTATAGAAGTTAATACACACACACACAAATGACCAGTGAAAACCTTGGGAAAGCTGAGTAAGATCTATGGATTGTATCAATTTCTTTCCAACCAAAGTGTAAGGAGGCCCTGAAAGATCAACGGTGAAACAATTTTAGTGAACAACATAGATGCTAAAACACAATGAAAAAAATCTCAGATTACAGATTGAAAATTACGAAGAAGTAGCGCAAAATTTTTGAAAATTTCAAATGAAATTATACAAGCAGTATATAAAGACCTTCTCCTTATAAAATGTTAAAATAGAACATGTAAGGATCAAGTTTGGTATTTCCAGACCACTTGCTATGTATGTGTATGTGGTATAAAAAAATATTTGTTTTAACATAATTATATCATCCTATATCTATCATTCTGAAATTTGTGTCTTTTCCTCAGTGTGCCTTAGTGGTTTTTCCACATTAATGCTATATATGTGAGCAGGTCCCTGGTATTTTGACTGCTGGATAGTGTCACACAGTAATTCAGTTCACTACTCTTCTATCGATGGCCTTTTCAGCGGTGGCCCGTTTTTCACAACTGAAATGATGCTGCAGTGTGAAATCCTCAACACATACGCAGGTGTTTTAGGGTAAACTCCCAAAGCTGGAATTGCTCATTAACAGGGCATGACCTTTTTTAGTATTTTAATAAATAGTATATAATTGTGCCAAACTACCCTCCAAATCAGCTGTCCTAGTTTGCACATTTGCCAACAGCACGTAAGACTACCTGTTTTCTTACAAACTCACATGCACAGGAGAATACCAAGCTTGTATACTTTTGCTTGGGAGCAACTGAAGTGTGGGGAAAGAGAATTCCAGTTTCCTCATTACTGTCTCTTCGTCCGGTCGGGGACCTGCCTTGCTGTGCTGTGTTGGGGTGAACTTTGACTGTGATACGGAGAAGGGACATGAGTGATCTAGGATTGATACTTTTCCAAGTGTCATCAGTTTTACTGACAGAGTTTGAATGTTTTAATCGTTGAAGTAAACCTTCCAATTTTAGGGTCTCCTCCTGTTCCCGATAACGACATTGGAAAGTTTCATGCCCGTACACCCATGGAGTTGTGGAAAAAAGTGTATGAGAAGCTCTTTCCACCAAAGGTATATATTTCTACTTCCTTTAAAGCAAGAATTTTTAGCACTGTTCAACAGTTACTGGGAAATGTTCCAGTGGGCCTATTATGATAACTCTGTTTTCAACTCTTGTGCTCAAAAATTAAACAGTCACTTAAAATCTAGGCACTGCGGGCAGTTAAAGGGGGGGTTAAGACGCAGTTCCTGCTCCACTTTCCAACAGATCTCTCTGGCTGTTAGAGAGACACAATCGTCTGAAAGGAGAGGAAGGGAAGAGGACCTGGTGGAATCTGAAATGGCCCCCAGGGGAGGTGATAAACTACCATCGACAGCCTGCATGGTGGGCTGAGGAATGGGAGCTCAGTTTGTGAGACGGAGGGTAGGCACTGAAGGTTTGGGGTTATGGGCATGAAATGATTTGGAGAGTTGTCATTTCAGAGTACCAACACACTGAAAGATATCAAGGACCCCGCAAAAGACCCTCAGTATGCTGAAAGTGAAGTTGATGAAATGAGAATTCAGAAGGATCAGGTATTATCCTAAACGTTTGTTTAAATTGCATCTTGAATTATCACAAAAAATACCTCTAGAATTCCATACATTTTTCTCAATGTATTTACTTAATGGGGTTTTTTTACTATATACGTCTATATACCTATTTAAATAGTACATCTCACTGTAGAAAAAAAAAGTCTGATATGCATCAAGAAGGAATTAAAAATCACCTATCACTCCACCACCCAGAGATAACTCGATGTTCACATATCCTTTTGGATTTTTCAGCTTATGATGGGTAGTGATTCATACCTCACCGCCGGCGGGGCACTCTGATAATATTCTTTTGTGTGTGGGCTTATTTAAAAGGGCTTGTTTTTTATTAGGACATTCATTCATACCTATACTTTTCTGTACAAGAAAAATTAACTACTGCCGATCTGAGAGCACACAAACATAGTTGAAAACTGCAGGATCTCTCAGGAAAGCGGTTAAAAGTAGGAAACTCCGTACATGCCCAGGTAGCCCTGTTGGTGATACACCAGTCCGAGGTAAGAATGCAAAACCTAGTAAATTTATCACGACCCGACACTTAGATCTTCTTCCCAGATCTCCTCGTGGTTTGATACAATAAGACATTGTGTGGACTCTGACCTTGTGTATGTGAGCTTTTGTAGAGTGAACACTATAAACCGAATGCCCTGGCAGCCTCTCAGGAGGGCCTTGTGCAGCCACACGGTTGCAAGGATAACGTAAGCACAGCCGTCCACTGGGTATTTCTCTCAGCACTACCCTTTCACCCTCAGGGACCCTGGCATACGGAAGCAAAACATTTTATTTAGATCTAGTCCAGAGACTTTTGAAACGTATGCTGTGGATATTTAGAGGGGCTGTAGCTGCAGCAAAGTCACAGGCATGTTGCAATCCCTATCAAAAGCCCAATGGCCTATTTCAACAGAAATAGATAAAACCATCCTAAAATGTGTAGGAAACTACAAAGACCCCGAATAGCCAAAGCAACCTGGAAAAAGAACAAAGCTGGAGGCATCATGCTTCCTGATTGCAAACTATACCAAAAAGCTTTAGGAATTAAAAGCAGTATGGTGCTGGCATGAAAGCACACACATAGATTGATGGAGCAAAATAGAGCCGTGCATGCATGGTCAACTGATGGCAGGGGAGCCGACGATATGCAGTGGGAGACGGGACAGCCTGCACTTCAGTGAACGATTTTGGGAAAATCGGACAGCCACATGCAAAAAATGAGACTGGGCCACTGTCCTACACCATGCACAATAACTAGCTCAAAGTGGACTTATGACTTGGTATAAGACCTGAAACCACAAAACTCCTAGAAAAAATATAGACAGTAAGCTCCTTGACATTGGTCTTCTCAGTGTTTTTTTGTATTTGACAACAAAACCAAAGGCAACAAAAGCAAAAGTAAATGAGTGGGACTACATCAAGCTAAAATGCTTCTGAACAGCAAAGGAAACTGTCAACAGAATGAAAAGACAACCTACTGAATGGGAGAAATATTTGCAAAGCATAAACCTAACAAGGAGTTAATATCCAAAATATGTAAAGAATTTACGCAACTCAACACCAAACAATCCAATTAAAAATGGGCAAAGGAACTGAACAAACACTTTTGACAAAGAAGGCATACAGATGATCCACAGGTACATGAAAAGATGCTTCACATCACTAATCATCAGGGAAATGCAAAAGAAAACCACGGTGAGATAGTGCCTTACACCTGTCAGAATAGCTATTATCAAAAAGACAAGAAATAACAAGTGTTGGTGAGGGTGTGGAGAAAAGAGAACACATGTGTACTGTTTGCAAGAATGTAAAATGGTAGGGTCACTATGAAAAAGAGTTTAGAGGTTCCTCAAAAAATTAAAAGTAGAACTACCATATAATCTAGCAATTCCACTTCTGGGTATTTATCCTAAGAAAATGAAGACACTAATTCAAAAAGACATGCACCCTCATATTCACTGCAGCATTACTTACAATAGCCAAGACATGGAAACCTAAGTATCCGTTGACAGTTGAATGGATAAAGAATACACACACAAAACAGTGGAATGTTATCCAGCCATAAAGGATGATGAAATCTTGCCATTTGCCACAGCATGGGTGGACCTTGAAGCTGTATGTCAGATAGAGAAAGACAAGTACCATAGGATCTCATTTATATGTGGAATCTAAACAACAACAACAAAAACCAAGCTCATAGATACAAAGAACAGATTGGTGGGTGATAAACCAAATGAGGGAAGGGAGTCAAACAGCACAAACTTCCAGGTATAAAATAAGTCACGGAGATATGTGGCGCGACAAGTATACTTAATAATACTGTGTTGCGTATGTGAAAGTTGCTAAGAGAGGAGATCTTAGTTCTCATCATAAGAAGAAAATTCTGTAACTATTTGCTGACAGATGTTGACTTACGGTGGTGATCACTTCACAATATACACAAATATTGAGTCATTATGTTGTACATCTGAAACTTAGGTAACGTTGCATGCCTATTATACCTCAATTTCAAAAAAACAGTGGGAGGCATGTTGTAAGAACAGTAAAATGTCCTCAAGTAACCTTTATTATGTGTACATCTCAGCTATAGAGATTAGTTGGAAGTCATCCCTGAATTAATATTTACCTAGAAGTCAGTGACTAACCGCCACTGTTGATAAGAGTATCTGTTCATATTGCATAATGACCCCTTTTATTACATTTATGTCCATACATATTATTAAAGGGCTAGGGTATTTCTGAGTATCATGGGTTTTCACATTCAAATCCGCCTCCCTGACTGACGTAAAGCCGTAAGGAGTTTCGGTGGAACGGGAAAGCAGCAGACCCACAGCACTTACATTATCGTTCCTCACTCAGTTCTTGCGCCACACTGCACCCACTGCATTCTGTACTCTCTCGGCTGAGAGACATTTTAACCTGCCTGAAATGTTACAATATGCTAATTATGCCTCCAAGCCAGTTTCATTTGTGGTGTTTCAGTAGATAAATTGCACTGATTTCAGTGTGCACACATAGGGCCTTAACATAATTTTATGCTTCTGCTTTAAAGTTACCCTAATGATTTAACTGACATCCAAACTTGACTTTATAGTGTCCAATATTTTAATCTGTGTATTATTTCATGCTCTTCCATTGTTTACAATTGTGTTCTGATTCACACAGAAGCTGACTTAAGTATAAGAAAATTCTCCATAAATTGTGAAATATTCTTAATACTTTGTCTCTAAATATTTAAAAATACATTTTCTTTTTTTTATATGGACTGGATAGTTAATGCTAGTTTTACTAACACAGCCAATGAAAGAATTCATCTGTAAATAACCTAGCCATTTGTCTACCATTCTTTCTTCATGTTGCCTATCTTTTTACTTTTTTATTATGATTTATTCCCACTTAACATTTTTCAATGAAAATAGCAATATAATCTTGTGGTTTGATTTGATTTGCCACTTGGAACAACAGTACTCATTTAAAATGTCTTGCTCAGGGGTTTCCATAATTACAGAACAGTTGGTCCTTACTGTAAATGCTTAAAGAAGTCTCTGCTGTGCTCTGTGTCTGCATACTTCTAACCCAAATAGTTACTTTGGATTCTTGTGCTTCTTGGAAGGACAGATGACATCCTGTTTCATTAAAACATAGTGGAGGGCCTTGAGCCTGTCTGAGACCAGGTGTGATCCTCCTGCTCACTCTCTCCCCCCACAATCTCCATTATTAGTTGCTCATATAATCATCAGGAATAAAACAAAAAATAGAGGTCAGGCTTTGGCAGTGAAATTAGACCACATTACTTCTAAGATGGAGAGGACTCATGAGGTCCATTCAGTTTGCCTAACATTTGAGCCTTCAAAAAAGCCCCCAGTCATACAATTAGTCATGAAGCAAGAAAGATGTGTCCATCACTCTGCCCCTAAAAAAATCTGTATTTAAACCACACTGCTGTCTACTAATCCTGCCAGTGGAGGAGGCACAAGATGCAACATTCCATCGTACCTTGTGTGAGTCTTTGGTAGTGGGACATGTCATTTATAATAGGTCTCCAAAATTGCTCTTGCTCCCAGTCCCCACAGAGGCGTGGACATCCTCCCAGTCTGTGGAATCCATCTTCACAGGTCTGAGAATCAGTCTTAAGGCCCCTTGCACCTTTCCTGTAGATTATGTATATTTACTAATGAACTCTTTTCTCCAATTACTCAAAGTTCATTGTTTTTTAATTATATTTTATTAATTATGCTATTACAGTTCTGATTTTTCCCCCTTGGCCCCCTTCCATCCAGCACCCCACTCCCTCAGGCCATCCCCCCACCATTGTTCATGTCCATGGCTCATGCATATAAACTCATTGGCTGCTCCATTTCCTATACAGTACTTTACGGCCCCATGGCTGTTCTGTAACTACCTACTTGTATTTCTTAAGCCTCTTACTTTGTCACCCATTCTCCCACACTCTCCTCCCATCTGGCAACCACTGAAATGCTCTCTGTATCCATGATTCTGTCTCTGATCTTGTTTGCTTACTTTGTTTTTTAGGTTCAGTTGTTGATAGATATGTATTTCTTGCCATTGTATTGTTCATAGTTTTGATCTACTTTTTCTTAAATAAGTCCTTTTAATGTCATACAATAATGGTTTGGTGATGATGAACCCCTTTAGTGTTTTCTTGTCTGGGAAGCTCTTTATCTGCCCTTCGATCCTAGATGATATCTTTGCTGGGTTCATTACTTGAACATTTCTTGCCAACCCCTTCTAGCCAGCAAAGTTTCCTTCGAGAAATCATCTGGCAGTCTTATGGCAACTACCCTATAGGTAACTAACTGCTTTTCTCTTGCTGCTTTTAAGATTCTCTCTTTATTTTTAAACTTTGGCATTTTAATTAGGATGTGTCTTGGAGTGGGCCTCTTTGCATCCATCTTGTTTGGGACTCTCTGTGATTCCTGGGTTTGCATGTCTATTTCCTTCACCAAATTAGGGAAGTTTTCTTTCTTTTTTTTTTTTTTTTTCAAATAGATTTCCAATTTCTTGTTCTTTTGCTTCTCCTTCTGGCACCTCTATGATGTGAGTGTTGAAAAGCTTAAAGTTGTCCCAGAGACTGCTTACCCTATCCTAGTTTTTTTGGATTCTTCTTTCTTCTTGTTGTTCTGATTGGTTGTTTTTTGCTTCCTTATGTTCCAAATCATTGATTTGATTCTCACCTTCATCCACTCTACTGTTGATTCCCTATAAATTATTCTTTATTTCAATTAATGTATCCTTTGTTTCTGACTGGGTCTTTTTTATGCTGTTAATGTCCTCCCTAAGTTCCCTCAGCATCCTTCTAACCAGTGTTTTGAACTCTGCATCTGATAGATTGCTTATCTTCATTTTGTTTAGTCTTTTTCTGGAGTTTTGATCTGTTCTTTCATTTGAGCCGTGTTTCTTTGTGTCCTTGTTTTGGCAGCCTCCCTGTGTTTGTTTCTGTGTATTAGATAGAGCTGCTGTGACTCCCTCTCTTGGTAGCATGGCCTATTGTAGTAGATGTTCTTTACGGTTCCATGGCACAGGATCCCCCAACATCCAAGGTGGGTACTCGAGGTGCACCCTTTGTGTGGGCAGAGTACACCCTCCTCTTATGGTTGAGCCTTGGCTGCTCTTGGCAGGTCAATGGGAGGGACTTACCCAGGGCAGTGAGCTGCAAAGACTGGCTGTGACCACTGACCACCAACCTCCACCATCTGTGGAGGACCAGCTGTACAGGGCAAGGTGGTGGTGCTCTGACATGGTCTGTAGCTGGCCACTGGGTGCACAGGTTCTGGGGTTTCCCAGGGAGTGCAGGCCAAAATCAGCCCCCATCTGTGTCTCCCCAGGGCTACCATGCATGTGCTATATATAAAGCAACCTGAGATGGCTGTTACTTGTGCTGGGCTTGGAGATTCCCAGGCAAAGCCAAGCTGTGAATCTAGGGTGGCTACTGCCAGTGCCAGGTCTGGGGCCACTCAGCAAAAGGTACAGGGGGCTGAAGGCTTAATGAAGCTGGCTTTGCTAGTTTGATAGGATTTAGGAAGTTGTGAAGCATGAGCCAAGACCAGCCATTCATATGGAAAAGTCACTGTTAACAGTTCAGGTGGTTTCATAAGTTGGATGAGACAGAGTCTCAGAGGATCTCCGGGGTGTGGCAAAGAGTGTTGATGGTGTCTCTCAGATATGGCATCCACCTGCCAGCTCTGTGGCTCTCTGGGAAGAGGGCTCAGAAAAAGGACAAGGGCCTCTGCCTGCCTTTCTGTCTGGGAGAAAGCTGTCCCCCAGCTCCTGCCTTAATGCCACACACTTCGGTTCCTTTCACGCCAGTGGTGCCTTTCAAGCTGCTGGCATGGTGCTGGAGCTCAGAGGGAGTGAGTCTGAGTAAGTCCGTGTGGGTTCTTTAAGGGGAACTGCTTGGGACTCCAGTGGTTTCTTCCACCGACTCAATCCCTGCTGGTTTTTGCAGCCAGAAGTTATGGGACTTGTCTTCCTGGCCCTGGGATCCTGATCTGGGGGCTTGGTGTGTGGCTGGGACTCCTCAGTCCTGAGATACCCCTCCTGAATTTTTATCCACCACATGTTGGATGTGGACCAGCCTGTTCCATGTCTCCACCCCTCCTACCAGTCTGCATGGATGTGGTTTCTTTAATTCTGTAGTTGTTAGACTTCCACTCAACTCGATTTCTGGTGGTTCTGAGTGTTGGTTGTTCTATATCTTAGTTGTAATTTTGATGTGGTTGTGTGAGGAGGCGAGCCGTATTTACCTAGCAAAGTTCTCTCTTTTGCCAGACTTCACAGGGTCACCAGAAAATACTTCTTCAGTATTTATTATCTATTGTAGCCCTCTAGTTTTCTTTTAAATATCATTTATTTGTAGAGAGAGGGTAAGGGAGGTAGAAAGAGGAGGAGAGAAACATTGATTGGTTGCCTCTTGACTGTGCCCCTAATGGGATCCAAACCTGCAACCCAATGTGCCTTGACTGGAAATTGAACCGGTGACATTTTGGTTCACAGGGGCTGGCTTTCAATCCACTGAGCCACACCAGCCAGGGCAGCCCTCTAATTTTAAAGCATTCCTGATTTTAAGGGACTGTGAGTATAGAAAGTATTTGCTTAAAAAAAAAAGTACTTGCTGACCTCTTCTACCTCTTTTCTATTTTTATTGTCAAAGAAAAGAAAAAGTTTGGGTAAACAATTATTTTTAAGGTCTTCTTGGCCAAATCCACACATATCTATTTTGAATTTTTGTTTCCTAAAATTATTTACATTCAATATTATTCTGTATTAGTTTTAGATGTATAGCATAGTTAGACAGTTACGGACTTTACAGAGCTGTCCCCCCAGTGTCGAATCCCTGTTTTTAAAAATCAACTTGCTTATAATCTGTAGGCTTATAATTTAAACACACACACAGATTTACGTGTTTAGAGAAAAATGTTCTTACTATCCTTTACTAAAGATGCTGTTTAAGCATTATAATACTGTGATCCATTTATATTTGAAAACTTTAGAGATTTTTAAGAGGCAGGGAACCATTCTTGGTTTTGCTTTCACTTCTCAAATGGCTCTCTAAAGCAGCTGTAAAGAAATGCAGCATAAAGAAACCCCTCTTACTTGCTAGTCCTTTAAACCATTCTCATTATTTTGAGTTCCTGTGATAGCAGTACTGAGGAATCTAGTGGACACGGTGAGTTCTGTGTCATGCTAGTTAGTTATTCTTTACCCTCCTCCAGCATGGCCTGCGTGACCAGCCCCCTTCTTCTAAGTTTGCTGTCTGAGGAAGGGACGTACTACTAGCAAAGAATCCCAAAGCAATGCCCTCATTTTTTTTTTCTTAAGGTTTTATGTATTTATTTTTAGAGAGGGGAAGGGAGGGAGACAGAAAGGGGGAGAAACATCAATGTGTGGTTGCCTCTTGTGCACCCCCAACCTAGGGACCTGGCCTACAACCCAGGCATGTGCCCTGATCTGGGAATCCAACCAGTGACCCTTTGGTTCGCAGGCTGGTGCTCAATCTACTGAGCCGCACCAGCCAGGGCGATGCCCTCATCTTTATCACTGGTGAAAATTATTATTGGGCCTTATTTTATGACTTACTAATCTTTGAAACCATAAGTGGTAGATAACTGGTGAACTGAATTAACTTCATTAGAAAAAATAAACCATGCTATACAGACCTCACTGGAGTTACTAGTATAAAAATTCTTCCAAAGTCTATGTACAGTTTTGAAACTTTTAACATTTAAATTTTAATGACTTAGAGTATAGGTATGAATGAGGCAGGCTGCGATTTTTCTGAAAATGAGATTAGAATTTTCTTTTCATAGCAACTATGAACTTCAATTATGTTAGCCAAAGGGCAGTGACTGCCTTGTCGTGCAGGCGACCACTTTGGGATTATCTGGAATAACATTTTACTTGGTACAGTTCGGACACTGAACAACACATAAGAGGCTGGGAGGAGGCGGTCCCTTAGATGGTCCCTTTCGCATGTCGGTGGCGTCATGCAAGATTTCCACTCCCACTAAAATTTATCTCTATTTTATGAATTGTAATAGTTATAGTTATAAAATCGTCTCAGGGATGTAATGTACAGCATAGGGGATATAAGCAATAATATTGTAATAACTATGTACAGTGCCAGGTGGGTACCGGAAATATTGGGAGAATCACTTTGTAAAGGGTATGATTGTCTAACCGCCATGTGGTACACCTGAAACTAAAACAAAGTGATATTGAATGTAGACTGTAATTGAAAAGTAAAAAATTTTAAAAAGTAACATATGCTCATTGTGAAAATGTTCAAAAGATATAAAGTATCCAAGGACTGTCCAGAACGTATCCAGCCATGTAATATGAAAAATAGAGACATTTATTGAAGAAGATACAAGGTACAAGAAACATTGTACATAGGGCAATGATGCCTCAGTCCCCTTCAAAGTAGGCACCTTGGGACCTCACACAGTTCTCCCAGTCACCATTCAGCTGCCTGGTCATATTTTCCTGAATCTCGTCAACAGTCTGAAATCTCTTCCCTTTCAAAAGTGATTTTAGTTTGGGGAAAAGCCAGAAGTTGCAGAGTGCCAAATCTGGGCTGTAGGGGGGCTGGGTCACCTGGATGATTTGATGTTTCACCAAAAAACTCTGAACGAGACAGGATGAATTAGCAGGCATGTTTTTGTGATGAAGCTGCTAATCACCAGTTGCCCATAGCTGCAGACTTCTGAATCATCTGAATAGTTTGCACAGAAGAATGTTCAAGCTTAATGCATAATTTGATGCAGATTCTTTGCTCTACTCGCGCAGTCATTTTGAATGCAACAGCCACACAGTACACATGCTCACTCAACAGCATCTACCACCCCCACTGACTAGTACAATGAAATCATTGTTCACACATGCATGTTCCAGTCCACTCTCCTTGGCTGCCAGGTTACACTGATGTCGTACCCAACTGTTTTCATTATGTTAACAGGGTCTGGACAGACCTTGTCATATATAATGGGAAACGGAAGTGTCCTGCCCTGTCTCCAGCTATTTGCTTTTTTCACATACATATGACCGCCATTATTTTTGCTGGCTGGATGTGAAGCCACGAATGAATGCGGACTGATGTATTTAACCAGTCTTTACTGGGAGGTCATCTAAATTGCTCCCAATTGTGTGTCGATATACACAGTGCAGTGTCTTCGCTAACTTCAAGTGGGATTTGACAAGAGTTGAACAGCAAAACAATTTAAAAATAAGGTCAGTTTTCAATACTTAAAAGTATGGCAAATACTTTATTAGTTGAAGACAATTTGTATGTACTATATACTATATAATTTTGTCTGAAACTTCATTAAATTTATCTCTAAGCTACCCAGAAACTCCAAAGACTCTACATTCTAGAAAATAAATACTAAGTATAATCATTTACAAATAATTGTCAAGAAATTCTGAGAATGCTGTAAAAGATATACTGTTATATCTAAAACTGCCAAGGGAGGTTTGAGATGCCTAGTTTAACTTTTAAAATTGATTTTTTTAAAGTACTATGATACATATTTTTGTTTTAGGAACTGGAACAATACAAAAGAAGTTCTTCCAAGTCTTGGAAACAAATTGAGCTGGATTCTTAAACCTCATTCAACAATAGTTTACTTATTTCTTCTTCCCTAAATACAAGTAAGATTATTTTATTAATATTAGCTATTTGTTATTAGTAAATAATATTGAAAATAGCCAATTCATAAACTAACTGTTGTGGTAATAAGTGAAGAAAGTTAAGATGTATAATTTGTTAAAGTGAGTTTCTTGTATTAGTACCACCCCCAGGATATTTACAAGTGCTTTCAAAAGGAAAAAGTTGTATAACTATGTGTAATATATTTTTTTTAAATAAAAAGAGTCTTCTGCCCCCTACGTCCAGCACGGTTAAGCTCTCTATACTTGGCTCAGCAGTTATAAGCTTCTGCTCTGTGTTTTCAGGAACACGAAAGCACAGGCATCTAGCAGCAGGTACGAATGAGGGAAAGCGCTCGCGGTAGACACACTCCTTCTCGGAGGAGTTCTCCGCGGTGGCTGGCAGGAACCTGGAACTGGGGCCATGTTCACAGCACCCTAATTTCCTGAGTGGCGAGGCACTAAAAGCACCTGGAGGAAACACACATTCCCGAGGCCCCGCACACAGAAATCCAGACTCAGTGAGTCTGGGGTGGGGCTCCAGAAACTGCATGAAATCAGCACGTCTGATGATTGTGAGGGTGTCAGGATGGCCGAGTGGTCTAAGGCGCCAGACTCAAGCTCTGCGTCCCTGCTGGGGATTCTGATGATTGTGACAGTTTTTGAGTATAACTTTTGGAAGAACAGGCAGTTTTAAGGAGATACTCTGTCAATAAGCAGACTAAAACTCCATGAGTTGGTAATAACCAAGATTATTTCCAAGGTGGAATAGCTTTTAAGATGCCTTCTCAATCTCGTAGGTTTGTGTACCTGCTATCCAAGTTCAATTTGGAGTAAGTATAATTGCTATTATTAACCAGGAAAGTTATTTACTCTGTGTTCTTCCATTCCTACTGTAAAATACGTTGCCTCTAACATGTCATGCACCCAGCTTGAAAGAAGCACACCTCCTAACCCCAAGAACACCAGGATGGATGAGTGGTATGTGAGTGAATAGCCAGCTACCCGATCATTGCCATGAAATAAGACTTCCTGGACCAGCTTCAGTCCATGTGGTTCTGGCCCTGCTGAGAACAGGGTTGTCAGCTCGTGTCCAAGGAGCCTCAGTTTAAGGAGCTGACAGGCAGCATGCCCGAGTGCTGTGGAGAAAGGGCTCCCTTTAAATTAACAGTGAATGTGTTGGTGGGAATGCAGACTGGTGCAGCCACTGTGGAAAACAGTATGGAATTTCCTCAAAAAACTAAAAATGAAACTGCCTTTTGACCTGGCAATTCCACTGCTGGGATTATACCCTAAGAACCCTGAAACACAATCCAAAAGAACCCATGCACCCCAAAGTTCATAGCAGCACAATTTATGATAGCCAAGTGCTGGACGCAACCTAAGTGCCCATCAGTAAATGAGTGGATCAAAAAACTATGGTACATTTACATGATGGAATACTATGCAGCAGAGAGAAAGAAGGAGCTCCTACCCTTTGCAACAGCATGAATGGATCTGGAGAGCATTATGCTAAGTGAAATAAGCCAGGAGGTAAGGGACAAATACCATATGATCTCACCTATAAGTGCAACCTAATCAACAAAACAAACAAGCAAGCAAAATATAACCAGAGACATTAAAATTGAGAATAATCTGACAGTGACCAGAGGGCAGGGGGGAGGGGGAGAAGTGTTTTCAGGAACTACTGTAAAGGACACATAGACAAAACCAAGGTGGGGGGGGGGGGTGGAAGCAGGGGAGGGAGGGAGGGATGGCTGGGGTGGGAGGGAGTGGTGAGGGATAAATGCAGACAACTGTACTTGAACAACAATAAAATAATTTTTAAATAACTAACAGGGAATGTTATCTCAGAAACATTGTTGACTTGGTGGGAAGAAACAGCCTATTTCACAATAATAATAGAATTTGTATGATATAATTTGATTTTCTTAAACATCACTGTCCATTTTTGACTTAAGACACAAACTGTCACATATTGAAAGTCATTGTGTTTCTCTAAGATGGTATCACTAACATTTAATAGCTTGCAGTCACGTGCTATGTCAATTTTCCAAATGTTCCTGAGCTAGAATGAAATTCATCTGCATATGAATAGTAGAAAATGTTTCCACTTACATTGTACACCCATATCTTTAGTAAGTTGAAATCAGTGATTTCAAAAGAGGTTCCTGTGGGACTCTCTTTGAACTACTTTAATAGATTATCATCTCCAGAATTGTCTATAACTGATGTGACATATATAATCTGTACGGCATTATGTAACTATTATACCGTAATCATCAGTGTCAAAGACCTTTTATAAAAATTGACAATACTATTCTGGTAATTTACCAATGTCTCCAGATCCTTAAATACTGTTCTAAGAAATAGAATTTTACAATGAAATGATCCTTCATACTATAATGTGAGACATTTCAAATGCTATAATTTATCATTCTTGTAAAGTTAGGTCATAGTAACTGAACAAAGTTCTTGTACTCTCTAAGATATTCTCACTCAGAGTTACCATGGTTACATTGAGACAGCTTTATATATATGAATTACTTTAAGATCAATCAAAAAGATAATCAGTCATTTAGTACGTAAACCATTTATATACAATCTATATACAACATTTGACCCCTAAAAATATATAATATAGGTGTTTGTACTTACCAGCTTTCTTTCCCTTTACAATTCAAGAACATGAACTCCTAGTGTGTAACCCTGTTCTTCTGAGTGTAGATGTGTCAGCTGAGCCCCTTTTTATTTGGGCTTTAAGCAACAGCCGCAATCCAACCTCAAAGATGTCATTTCTCAGTACATTCCATTTATCTACTAACACTCACTTTTAATTGTATCAGTGAACTAAGTGGAAAGTGAAGAATAGTCAACTAATCTTTAACAGCAAGCCCAGAGGTTTGCCCGGCGCGCTGTGTTCCCAGTGCAGCCCGTTCGCGCGGCCTTTCATTTTAGCTCTCCCCCAAATCACTGAGCGCTCTGGCCAGCGGACTTCACCGTCCCACATCTGTTCACCCTCCCCTCGATGTGATCGGGTATCGGGACCCTCACGTGGACACGCGCACAGAATTAAGGGTGTTTAGATGGGAACGAAAGCATTCTCACCCAGTTCTGCACAATGCTTTGCTTTAATCACACACACAGCTCCCTTTTCTATTACTTACAGGCTGTAACTATTCAAATGTTTTCTTTTCACTGAATCCTTTGTCAAACGTCAGCATAATTTTTTTCATCAACCTATTTTCCTGTCTAAAGCAAAGAAAACATATTATAGTCTCCATAACCTTGTGAATTACTGTTATCTACATTTTTGGACTGGCTTAGTCACCATTTCCAAATACTGCACGTCCCTGCAACTGGGAATAGCATTCAAGGCCTGCATGGATCCAAGGGCATAAAAGGAGTCTTAATGGTTTAAAACCCCTCAAATGTGCTGTCAAGAAAGAAACACCTGCATTCTGATTTCAGACGTTCACAGAGTCATGCACTTCCAGGAGCTGAAGTTCTGTTTTCACAACACTGTGCTTCACTACCTGCTAATGAAGTGATCCCTTACTTTAAAAACAACTATCCCCAGGATGACAAGAGCTGGGATAAAGGCGTACAGAATCAGGAAGTCCGCCGTGAATCTGGACGTTGCACCCGGGCAGATCCTCTCAATGAACTGAGTCCCTTCACTGAAGGCACATATTGGGTTGGCCGTCTCAGAACCATTGGAGCTGCCTGCGGGGGAAAGATCCACATTGTGAGGAGCGATTAGTTCTGAATCAGCAAGTATTTACCAAATGCCCACTTGGGAAGGTGCGAAGGACCCTTCTCCATGAAAGATTCAGGACATTTGCGACAGCCCTGAAGTCACTGTTAGATGAAGCCAGCGTGAGTGTTCTGGGCCTTGGCTCCATTTGAAGATGGAAATGGGTTTCCATTTTTGAGAGTGTACTCGTGTTCCTTCCCGTAGCGCTGACAAAAATCATAGTCACTTATGATCACTTAGCACCAAGTGTCCTAACATTACTGACGTTGCCGCCTAAAGCCGTTCAAGACGACTACTGGACTTCACCCTGCTCTGCAGTTGTCACCACAGCATGGCCTGGGATCTCCGGTGGCCAGAGGGACCTCGTGATGCTCCCGCTGCCCTCTCGTGGGATCGGGGAACGACCTTTTGCCACAGATGACTTCACTCGGCTCTATACTGTGTGCGTTTGGGGAACAAGAAGCCTCTGCACCCTGCTTCCACCTGCCCACAGAAAGTGCTTCCACCCAGGCTGCGCTAGAGTTTCCCGCAGTGTGCGTCACGGCTGTCATTTCCTAAAAACGTCAGAGTGGCCCTAAGCTACTGGGGCCTCGGACAGGCGTCTAACTTGACTACTGCTTATTTCTTTTTAAAAACCAGAGAAAATGGTAGACTTTTATTCCGAAACAAGGTTTTAAGTCTATTTGTTACAAGATACAGCTTTTATTTAAGAAGTGTATTTGCCTCAGGAAATTGCTTCCTCAGAGGGATACATAAAAATAATATTCCAAAGTAGAATACTTACCGCAAGTGAAATTCTGTCCATAGAACTCATTGACTACGAGAATCTCAGAGCAATATTTTTGGAATGTAAAATAAGTGAAGATTTTCAAAGGAATGGGCATTTCTTCTATGTTCCTTAAGGAAAAGAAAGAGAGAGGGAGATGAAATTCCCTAGGCCCTGGTAAGAGTCCTGCCAAATGGAGAGAACGGCCGCCCTTACTTGGCCCTCGCCCACACGGAGCCAGTTCTCCGTCTCACTGCACGCACGGCACTTACTACAAAACCGCGGGCGGCCCTGAGATGCCAGAGAAACGCCACCGCCCAGGCACGACCATTGCTAGCAGCTCAGTGACACGTGTGGATGCGTGCGTTTGTAAGAGTTTACACAGATGGGACTGAGCTCTTCATGCTCTTTCCTAACCTGCTTTTTCAACAAAACTTATGTCTCAGACGTCCTTCAAAGTCAGCGAGAGTCAGTGTGCATAGCACTCTATCACTTCTTTCTATCCTTACCTGAGGACATGTTTTTATCGATTTTAGAGGAGAGGGAGGGAGGGAGAGAGAGATGGGGGGAAGGAGAGAGAGAGAGAGAGAGAACCTTCAATCAGCCACCTCCCGTATGCACCCCAGCTGGGGAGCTTGGTGGTTGATTATAGTAGAAACTTAATTTAACAATCAATCCCCTAATGATGGATTGGTAAGCACCACTGATATAACTGTAAAAGAAAAAACATACCTAACGCACATCACATTAGAGGAAGCTATTTGTGACTGAACATATTGGACAGCGTCAGCACATGAAGTAAGAACTAAACCACCATGCAAGGGGAAAGGACAGACAAGCGAGCAGACACTTCTTGTGAAAATGAGCTATGTCTCTTCTTCAGCCTGTCTTGGGAGAGACCTCATAATGGCCCTGTGGACTTCTTGGTCCACCACATAGCTTCTACCAATCAATGAACATACATTAAATTCCTTCTGTTTGCAAAGTACTACTTCTAGGTGCTTGAGGAATTCCAAGGACGTATCCTACCCCTAAAGAACTCACAATGCAGCTGGGGACATAGACTTTATATCCTTTAGACTATAAAAGTACAGCGGTGAACAATTTGTGCCTAGAAAGTAATTAAAAAACAGTAATGCGTGTCAATAACATTCTTGTATTTAGTATTTATGGTTTCAGCTATTCCCAAGTGACCCCCCTCCAACTCTATGACTTTCAGTTCTTGGCAGTTTTCCGAGGCACAAAGTTGGATTAGCTGTACTGAGAGGGCTGCTAACTGGACAGGGATAGGCAGGAACCTGGGGAGGAAGTGGGGAAGAGGAAGGATGCTCTAGGAAGGCAGAATGGTTGTGAGCACAGACATGTCAAGGGCTGCCCTTAGGGGACTGAACGTACTGGAAAGGATGCAGCAGAGCCTGGGCAGTGGGGGCAGAGGGAGGTGAGCTTGGAATGGCAGCCAGGAGCCAGCTGCTTCGGGGTCTTGAAGGGGGTTGACACTGAAAGACCATGAGAAAGAGGATGTTGAAATCCGTGTTTTCAGAAAATGTGGCATCAGCAACTAGGGTGGACCAGAATAAGGGCAGACTGGGGACAGCAAAAAAGGGAGCAGCCTACAGCAGAAGTTCAAGTGTGAGATGATAATGGCCTGGAATAGGATGACGGGCTGTAGAAGACAGAGGAAGAGAACCAGGTGATCATAGAAGCCGTTGCAGTTCGAGAGAGAGAGACAGAGAGAGAGAGAGAGAGAGAGAGAGAGAGAGAGAGGAACCCTGGTGTAAATGTATTGATATGGGACTTCCCACATTATCTTGTTACATGGGGAAAAAAGCATGCATACTTTATCCCCTCCCAATAGTATGATCTCATTTTTATTTTTAAAAATGATGTAAATGTCTAGGAAGATACACAATGAAATTTCACTGAGTTGTGATACTTTAGGTAACTTTGACTTTCCTCCTCATACATTCCTGTATGGTGTGCACCCCTGCCCCCCACCCCAAGAACTTGCATGATTTTGTAAGTAGAAAAAGCAGTGAAGGTATTTCCAATTGGGTTTAAAGGAAGAGGCAGCGAAGAGCTCAGATACTGCAGGCAGTCAGCCAGGGAAATTGATGACTTCAGGGAAAAATAGAAACTTGATGACTAAGAGGTGGATGTGGGTTTCAAGAGCAGAGTTTCAAGGTGGGAGTGGAACCCAGGTGAAGCCTTGGGATGTTGAGATTTTGCGAAGAAACTAAAAGCAGCTGTTCACATAGGCCACTGCTTCTCTTCTAAGACAATTAATCCCCTCTTCCTACAAACCAAACACATGAAATGTTGCCAGACTGTCTGGCACCTGTACTGACTGAAACACAATGAAAGAGGAGCCGCTGACCGAGGTCTGTACCCTGCTGGCTTGAGGCCATGCCTGTGGGGTGATTGGTCTGGTGCATTTTTCACAGACGCTAATGACCCACTTAGGCACCACAGATGAATACAATGTAATGGTGTCATTATAAAAAAAGTCCTCCACGACTGATCAAACCCCAGCTCACTTTGCTTTATAACATCTCACCTTTATATAACACACTACAGCTAATGAAGTGTTTTCAGACGGATTATGTCATTTGCTTCTCACGATCCCTCGAGGCAGGTGGGGCCAAGATCATTATCTCTACTTTATAAATGAGGAAACTAATGTAGATAGAAAAGCGACCTGCCCACAGTCCTTTGGCTTCGAAGTGTCAGAGGAAGCCTGCGACTCCAGGCTCAGCCCTCTCTCCAGGCAGCTGTGTGGCTGGAGCTACGTCAAGTCTGAGGTTTGTTTTCTTCCTGAACATGGACTGCTCTGAGAGTTAAGTAATTAAACATAAAAATCTTTAGATGCTCAATAACTTTTTTGTTTATTTGATTTTTAAGTCAAAAAAACAGTGTCTTTTTCACATTCCCTGGGGGTCCCATAGTTTTCTTACTAGCTCCCACTCCACCTGCCTGGGATCACTTTTATCCTAAAATTTTCCATCCTTCCTGCTACTACTTTTTAAAATGTATTTATAGCACTTTCATATTATTTTATTTATGTCCTTTTTAATGTAAAAATATTTCCTTTATATTACATATGCTATTTTTTATTTATTTATACGCTACTTCTTTTTACCTTTTTCTCGGTTACAAAATGATACCTGTCCATTATAGAAAATTCACAAAATATGGGAAAATATGAAGAAAGAAATAAAAATATATCACCCAGAGCTAATTACTGCTCACATTTGTTGTGTATCTCTAGTTCTGATACCTTCCTGTAGAAGTCTTTTATCCCGAGGGCGCTTTTCTTACCTGACTGATCTGACCTCCTAAACGTAAGTGAGGGTGGAGAACCAGAATAGAGCGTCGCCAGTGCGGGGCAGAAATGAACTACCTGCGTGCTCTTCACCTTGTAATACAGGCTGCGGTTTTTTCTGGGTTGGTTTTCCTCCTATTGTAATGGCTTATTTCTTGTGAATCATATTAATAACACGCCTAAACTGTCACTTCCCGGTTCTCAACATGAAGACATTTTATTGAATAAATGGTGAACGGTCTAAGATCTAAGTAATAACGATTAGCAAGCACCCAGATTATAAGGTGCTTTTAACTAGTATCACATAGCTCTCCTCTGGAATTCCTTAATAACAGTCATCATCAGGTGACCTTAATAAATCATACCAATGTAAACCCTTGGGCTCGCCGTAACCTACCTCACGAATCCGGATCCCACAAGCACCCCAGCGATGCAGAGCAGAGCCACTATGCTGTTGACCACATTTGGATCTTGGACCATTCCAAGGAGCACAAGAGTTAGGAATTCACCAATTATGTGGGGGGCCAGGAGAGCAGCAGAGAAGTATCCAAATCTGGCCACCTCGGGGTATAAGCCCAGAGTCCTGAAAACACATAAGGTCTTTAGTTTCTGTCCAAGGTTACCATTTAAGAAAAATACCACACTTGCCTTCTAAGAATGAGTCCGTGTCGAGGAAGAGTTTGCAGGGCAAGTCAATCTCCCCTTTGAAAGGCCTTTTGGGCACGGAGCCAGCATTTGAAACCATTTATTCCCACCCATTGTTTCTGTTGGCTCCAGCTCAATGTGAGCCACCTTTTCCCTCTTACAGCTCCTTCAGCTCTCATAGGAAAATACCAGTATTCAAACAACAGTACAACTAACTGCAAGGCATAGGGTTCTTGAACTCACCAGGCTTCTCCATCAATAACACGTTCTGCCTACCTGAGCTAGCCTACTACCCTCCAAGGCTAGGGGGGCTCACCCCACTAGCCCCTCCCTGAACCTCACCCACGTTATGTGGGGTTATGGATAGTGTGGAAACACTTCACTGCTTCCATCCTCCATCGGATTAGCCCTCCCAGGCCTACTCCATTCCATTCTTGCCTTTTGTTCTCCAACCCTTTCCATCAATTGGACCTTCATTTTCTTGTAAATGGACTACCCTGTATCCATGCCCCTTAACTCTTATATTACTTCAGCCAAATAGCATTTCCCCGGTGATAGCATCCGCAACAACCATTAGACACGGCTGCTCTTTCTTCCATTTGTAGAGCTAGAAGAAGGAGTTGGCGTGTCTTGTATCCACCTCACCCCACCATTCTTCAAGGCCGTCCTCTTTCACGAGTCATGACATTTGCTGAGACTGTTAATTCTCTTATCCAATGCAATAGTCTGCAACTTTTAAGACATTCTCTCACCTTTGATGATTTTATAGCATCTGGACCAGGGTCATTCTGTCCATTCCCATCCACTATCATTAACCCGAAGGTCTTTGACCTTCTTGATGAAATATCAACTTCAATGACTCCTAATTAGGTAGGCTGATCAATTCCAGGGGTCTTATCCACCTAATCTTTGTCACTCACCATGTCTTGGACTTAAATGTTACTAAAAACCGTTCCACTTCCAAGATTTCAGATTCTGAAAATGCCCTAATCATAGCCTCTCCCCTGTCTCCCATTTTTCCAGGCCCTCACTGCTTCGGACCCTTGTCCCCTTCTGCTGATCTTTGCCTTACCAGTCTCCACACCTGGGGACCCTTGCTGTCTCAATTAAGCAACTCAAGGTGTGTTAAATAAGGCATGATGCTATACTAATTGGGCTCCCTCTGTCACTTTGTCTCAGCTGACTCCAGACCACCCCTAATTTTTCCTCATTGCCTATTGGGCAGGTCCCATTGTGGCTAATACAAACATTTACTTTAAGTTACCCCCTCTCCCCACTTTCAAACTCCCTCCCCAGTGCTCAGCAGTTGGATTCACCTGCCATGCTCTACTTCTCTCTCCTACTGCCCCCACATCTTTGCCAACCTTGAGCCCATGTTTTCCTGATTCCCCTGTCCTTACCTTGGTCTCCTCTGTAAAATTCAGTTGTGAATGATCCAATTTTTCTATAATTTCACCTAGTCTCCATTGAATGCCTTCATTCCACTGGTCTTATTTGCCATATCCTGAAGCAAGCATTCCTGAGCCTGACAACCTTCTAAGCCACTGTCCCCCTTCATCCTGCCCTCTACTCCAAGCTTCTCCAACAGCATCTGCTTCCTCCATCGTACTCCATCCCCATGTAAGCCTGACTTGCACCCCACCACCCTACTGACACCCTTTTATCTTTTTATTTTTTGAAGTGTACCAATGGCCTCCTAATCTTATGCCTCACCTCCTTGAACCTCCACAACACTGAATGAGAGCCCTATGCCTCCCTGGAACTTTCGCCTCCCTTGGCTTCTCCGATGCTGCTCAGTCCTGCTTCACCTTCCACCTGCCTGACCACCCCTTGCCTCTGTCATCGGATCACTTTCCTCTTCCCGCCCTCTGCATGTGCCTTTTAAGGCATCACATTCAGACTGCTTTACTTCCTCCCTTTCCGACACTCTTCCTACAGGATCCATTCCCAGCTCTTTACTCTTACTGCTCTTACTTTGTCTTTCCTCCAGGCTACCACCCAAACCGCAGATTGACATCTCCACATGGGGGTCCTGTGGCCTCCCAGGTGTAATGTGTTCAGAGCCAAATCCATTCCCTTTACCAGCACACTTGATAAAGATGCTACCCCTACCCCATTCCCTCAAGCTGAAAACTCAAGCATCATCCATGACTTTCTTTACCCCCAACAAACATTCAACTTTACTTTCACAGCTTCTCAAAATGATCCCTCCTTTCTGTTGCCACTGCTACTCTCTTCTTTAGGGCCTCTGCCTTTATCCCAGACTGTGGCCAGGGAGCCTCACAGGGCTGTCTAGTGTCTCTGCCCTAACGTCAGTCAGCTGCCAGCCTCACCCTCCGGAGCCCCACACAGAGGGGTCCCAAACCCTCTCCCATTCCCATGACCAAATCCACTTCAGCCCCTCAGCCTGACATTCAGCACCTCCCCGGCTGGGCTCCAAGCCTGGCAGGCATGTTTTCCACTCTGCTCCCAGTGCTTCACTCCCCGCAGCACTGCTGAAACCGGTCTCTGGAAGGGTCTTCTGGATTTTTGCTTCTGTACCTATGCCCCTGCTGCTCCTTCCCCCGGGATGTCCTCGATCCCTTTTCCAACTGTTAAATGCTGCTGCCTCTCAGGTTCTCCTCCATAAGCCTCCAAGAGTCCCTCTCCCCACCAACCAAATAGACTCTTGGCCTCGTTTGTGATTAGCTTGGGGTAATGGATGTGAGATGGGGAAGGCCACTCATTCCATCTGTGCCTCAGTTTCCTTGCCAACAAACAAGGAAGTTATACTATCACCTGTATAGAATGGTTATAAGGATTATATGAATTAATATATTTAAAGCTCTTAGTGCCTGACATAAAGCAGGTACTCAACACGTGTTAGCTATTATGATTATTATTTTCCTTAGCAGACCCTCTGTGCTTCCTTACAATTCTAATCTTAAACTTTCTTGAATTAAAGTCATTTGGAGATTTGTTTATGACCATAACCCATTATTTGAAACATGTTAGGGCCAGACATGTTGGAATGTGGCAATTTACAGATTTTGGAAAGCTTTTCACTGGGCAGGCCATCCTTGTTGCAGTGGGATCCGCAGACCCAGCTGTGACCAAGCACGTGTCTGTTTCCACTGAACGCGAGCACTGACGCGGGAAAAGTACCAAGATCCTCGTGGTTCTCTGCCCTGGAGCTCTCCCCCTCCAGGTCCCCCCGGCCACATGGGACCACACGGGACCACATGGGACGCCTGGCCCGGAGGACCGAACACCTGCGAACACCCCCTTACCAGTAGGACACACTGCTGAAAACCACGGTGGCGATGACACTGAAGGGCAGGGCGTGCAGCACGTAGGCCAGCAGCATCTGCCACTTCTGGTACAGGCCGTCCTGGCTCTCCTGGTCGCTGACAGCTCGCAGCATGGGAACTGGGCATGGAAGGCAGGTGGCAGAACAGTGGCGTCACCACACGGCCGGGTGGGGGAGGGCTAGCCCCAGCTGAACTGGAGGTCTGTTACCAGAGCTGGGAGGTGAGGACCAGCTGGGGCTCTCAAATTATCGAAAGAGGGAACCTGCCATCTGTAGAGTTATGATTATCACCACCACCACCCCCGAAAGCTGCACTCTATCTGAATTACAATACGGTTGCAAACATTGTCATAATTTATTTCTTTCTCCCTAAAGTGGTGAGAAGGGTGTCACCAATTCAAGAATGCACATGCAAAAGGGGCACAAATGAGCACAAATGAGTGATATGAGTCACTTCATCCTCTTTTTGGCAGGGTCTTGATAAAGAACATCAGGCAACGAGGTATTGCTTCTGGACTCCCTCTGAGTTTGACAATTAGGTTCTGGCTGTACTAAAATAGGCTCCGAAAAGAATCTAACAGTGCTTCCCTGGCTGGTGTGGCTGAGTGGATTGAGTGCTAGCCTGCGAACCAAAGGGTCACTGGTTTGATTCCCAGTCAGGGCACATGCCCAGGGCCCAGTAGGGGGTGGGGGCGCATGAGAGGCAACCACATGCCTCTCCCTCTCTTCCTCCCTCCCTACCCCTCTCTCTAAAAATAAATAATAAAATCTAAGAAAAACAGTGCTAAGTTGCCCAGGTATCTGGGCCCCGGACTGTACATCCTAATGCCCAAGCTGGATCCCAGGGATAACCTTTGATAAACCTCTCCAAACCGTGCCCTTCGGCACCTCATAACTTCATGTTTCCCTGATAGAGACCCTCAGAGAGATCTGCTTGATGAGCTAATTCATCCTTGGGGTTAGTAGCTCAGGAGTTACCTTTCCCCAGAGAGAGAATCTGGGTTGAACTCAAAGACTGGTAAAGCTGGAGTCTTGCAAGGTGACGGCTGGAAAGGGGAGGTATTCAGGGAGAAAGGACCCCCGCACCCCTGCCCTCTAGGGTACACGTCCCAGCAGGGCTCTTACACAGATTCACCGCATTGAGCATGCCTGTGTAGGGCATGGAACCCACAAACTGGTACAGGAGACCCACACGGTCCTGGACAGCACCTTTTAGCACATCGTTCTGGACCCGTAGAAGGAAGAAAATGATGAACAAACCCATGATCAGATTCTGAATCAGCCGCATAATCACTGCCGGCTTATTTCTCATTAAGTTTCTCGTCACTCTCCTGAAAGACAACACGGTTTTAATTCCTTTTCTTTCATTGATGGATGTCTAAGCACCTAAAATGGGGTGAGTCTCTTACCTCAAGAGAACACACAGTTTAGGGAGAGCTCCAGGGGAGTCCTTGGTTTTGAAAGGAACCATTGGTAATGTTTTCAGGTGTTTTGTTCTTTCAATGTGCTCCAAGATCTTGTGATAAACTGCTGATTCTTTGTAGGCAGATTCAATCATCTGGACTCTCCTGTAGGTTTCCATTTCCCGTTCTTTGATTTGGGTATCCAGCGATGTCAGGTCCACTAAAATTTTTCCCCCAGAGAAGTAACCCATGTGTTTTTAAAGGCACATAAATGCACAATGGCTAATAATATACATTTATGTTTCATCATTGGTTTAGGATTACTAGCTGTGATACCTCATCCCACCAGAATAATACCTGTTCTTAATGTCCACCTATAAAATCAGAGTATTTTAAAGCTAACACCAGGGCCATGAGGGTCCCACCGGGGTTGTATGTGAGAATTCAGAAGTTCAGCTAATTTTTCTCTGACGAAGTAGGCATGCCCCAATTTAAAAGAGATCCCCCACCTCATCCTGACAGGTTATGGCAAGTTATTGACCCAGCCAAATTAATTTGAGGATTAAAAACACCAAAACAAAAGCAAAAATAAAACCCTGGCACCATCCAGGCAGACATCTGAAATAATAAAGTTCAAAAAAAATTAAGATGGTGGGAAATGTGAATGAAAACTTACTATAAAAATCAAAAGGGTTTGAATGTTCAGGACAAGGGTAGCCACAACCACTGAAGAACTCAAGCATTTCCACCGGTGTCCCGCAGAAAACCAGCTCTCCGAAGCTCAGGATGGCGATTTTGTCAAAGAGCTGATTGGGCAACAGATGGGATTAGTGTGTAATCAAGTCACCACATCCTAGGCCCTGGTGGGTAGCTCACTTAGTTAGAGCACCATCCTGATATATACCAAGGTCATGGGTTCGATCTCCAGTCAGGAAAAGCAATGAATGCCTAAGTAAGTGGAACAGATCAATGTCTGTCTCTCTCTCTGTCTCAAATCAAAGAATTTTTTTAAAAAGTCATCACATTCTCATAGAAAAAGGTTTCCAAGCAGTCAGTTCTTTCATTGCATTGGTATTCTTACTGCATCCTCTGGAGACACTCAAAATGCACCCTATTCTTTTTAGCATGGGCCGCTGCTGAGCGTCCAGACTGTGCCCGCATCACACCAGGGTAGAGGAGAACCGAGCCTGACCAGTGGGCCTGGGTGTGCGCACCCCTGCCATGCCACTGAGTGAGTAGGTCCCCTTGGACAATTTTTTATTTTAAATCTCAGATCGTTGTCTATAAAAGGCAAATAATAGCTCCCTAAAAGGTTCCTGGGAGGACAAAAAGAATTTTGGAGGAAAACTGTATGAGTTAGTGGGAAAACACCGTCTTTGAAGCCAACTGGACTTCCAATTCCAGCTTCTTACTGCGTGATTGTGGCTCAGTTTTGTATCACTTCTAAGTCTCACTCTTCTCTGTAAAGTGCAACTACTGATATGCCCCTCACAGGATGGTGTGGGTTAATGAGCTGGTGCATAGAAGATATTTGGTGAGTGGCTGGTGCCGGAGGAAGCCAGCTCGCATCCTTTGTTTGCCCTTCCCCTATCAGGAGCTGTTGGCTCTGAGCTCTCCGGTTGGCCAGTGCTAACTAATCTCTACCCATGATCCTCAGCTCAACACACACTTACCACCCTTGACGAACTGAGCAGGAACAGGAGACGCCCCCCTCACCTGGAAGAGCTCGGAGCGGGGCTGGTGGATGGTGAGGATCACAATGCGGTCCCTGCGGGCCAGCCCTGCCAGGAGGACGACGATCTGATTGGCGGTCATGCAGTCCAGGCCCGTCGTCGGCTCATCGAACAGCATGACCACTGCCGGCAAAGAAGTGGCAGCCTTCAGTCTCTCCCGAGCCTGACTCTGTGCTCTAAACTCAGAATTTTGAACAGTTCCTAACTTGAGCTGTTTTACCCCATCCAGACAGTGCATAGTGAGAAGTACCTGCCTGTAAACTGTCTTTCTGCCTGAGCCCAGGAGAAATAACCTGACCTGGGAGGACCCAACTCCCAGCTCTAGAGCACATTTCAGGCGTAATCCTTCAGGGAACAGGGCAGCAGCCAGATCCGGCCTCCCACGTGGTACAACCCTTTGGGCTCTGTCCGGGCAACCCTGAGAGAACAAGGGCTGGCACCGTGTTGTTTTTAAATGGCTGAAAGGTGCCCTGACTCGTGTGGCTCCGTGGGTTGAGCACCCTCCTGGAAGGCAAGGGGTCACCGGTTCAATTCCCGATCCGGCATGTGCCTGTTGGAGCATCATCCTGATATACCAACCAGTTTGTGGTTCGGTCCGCTCGGGGAGCACTGGAGGGGCAACCGATTGATGTTCCTCTCTCAAATCAACGTTGCTCTCCCTCACTTTCTCCCTCCCTTACCCTCTCTCTAAAAACAAACAAATAAAATCTCTAAAAAGCTGAGAGGAGGCTAGTTAAAAAGACATTACCACACTTCATGGCTAGCACTTTCAAACACTAATAAGGTCTTCGGCACTGGAAAAAACTAGAACCCATGAAATCAGGCTTTTTAGAGGATTTAACTATAGTTTCTTTTTACCCTAAAAGTGGCAAGTACTCTTAAGAGCATCTCTCTTACTTGCCTCCTAGCGACCAAGCACCATCTGGAGAGTGGGCAGTCTTGTTCTCCCCCAGTGTGAAAAAGTGTCCAGGGGCAATATGTCCTCTCCCAGGTGCATACAATGGTGAGGCTTCCCCAGGTGGCGGGGAGAATGGCCAAACTGGGCAGGAGAGTCAGGGGAGCCAGGGGACAGGCTGCCCATCTTGACAGCCCCTCCCCTCAACCTGATCGCTTTCCAGTAGGACTTTCCAAAGTCCTACTTTAATTCCTGCCATTTCATAAATACTTCTAGTCACACCAGAGCTCATAGCTCTCCACAGCAGACACAGTGGTCCTGCCCCTATGCGAGGTGAGGATGCCCAGGGCAGGGCCCCCCATTCATGGAAGACCCTAATTGAACATTAAAACACAAATGAGCACTTCTGAGTCCAACAGTCGTTTGGTACTTGGATGATGAAAGAGTATTCCGGAACTACATAATACTTTCACGAAAGTTGGGTCTGCAGTTTGAAAAACCTCAGTGAGAACCCCTTTCCAAATGGAGGCTGAAGAAGGCCTGCTGTATCCGCAGCCACCTGGAAGATGCCCAGGCGGCAGCCAGAGGCAGTTCTGGGTCCCACTTACTAGGATCCTGGAGGAGCTGGGCGGCGATAGAGACGCGGCGCCGCTCGCCACTGGAAATTCCCCCAGAGTTGTAATTGCCGATCAGTCGGTCTGCCACGTGGCTCAGACTCAGCTCTGCCATGACCGCCTCCACCTGTAGAAGTCAGAAAGCCCGGGAAGGCTGGTCACAGCGGGGCGGCCGTTCCAGGGCACAGCCTGAGGGTGGCGTAGGAGAGGCGACACACCTCCCGTGAGGGCTGGGGCCACCTTCAGAAGCACCACACCGTAGGGAAAGCACGCCTATTGCAACAAAATCCAACTTGGTTCCAATCACAACATAATACATGCAGTGACCAAAATAAGTAATATGAATTGTTTTTAAAAGTCCTCAGAGCAACAAAAACTGCTTACATTTGCTTCTGGAAAATTCTCCAGGAAACAGCAGAGACTTCACTGGACTCCTATTTTCAGTCCGACCCATACAGGAAAATGGTTACAAAATAGTTTGATTTTTTAAATGTTTGGTTTTTGAAACTTTTTTAGGATAAATGTTTTCTATGTTTAAAAAATCCAATTTGTTTTAAAATAAAACTGATTTCCCTTATGTAACTGAAATAAGTCCTGGAGTCCCCTATGGTCCAATTTCAGTGTGGTTTTGCATCAAAGAAATAGAATCTAACTATCAAAAGTAATTAAAAGTAATGCCAATCTTTACTTGAATCTCTTTAAGGACTTCAAAGGGGACCCGGGCTATAACCTGCAGACATACTTCTTAAAATTTCTTCTCCCCGATTCTCTTCACTCTGCTTATACCCTGCAGCTCCTGTAGCCCGCTCCTCACTCCTCCTTCTCAACTCCCCACAGCAGTAACTAAGAAGATTCCTTACTGACTCTCTAATCAAGGGGGCTGGTCTTTTCCTCTTCTCCTCCTCTCCTTCCTCAGCGTACCCCTCTCCAGATTACCCCTAGCTGCAGAAGGCCCAGGGCCAATCAGAGAGAGGAACTGAGAACAGTGAGATATATGCTAATGAGTTTTGCTCTCATACCTCTAAGGAGATTGTGTTACTTTTATAATGAAAAATAAAAGTGCTACATAAAAAAAAAAATAAGAGAAACTAGGTCGGAGTAAAAGGGGGCGATATGCGGAGCAGCGTCACACAGGACACGGAGCCGGGATCGACAGCCCAGATGGAGCTCTGATCAAAAGAAGAGACACACCTAAACTGATACAAAGCGATACTAACAAGGAGGCTGACCACGCATAAACAAACCAGTGTGACTTGCTGTGGGAAAAAAAAGGGTCTCCTCCTGTCATCTGAGTAGAAGGGTCCTGGTAATGAGGTCTCCTGCACCGCCGGGTTTCTCAATCCCCAGCCAGGGCAGATCCCTGAGGGTCCCTTTCATCTGCTCTGCAACAGCAAGAAAGGAGTAAAACTTGTCCCTCCTGGCTCCGGAGGAATGGGTGGACAGAGGAGACGCGTACTTCATCTGTTTCAGATGTCTCTTGCCCAGGAGGGAAGCCTGTCCCATGTTTTACAAACACTACTTGGAATGGAACTCTGAGTGTTAGAAGGGGCCACTGGGACAATGGGGGTCCACAGTCATCTACCTTCTCTATGCTATGTGTCCTCAGAGACCGATTCAATCCTCACACATCCAGGAGAGATGCACCACTATTCTATGTGGTAGAGAGGAGAAAACAGATCCTCAGAGAGTCCATAACTTGCCCAAGGTCACGCCATTTGCAAACAGCAGACCTGGGATCAAGAGCGGGACGGTCCACAGTTCTCTCAAGTGGTCCATGAAGCACGCGGTTTGGCCAAGAGCCCAGAAATCACAGCCTGCCCATGTCGCCCACAGCTTATGTTCGGGTCCTCAGGGGACTGAGTAGGTCTGCTGTGCTCCATCCTCGATTGTCACCAGCACTGCCTTCTCACCAAATTACACTGCAGGATCTTACACTCTGTGGACTGGATTTGCTCAGAAGGTACTCTCAAGCAGGGAAGACCTCTGTAGGACCTTTGGGGTCTGCCAGGGGGAGGGACCATTCATCAGGAAGCAAATTTGCTATCAATGGATTTTCAGGTACCCATGAATTTCCTGAATATATATGCAAATGTGCATTTTCTGGGGAAAGAGCTCAGTGACTTTCTCAGGTTCTCTTGATGAAGTAAGTGACATAAATGGATCACTAACTCAGAAAAATCCGTTTATGACTGCCTTTCTCCCACCCAAACAGCAATGGAGTCTTCTCCTAAACACGTTAGAGAGATAAATACTAAAGCAAGCAAAGCAGAGAGAGAGCCTACAGAGGGGCTCAGCTGTCACTCACTGTCAGGGCCACTAAACCATGCACATGAACAAGCCTGTGCCACTGTGGGCTGCAGACTCTGACCTGTCTCCTCAGACCACAGTGGGGCTCAGGAGACCCTGGGGGCTCAGGGCGACAGGACGGAGCTGCAGGGCCTGGGGGCAAGTCCCAGCTCTGCCAGTCCCAGCTGTCTGATCTGAATCTCCCTGAGTGTCAGGAGATAACGCCTCCCTCACAGGGTGGATGCCAGAGAGAAAGGAGATATTGTGGGTGAACAAGGCCGACTGACACCAGCCCATTGTGAGACCCAGAATGCCTGCAGTGCCTTGTGAGCAATGCCTTGTGAGTACTCTTCGGTAACCTTCAGGGAGGAGCCGGGCTTAGGCATCGCTCTGTGAGGATGGCGGCCCTTTGAGGGGTGGGGCCCTTGCCTACGTGTGTCTGGAGTGAAAGCTGCACTGCAGAACCATCTAGGACTCCCAGACAGACCTAGTTCCACCCTCCAAGCCCTGCCCAAGAGCCCAGCGCAGGGACAAGATGAACAAGTCCCTGCGGACAGGCTCGGCAATGCCTAATAAAAACGGAGTAACTTGCTGCACTCTCGGCTGAAATGGAGGGTTCCCTCGGAGCCTCAATGGCACTAAGAAAGGCCGGCCTTGGAGCCTGACCTGCAGATGTAACTTGTGTGCCCAGCAGGAGCTTGGCTGAGGCCTCAGGGTGGTAAAGCCTCTGGGGCAGATGTCGCTGGCCCCCTCTGGTAGCTCTGGGGCCCCGTCTCCCAGGGAACTGTGCCTGCTTTGCATGGCACATCTGTCTGTCCTCCGTTCCCTGAGCGCTCCTGTCCAGGCCTTCAGAAATGAGGTGGCGTTTCCAGGTGAGCTCCCTGAGGCTATTTCCAAACTGGGTGCATTAAAGAACAGATAAAGATGTGGAAAGAGGTGACAATTCAATAGTTCCTTCCTCCATGACCTGAATCCAGTTGGAGGAGGCACGTTCAAGACGCCTCAAAGACAGGTGAGAAAAGTCTCAACAGGATAGACCTCAGGGCAAAAAGCACAGTGGGGAACTGAACCACATCTGTTCAAACACAGAGCTCCCAGGACAGCACCATTGGTGAGAAGTACAAGGCAAGCCACGTGCAGAATTTCAATTATCTTACCCGCCACATTTTAGCAAATAAAAGGAAGCAGGTGAAATTAATTTTCACAATATACTCTAACCCAGTACAGCCAAAAATTGTTTCAAACTCTAATCACTGTTTTTAAATTATTGAGCTATTTCACATTCTGTTTCTCACAGGTTTTAAACTCCGGTGTGCATTGTACACTCACAGCACATCGCAGTTAGGACTAGCCACATTTCAAGTGCTCAATGCCACACGTGACTAGTGGCTGCAGCCCGGACGGTGCAGGTCTAGACTCAAAAGGGGTGAAGAGTGAAGGGAAGAAATGGGCCAAGAGAGGGAAGAGTGGGTGCGAAGCCACCAGGATTGCACCCTTGGATGCCCCTGCTCGGGAGCCTGGAAACCCTGGTCCCAAGCCCAGGCTGCCGTGAGGACAGGCAGCACGCACCTTCTTCTCGATGAAGGCCCTGGAGACACCACGGATGGCCAGCTGCGCCGTGTAGCCCAGCGTCTCGCGCACAGTGAGGCTGCTCAGCAGAGTGTCGCTCTGTGGGAGAGGGAGGCGTCAGCGTTACCCCAGCCCCAGGCTGGAGCAGGCTGGAGCCGGGGATGTGCCCACCTGCAGGACGTAGGAGAAGCAGTCCTGGAACTGGTCCCTGCGCAGCACCTGGCCGTTCACGCACACCTCCCCAAGCAAGGTTCCCTTGCGCTGCAGCCTCCCAGACACGGCATCCAGCAGCGTGGTTTTCCCCGAGCCTGGTGGGCGAGGAGAGAAGGCCCTGGAAGAAGTCCCTTCCTCGCAGGAACTTCCCAAGACCTTCGGTGGACCAGTCTGGGGTCCATCCCTGACTCGTTCTCTCTTTAGCCTGGTGGGTCAAACTCTCGTAGCACGAATGAGTCTTTCCTGCTTTCCCATTAAGAGGAGACACAAGCCATTTCTCTCATTCTGTCGGTACCAGAGGGACTTTGTCTGTCTCTTTAGTTGCTTTAAAGCTGTTTCCCTTTGATAAAGACGATATATGCTCAAAATAAAAGGAAAACCGAGGCTTTTGGCACCATCTGCTCCTAGACATCTGAATTTCTTTCTGTGGCTCCCTGGGATGGTCTGGTGGTTCCTGAAAGTAGTGCCTAGAACCCTGCTAATCAAGTGTGGTCTGGGGACCCGCGGCATCAGCATCCCCAGACAGCTTGTTAGAGGTGCAGAGTCTCAGGCCCCCACCCACAGCCACGGAATGAAAGTCTGCTTTTTCACAAGATCCCCAAGTAATTCCCGTGCATGTCAGAATTTGAAAAGCTCTAGCTTGGTGAGCCCTTTGGGAAAACCACATTGGCTTCAGCTGGCACTGACAGTGGTGGGCACAGCCCAGGAGTTGTTGCTGGGGCCTTTCCCACCAGGGAGCCGTATGGAACCGCTGCCTGAATGTGATGGCCTGTGCAAAACCAAGAGAAAATGTTTTGTTCCAAAATTGTAAAGAAATTGCTTGTTGTTGCAAGGGGTGCAAAGATGAAGAAGCCAGACGCACTCTCTTAACAGTTATCTTCAACCCCAGGACTGACAAAGCTCAGAATTCGCCCCAGCGTGCTCGGGTAGAGGTCAGTGTGGGGAAGGGAGCAGAGCACTGTAAAGGAATGAGACCTGACTTCATTGGGGTTGCCTTTCAAAATGTGCCCTGAGATTTCCCCGTCACCGTATCAGGCCTTGCATGTGGCTGTCTGACTAGAAGCCTCCCTGACCTTACGTTTCTGGCATCCGACCTCAGCTTTGGCAGAAATGCCCAGCGTCCTGGATGCCAGTCCCATTGCTACATCAGAAGCGGGCTCCCTATGGTCAGCGAGGTACTTCCTTGCCACCAAATACAGTGGGCATCTTCCTGCGTGTCGTCACACCTCCCAGCAACTTCCAACAGTGTTATTTGCCCTTTTCTGTAAATTTCTCTCTTGGTTTTGATGCCACTTCCTCCTCTTGGTTAAATCCTGCTGGTGTGGATGCTCTTTCACAGCCCCTGTGAGCAACTCTCAGGGGCCTGTCCTGGGCCTCCTGCTTTCCCCAAGTCACACATTCTCACTGAGCCTCAGCCAGCACCAACCTGCCTGCCAGCTTGGGACTCCCCAGCCCTGCTCCAGCAGCCTCGACTGGTTTCTGACTGTAGCCGCATCAGGGATCCCAGACAGAACTATCGGACTATTTCCAAATTTCTAACTCAGAAATCCCTGTGAGATAATAAATGACTTTTATTGTTTTAAGCCACTTAGATTAGTGATACTTTTTTTTACATGGAAATAGATCATTAATACTGTCTTTTTTGGTGTGTGTCAAATATTTATTAACTCATTAATGAAGGTACCAGCAGGATGAGAAAGCTCATTTTATACACTATGTATAGTCAGTGGAGAATAAAAGGTTAGAATAAGTTGCAAAGCTAGGCACAGAAATGGTTAATGCCCTAGACACGACGCCAAAGACAAATTGGACTTCATAAAAATTCAACAATTTTTGTGTATCGAAAGACACTATCCTCAGTGTAAAAAGGCAACCCACAGAATGGGAGAGAATATTTGCAAACCATATACCTGGTAAAGGATTAATTCCAGAACATATAGAGAACTTCTACACCTGAACAACAAAAAACAAACAACCTGATTCAAGATTAGGCAAAGGACTTGAGTAGATTTTTTTGTAATGATATATAAATGGCCAATAGGTACATGAAAAGATGTTCGACATCGCTAATCATTGGGGAGCTGCAAAGCAAAACTATGATGAGATACCAGCTCATGCTCGTAAGGATGGTTGGTTACTATTAAAAAAAAAACACCGGGAGATAACAAGTGTTGGTGAGGATGGAGAGAACTGCCCCGTTGGTGAGAATGTAACACTGTGCAGCTGCTGTGGAACAGTTACGGCAGGTCCTCAGAAAAGTAAAAATAGAATCACCGTATGATCCAGCAATTCCACTTCTGCGTATTGCCCAATGAATTGAACGCACTGGTTCAAAGAGATAGTTGTACACTCCTGTACATGGTAGTATTGTTCACAACAGTGAGAACCCAAATATCCACTAATGGATGAATGGATAAGCAAAATAGGAGATACATAACATAATGGCTTAGTATTCAGCCTTAAAGAGGAAGGAAATTCTGCAACATGCTACCACATGGATGAACCTTAAGGACAGTATGCTAAGTGAAATAAGCCAGTCACGAAAATACAAATATTGTATAATTTCACTTATATGAGGGAATGAGAGTAGTCAAAATTATAAAGGCAGAAAGAGTAATGGTTGCCAGGGGCCGAGGGGAGGGGAGAAGTAGTTAGTGTTCAATGGGTACAGAGCTCCAGTTCTGCAAGATGAACAGAGTTCTGGGGATGCACGGGGGTGACGGTTGTACAACACTGAATATATTTGATACCACTCAACTGTGCACTTAAAAATGGTTAAAATGGCCGCGGCTGGTGTAGCTCAGTGGATCGAGCACGGGCTGCAAACCAAAGGCTGGCTGGTTTGATTCCCAGTCAGGGCACATGCCTGGGTTGGAGGCCAGGTCCCCAGTTGTTGGGCGTGTAAGAGGCAACCACGCATTGATATTTCTCTCCCTCTCTTTCTCCTTCCCTTCCCCTCTCTCTAAAAATACATTTAAAAATCTTTTTAAAAATGATTAAAATAGTAAACTTGATGTTATATGTATTTTACTACATTAAAAATGGGGGAAAAGAAACAAATATGGTTAATGTCATACAGGGCAACAAAACCATGACCTTTTTTGGTTATCTTGCCTAAAGGGACAGAAATCGTTCGTAACTAGTCTTCTGCAAGGGAGCGCGCAGCACAGAGTATAGGTCCTAATCGATAGCAAATAACCAGCCAGATAAAGTTACCTTTCCCTAGACTATTGGATGATGCTAGGCAAGCCTGTACTGGACCATTCTTTAGTGAGATTTTGAACACCTAAGTCATCTTTTGCCTCACTAATAAAGGTTGATAAGCAATGCTGCTTTAGATAAGACACTGATGAAATCATGTCATTTTATAAAACACTCAGAGTAACTTATAAAATTGATTCATTGGCTTACTTATTGATTCAACAAGTGTTTATTAAGCACTTACTACGTGGCCAGCCCTGTTCTGGCTGTGGAAGATAAAGCAGGGAGGGCCAGGGCTCCCACTCCTGCAGCACTTGCAGTCTGCTGTGAATTCCTGTTCAGTGTGGAAGGGTGGGCATTGCCATAAAGCCATGATGAGGTGTCCTCTGAAACAAGCCCATGAGCCCAGACCCCAGACCGAGACCCCCCCAGCACTGTCCCCCTGAGATGTGCAGGAAGCGTGACACCGGCCAGTGGGACGCACTTCTGAGAAGGTGGGTTCAATCCTCGCAGTGTGCTACAAGCCACCATTTTTACCCTACACCGCAAAGGCAGCAAGTGACAAGTTATTACAGCAATAACTCTGCTTTTGTTCTTTTCAAAGTACGGTGTAATGATTAAAATGAAAGTCAGGATGACCCTGGCTGTTATGGTACATGAATATAGTGAGAAATGGTTAAAAAATTGGAAATAGGAACAGACAGGAAATCTGAGGAAATTGGAAGTCTTAGGCAGTGAATTCCTTTTCATTTAATCTTGACACTGCCATCACCATCAGGCTGTTGCTCCTCCACCCCCCACTCGCCCACCCCCGCCCCCGCAGCAGGGGAGTGGCCACGGATTTAACCCCTCGGGCTGAAAGAGGCTGACTGTGCCTGTCGTAACCACAGACGTCCGCTACCATCTCCGTTAAAGGGAGTAATGCCAGTGGAGAGTCAGGCCACATCAACCACCTGAAAACAAGAACTAAGTCAAGCGGCTCCTCCGTGAAGCCCATGTGTCAGCACCTTTCATCATTGAAATGTGCAGGATGACACAGTGTCGTGGACACTGTGGTGTGTCACACAGATCTCCTCTCAGGGCCGATGCGCCTATCCCGCAGTGGTGACCCTCGCGGGGCATCGTGTTCAGCCACAGGGCGCTGCCTCTCTGGAGGCCTCATCCTCCCGGGACAATGACTGGCTGATGCAGGGAACCAGCACAGGCCCTGAATCCCACCTCCAGTGTAGTTACCGTGAAAGAGAAGGATGCGCTGGGAAATGGGCACATAGCCTCACTGGAATCTGTAGTATTTAATTCCTTTTAGAAAAGGATCTGAAGTAAATATGGTATGTTAAGATTTATCAAGTCCTGCCCTGGCTGATGTGGCTCAGAGGACTGAGCACCAGACTATGAACCACAGTGTTGCTGGTTTGATTCCCCCATTGGGGCACATGGCTTGGGTTGCAGGATAAATAAATAAAATCTTTAAAAAAGATTTATAAAGTCAGGTATTAACACATGAACGTTCTTTCATTTTCTATTCTTGCCTGTATGATTGAAATATATCATGATTTAAAAAGACCAGTGAATACAGGGAATAAATGGGCATCTCTGTGCTTATTATATTCCTTTTCCTATCTCCAAGCAGGGTACAGACTAGCGAAGTTGTGTCTGAGGAGCACCCCTACATGCCAGGCACTGTGCTAGGTGCTTTGCATACTTGGAAATATGAATTAACTTACATGTCAGGCACGACTTTATTGTTTTGCAAGAATCTTTCTAAAGATTTCACATCAAGTTCCTTCCATTCACAGACCTGCCACTGGATTTCATTCTAATATCACACTTGTTGCAACTTAAACTTCTTACGGACTTCTTGTAACAACTTAAACCCATCTCCTCAGAGTGGTGTCCAAATCAAGGCACAGCCTTTCAGAACCCTCCCCAGAAGGTCGAGCACTCCTCCTCAGCTTACCTGAGCTCCCCAGGATGCACATGATCTGCCCACTCTCCACGAACAAGGAGACGTCTTTCAGGATCTGCCTGTTCCACCGCTGCCGCCGGCAAGATGTGACGTCCCACCAGGGCCCGGCTCGTTGGCTGTAAAGAAAACCCCAAGAGGGGAGAAGCAGAGTGGGCTCTTGGGAGGGGCCACACCTTCGTCCCCCAGCACTGAGGCCAGCTCTGCCCCACCCCAGTTGTCTCCGGACAAGTTTCTAAGGGTGTTTTAGCCTCAGCGTCCTCCTCAGCGTCGTCCCGAAGTAGATCCAGGCCAGCAGTGACCGAAGATCACCTGTGTACGGCGCCGGCCCGGCAGCAGCTCTGAGCGCCAGCTCTCTGGCTGCTGGGAGATGGCACTATTCCCTCGGTTAACCCTGCATGTTTGCACCAGGCTTCATTACACCTGGTGCTGCAAGCACCCCTGTTCCCCACGGCCTCTCCACCCACATCAAACAGTGCGTACACAAGGGGGACACACGGGAAGGAGCAAGGGGCACAGGGGCACGAGGCAGAGCCCAGCTGCTGTAGTTGGCAGAGCTTCCAGGTCCCGCCGTGTGCCATGCGGTGGGGAGGTGGCGTTCACCCTTGTTCCTCATTTATCACTGGCGGCCCTTCCCTCTCCTCTCTCCACCAGGATCCACTCCACAGGGGGTCAAAGCGGCCATTACCAGCCCCCATTACTGAGAGGCCGGGAGAGGGGTGAGCACAGCGGGGGTCCTGGGCCTTGCCCGCCTTACCTGACACTGTAGGAGACGTGGAGAACCCCCAGGCTGTGTTGCGGCTTTGACGCAGCTGTAGGAACCTCCTCTGAGGAGCCCTGGAAGCCTATGTTTATTTGGAGTCCTGAGGACCCCAGCGGGGTCAAAGGTGGGAGTTCATTCATGGTCAACAGGCAGCAAAGACTGGAGGATTTTCTGGTGCCCGACCCTCCCTGGAGTGGCCTCCCCTGAGGAGACAGCAGCAGACTGCCCCGCCTGCTCCTCACCTGGCCCCAGCGTCCCTCCTGAGGCCTCCCCAGCGGCAGGACAGGGTTTGGCCACAGATGCCATTATCTGATGTACCTTTAGCCAGAACACACGGCAGTGGGCAGAGCACACATTCCGTGTTTGTGGGAGCATTTGCCAGAGAGGAGTGCTGGAAGACAGACGGCGGCTCGCCAGACGCGGGCCAGAGGTTGCTCAGCTCTGGGACAGAGAGAAACCCTGGCACTGGCAGGTGACAGCTAAGGTCCAAAGGAACCGGCAGCAAGGGGCGCAGGTGCTGCTGGGCCCCATGGCTGAGATGGCCCTGGAGGACACAGGGCTTGGGGTCAGGGCTGCTCCCCAAGATGCCTCGGTGAGTGCTGGGGAGTCACCTCAGTCCCGGTGGGTGGGTGAATCGGACATTACTTCCCTCCCTCTGTCCTAGCTGAGCACCAGGACCACAGGCAGAGCAGGACGAGGCAGCAGGACTCCAGTTCCTGGGCATCAAAGGACTGGCGGTTGCAGGGGGTGCTGATTCAGGGGTCCCTGAGACTCCTGGTGGGGGCCTCCGAGGTCAGTTCCTGCCCTGAGGTGTGTACCTACAGGGGAATGATGTTCTTGTTGGCAACTTGGGCTGCCCCAGCTTTTACAAATGAGACTCCACCCAGAACTGTGCTCACGCACACCAAGACTCTGAGGGGTCTCCTTTGTCTGTGTGGCTGTCCAGCTCAGAAACTCAGTGACAGTAAACTGGTCAGATAGGAGGGCAGGTGGCATTTATATGAATGTCGAAATTTCTGTTCAAAATATCGCTACAGCAGGCAGAAATCCCAGAGAGCGCTGAAGGAATAGGTGCCAGTCAGGGACCAAGAGGTTGGGGTCCAAGGTTTCTGCCTCATTTTGTGTGAGAAATGTTTGCTGGAGAAATGGCCTTGGACTAAAGTTGGGTTGCTGGTGGGGTTTGAAGCAGGAGGCTAAATGGGAAATTTGTAAAACAACAGATCCCCACCCTCCACCTTTGCCTCACCCCACCCTACCCTTCTGTCTTTGCCTGCTTTGGGGAAGAGGGAGTGAAAGGCGGGGATCACACGATGGGGACCACACATGGGGGAGGCCCTCTGGGCCTCTGGGCTGGCCTTGAGTTGCTGACTTCGGCCAGGCCCAAGCAACCCACCATTCCCAGTGGCCCAAGCAACCCCCCATTCCCTCTGCAGCCACAGCAAGAGACCAGCTCTGGTCTGGGAACACCGCGTGGGGCCAGGCCCCACCAGAAAGTGACTCCCTGGAGCCAGGACCGCAGTGCTCACAGTCTGAATGGGATATAAGCTCAGGGGTGGCTAACTTTCTACCTGGAAGGTCTGGAGCTCAACTCAGGAGGCAGGGAACTGCCTGAAGCCGACGCTCAGGAATGCTGTTATTTCCAAATCTCTTTTCTCCAATTCTGTTACTTAAGGTGCCAAGAGAATGAGACAATGAGGGCTATGTATCACATGTCTAGATATTTTACAGTTACTCATCAAGCTAAGAACTGTTAATTAAAAATGGTTTCTATCCTCTTGCCTTCATTTACCTTTCCCCCAATCTGGAATGCCAAGTGCAAATTTAAAAATTCTGGGACTTCAGCCCTGGCTGGGTAGCTCAGTTGGTTAAACACCAAGATTGCAGGTTTGACCCCTAGTCAGGGCACATACAAGAATCAACCAGTGAATGCATCAATGAGTGGAACAACAAATCATCTCTCTCTCTCTCCTGAAATCAATAAATAAAATAAAATTTAAATTCTAAGACTTCTTGGAGGATTAACTAGCATGTGCTGTATGGGGAAACCAGCTTTCAGCCTCTACCACAGCCTGTCCCCCATCTCTGCACAGCCCCTGCTCACACTCGACCTCACACACTCCTCCTGCTCACCCACATCCCATGCACCCTCTCCACAGACAAATGCCCCTCTGGCCTGGGGTGCCCTGGGGGGCACAAGCCTGGGACAAGGCTCACACCGGCCCTGAGAGAGGGGTGGGGTCATTTGCACAGGGAATGTTGGGGTCCTGGGTTTCTGGAGTGGCAGTGCCCTTAGCCCGCAGACTCCTCCGTCCATGGGCAGGGTCATGACCAGAGGAGGATGAGGGGGCCCAGGCCTCGGGGCAGAGCTGTGCGAGATCCCATCTGGATGTTTTAGAAAAGGCCCAGCTCCGCCCCTCAGCCAAGGGCCAGCCCTGTGAGCTTCCCCAGGTGTGGGCCCTCAGCACGTTGCTACGGGCCCAAGGCACGGGCTCCTCGACTTAGAACAAGGGCCTGTGCCCTGTGCTCCCCAGTTCCTTCCCCTCTGTGCTTCTGACTCAGGAACTTGATCAGAAGTTAATAGAAGGAGAAATTACAGTGTAGCCCCCCAGGAGCCAAGCTGGTTACCTACAAATAAACCCGCTTTTGCTTTTTTGGGTGTCACCTGTCAGAAATTCAAGTGATGTTCTGACAGTCATACTGATTAAGATGTCAGCCGAATAGATATTTAAGTATTTGAGAAATACAGAGAGTTTGTCAAAACCTCGGGAAGAGTCTAACAAATCCTTCCTGGGAGCCAACGAAAATATTTCAAAATGGAACAGAGGCCATAAATTCTCTTCTTTTCTGAAGGTTGAGCTGCCTGCCTTGCTCCCAAAGGCACGGTCCCTCGATGGTGGCCAGGTCTGGGCTGCCCCCATCCGTCCTGGTGATGGGGCAGGGCGCCCACACCACTCGGCTGCCTTTTATCGGTCTTTCCATCTCGCTGCCCCTTTCTTCTGGGCCCCAGTACCCTCCACATCCTCAGAGCACCTACCTGCCTGGAAAGGGGAACCCCCCACCCTGGGCTTGAGATCCCCTCCACACATTGCTCCGGATCCCAAAATGTCCAACCTGCCTTTCTCAGCAGCCGGGAAGTCTAAGCCGGGAGGGCCAGGCGTTTGTTCGCAGACACAGCTTCTGAGCTAACTCACGTCTTATACCTGTTGACTGAGATCCTTCCTGCAGATATTTGCTGTTTAAAAACAAACAGACAAACAGGATACATATTAGCAACTAATAGAATTTCTGATAATGTAACAAAATGAAGAGGTCAGACTAGGCAGTGTGAAAGCTGGTGGTGGAGGTGGTGAGTGAGCGTCAGGGCCGCACTCAGGCAGCCCTGCTGGAATCCAGCAGCTTTCTGATCTGCTCTTCATCTTCTCAGGAGCTTCATTGCCTACCAGACCCCCTCAGCTCCCCCACTCCCTGCTCTGGCTCCTGCCTTGGAAGCATTAGCAGCTGCGGGTTGAGGTAGGAGTAGAAATCTGGAGTTCTACTCACCGGCCAGCTCTCCCAGTTTGAAAACATATTTTGAAATATTTCAGACAGCTCAGTTTAAGGAATAGTGAAACCCCATGTACTCGCTACTAATTACCAAAGGCTCTGAAGCCCGGCCCCTACCCCTGTACCCCCAATCCCTATGTATTGCTCTCTGTTGCCCAAAGATAGTGCTGCTTCTGCCGAATCAGCTGTTCATCTCTCCCATGTTCTTCTAATCCTTTAAGACCTTTATGGTAATAGTTCTAACTTTAAACAAGGCAAGTAGCTATGGCCTGCTGATCCCATACTCCCCCAGAAATCTGGGGACTCCCCACAGCGGGCCTGCCACTGTCACCTGTATTCATGTCCTTCCACTTCCATGGCTCTGCAGGGTCCTTTCCGAGGACCTCTCGCCTCCGCCACTGCAGGGGGGCTTTGACGAGGACTGTCGGGTGTTGCTTTCACATGAGTGACAAAGTTCTCACGTACAGCACATCGTATACACAGTGAAAATGCTCTCCAACTGGGTGCTGAGGTCAACCTGCGCCTACGCCTGGCCTGTGCCGCTCCATCCTTATCACCTGTCTCATCCACTAGCATCTAAGCTTCTCCAAGACTCTTTCTCACTGCCACATCCCACAGCCTGTGCCTGAAGCGTGACATGGGTCCCAATGAGTGTTTGCTGGCTGCTTGACTGATTGAAGGAGCGCATCTCTGAGGGAAGAAGACCGGAGTCAACAGGAGCTCGTTTGCAAACACATACTTTTTCCTGCACTACAGAAATGGAGGAAAATTTGAATGCATTAAGAAATGGAAACTTTACTAGACACAGCTTTGTGGGGGGTTTTCTGCCTTGATGATTAAATGATTGAATTGATAAAACAGAAGGAATTCAGAACTGCAGGTGGTTAATACCATGCAAAGGTATCAGCTGATACCACAAAACACTGATTTGTTTGAGGCCTATCCCCCCTCCAATGATAACAGCGACGGGATGTTTTCCTCTCACACTGCGCTGCGTGTGTGAAGTCTGTTTGGCATGAGGAGCTACTGAGTCAGATTTGGGGAAGAGCAATTAAATGGCAATTCCCAGCTCAGGTTTTCCCAGAGCGCGGAAGCTCACGAAGTTCCCTCCAGTCCCTCCAGACAAGACTGCGTCTTGTCCACCATGGGCTGCTTGGGTTCACGTTCCACAGGCTTGCAGTTGAGGTTCTCAGGGGCAGAGCTATACTTCGGGGGGCAAGTCCTAAAGCTCTCTCTGCAGGGAAGAGTAGATGAGCCCTCATTGAGGTTCCTATTTTCTTGGTCTCCACTTCCCCAAACCCATGTCTTGCCAATTCAGGATCTCAGCCACGCCAGCTTCTGCTCTCACGGGTCGGGTCTCCCCCTCTGCTTTATCCTGTGTCCTCAGCAGCTCCTAAAGGAGCTCCTGACCTTGTCATATCTCCCTGCAGGGCCTCCAGGACAGCTTGTTCTCCTCTGAAAGTGACAACAGCCTGTACTTCACCTACAGTGGCCAGTCCAACACCTTGGAAGTCCAAGGCCTCAGCTACCAGGTAGAGGCACACCTAAGAACGAGGTGGGAAGAGCAGGCAGGGAAGGCCAAACAGTCCCCTAAGCAGGAGGGGAGGGGGCATCTGCTCCCAAAGACAGAGCCCGGTCCAAGCTGCTGCCCCTCATGATGGGTCCAAGGACCGCGGAGACTTCCTCCAGCTGCACTTCCTAGAGTGGGAGGTTTTGATGCATAGAGAATGAGGCCTTGGCTAAAACATGAAGCAACTGTGTGACCCAATGGGGGGGAAATCTCTAAAACTCTTTTTTAATTTTATATTTTCAAATAATTTTAGATGTTTGAAAAAGTTGCAAAAATAGTACAGATTTCCCCAGATTTCCCCTTTGTCCCACTTCCCTGATGCAACACCCTGCTTCCTGGTAGCACAGTTATCAAAACAAAGATGTCCACAGCGGTGCGACGCTATGGACCAAGCCATGGACTTTATGTGGACTTTATTTTCATCTGTGTACTTTTTTTTGGTAAAATGTGCTGTCAGTGGAGCTTATAAAAACATTCAGAGTATAAGGGTCTTTCGGGGACTGTCAGGAACCAAAGACCCCCCTTTCCCACACCTCCCCAGGGGCAGACCCTGGGGCATACGGTGGGGCCTGGGATGGTGAACCTCGGAGGCCCAGTGCTGGCTCCCTGTGGAGGCGAGTGGGACAAGCCAACGAGCCAGGCCACAACCGTTCTCTGCGCTGCCACTCGCTGCCATGTGCCCCTGAGCAAGCTCCTTCGCTGCTCTGAGCTTTATCTGTAGAGCAGGGATTATAATCCTGCCTGTGTACCGGGTTTGCAATGAAGATCGAGATAATGCATAGAAATGGCTTACTACAATGCCCTGCAAATAGTAAACTTTCAGTACATTATTAGTGCGTTACAATTATTATTGAGTAAGGACATCATCGTTTTACTTCATGTTGTATTTTCTTTTCTGTTCTGCTATTACACGTGTTTTCCACATGTTATCTTCAGACTTGGAAATGGCAACTTCAGGTTCTCCGCGTGATGGGCTCCAGCTTCCGAGTCTGGGAGACCCTGGCGGGGAGCCCCTGGGGCCTGTGGTGTGTCAGCAGGGGGTGCCTGCTGTAGCGAGCTGCACAGAACCTGCTGAAGTTCCTGAGCCGTTCAGCTCTCTGAGGAGCCTTCTGGTGTCTCCCCACAGGTGGACTTGGCCTCCCAGATGCCTTGGTTTGAGCGGCTGGCTCGGTTCAAGATGCCTTGCACCTCTCACAAGGACTCGTGTGAGCTGGGCATCCAGAACCTGAGCTTCAAAGTGAGGAGTGGGCAGATGCTGGCCATCATAGGAAGCTCAGGTACCACTGAGGGCAGAGAGTGGGGCAATGAGATGCAGAATGGCCCCTTGGACAAATGGGGGCTTCTCACAGAACCCTTTACTGACCAGTGGAATACTCTGGCAGAGCAGTTGAGAGGCTCGGGTCAGACAGACCTAGTATCAACTCTCTGCTCCTCCACTGACCAGCTCACAGGTGGGTGCTGAGAGTTGCTGGAGTGGAAGGAGGGGCGTGCCCCTTGCAGCTGCAGCCAGAGGTTCTGTCTGTGACATCTGTGTGGAAACAAGGCAGAAACTTTCCCAAGATCATCAGGCAGCTTCAGAATGGAATGATCGTTTCAGGGGACTCCTCCGCCACCAGAGCATTCATGGTTCCCCACAGTCAGATTCCCAGACACGGTCAGACAGTGAGCAGACGCAGCCCGTCCAAGTCTGAGCACCGCCTTCCGCCGCGTGCGCAGATCCGGGTCCCTAGGGTGCCTCCAGCGGCCAATCGCGCAGGCCAGACTTAGAACTGCAGAACGCGGGGCTGCTGCGGGGCTTGGAGGGCAGTTCGTTCCTGTCACTGTCCTCTCCCTCTCCTCCTCCTTACTTGTTTGGAAGCAACTTCAGAGAAGGGTTTTTTAATTATCTAGCCCTCTGTATTTCTAGAGTGTCTTCCCCCGGCCCCTACACACATGTGCACGCACACGCACACACACCTGAAGACATCCATTTCATGCAGACCTGGAACTGGAACTTTGGTCTCCGGATTGTAATCTCAGAGTGAGGCGTTTCTGCCTCGCGTAGTGTAACAGACAGCACTTTAGCCCCTTTAATTAATCATTTCCAGATTAGTCAACTTTTTGGACGCCTGCTCCAGATTTTTACAGTCTTCAGATAGGGAAATTCCGTTTATTGTCTAACCAAAGATCAGCTGTGTGTGAACGCACTTTGTAACAGGCACAGCCCCACACGCCAAGTCCCACCTGCATGGCCCCATCCCTTCGATTCTGATCTAAACAAGAAAAAGTAGCTACTTCAGAAGCCAGGTTTATTTCTATTTCTAACCCCTTGTGGTTTTTCTTGTTTTATCTGCTTTGTCTTCATGAACTAAGAATCTAGGAGACACAGGGGGCCTTACCCGGTGCTTCCACAGAGCCTTAGCATCATCACGGTTAACCCTCGCTGCGCACAGCCCCGTGGCTGACAGCTCCCTGGTTTGTCGCTGAGGAAAAGCTGTGGGAAGGTGGCCCCATGCAGCTTCTGGGTCCTCTGACCCTCGGCTCAGTGTGTTTAGCTTCAGGTTTACTTGGCTGAAATTATTAAGATGATTTCCTAGAAAGGTTTTTTCCATAATACTTCCTGTGACTGTTACTCCATTCTCACACACAAAAATTTCTGGTTATAATGCTAAAAAAATAAAATAAAACAGCGTAGGCATTTTAGCTACAACCGTTGAATCCGCAGCTCACAGGTGTTCTCCAGTGAATGAATGTTCTGCTTTGGAGACCCCAGCCATTTCACGAGGGGCTCGAGTCCCATCTGTTTTCTCCTGGCTCACGAGGTGCTGGGAAGGCCACCCACCCCTCTCACAAAGTCTTATTTAGGAAACGTGGCCTTTCCCCTCCCTGACTGGAAGTCCCACAGTGCCTGCAGATGTTGCCCGAGGCCCCGCGCTCCCAGAGACTGGAGCTGACATCAAGGCTGGGCAGAGCACAGGGCCAGAGCCTGCATCCCTGGCTTCTCTCCTGGTATTTTGCTCCATTTAAGTTCCCAGATGACAGGTCAGAGGGCGCCTGCCAACCTGGCCACCGGGAGAAACTGCAGTAACCCCGGAGTGGGGTTACCAGGAGTCAAATGCCCATAACAGACCTGAGAAAAACTTTCTTTTTCTTTACTTTTTATTTTATGTTTATTTCTTGGTGGAGGCTCTTGCCTATAAGCCCTGGAGCAGGTGACCCTCACCATCTGGGGTGTGGGGCCTGGTGGTGCCCAGAGAATCTGGCTTTCTGAGCTCCAGCCTTGCACAAAGAGGGGACACATCACGAGACCCCTAGTTCTCAGGAATCTTGAAGGAGGTGCACTCAGGAGGCAGTGGGAAGGTCCCTTTCTATGCTGAAACCCCGTGTTCCCTCTGCAGACGGATCCCTGGGGAAGCTTCTCCATGTTTGTCGTTTGTACAGGGGCCGTGGGGTTGCCTGCAGGCGGCACTCGGCTTGTGGCACAGCGTTGCTACATGACGTACATGGGCACTTTCCTGATTTGGAAACAACTTGGCAAATTTGCTCTCTAAAAGGAATTTAGAGTAAGGAAACCAAAACCCCACCTGGGGGAAGTGGACAGAGCTCCTCCCAGCTTGTCTGCACGAGGCATTCTCGGACTGGGACCCGTTCTCTTTCACGGACACTTTCCAGAACCTGGCAAAGTGACACACCCTTCCCCAGATCGATAGCAATTGCTGTGTCATTCAGAAGAGGGTGCTGCTAATTTATGTGCCATGGACACCCCCCTTTTACAGAGAGAGCAAAAAGAGGTATTGATAAAATAAGGGCGTGTAAAAGGCGGGGAGGAACTCAGAACGCACGTGTGCAGGCTGCTCTTGTTTTTAAATCATTTCCACATCTGTTACTGCTCTATGTTTTCCTCCCTTATTTCTGAAAATAGATGCACTTTTGCATTTTTAAAAGACACCCTATTCATCCTCCAAATCAGTCCTTCCCACAAAGTCAGCTTGAATGGTGACACTGCTGGCACGTCTGTCAGCCCAAAACAGTGACGCTTCACAGTGCAATTAACACCAGCCTTGCTTCTGAGGGAGGGGATAGGCCCCACAGGCACAGGCAGGCCGTCATTCTCCTGCTGGCTGGTGGACCTGGCCTCCACCGCCAGCACCCGTGAGCCGCCAGCACCCCGACGGCGCTCCACTTGTCTGTGGGCAGAGGCCTGGAGCCCCAGCTGCTGGGGCCGCCCCACCCAGGGCTGAGTGCTGTGCCGCTTCCCTAGGACAGGTCTCTTCTGCGAGGACAGAGCAGCCCAGGGTAACCGGAGACTGTGCAGGCATCAGTAGCATCCAGGCTGGCCCCACAGAATCCCCAATCTGAGGACGTTTCTGGTGGCTTCTCAGGGCGCGGGACAGCCTCTTTGCTGGACGTGATCACTGGGCGAGGCCACGGCGGCAAAGTGAAGTCAGGCCAAATCTGGATCAACGGGCAGCCCAGCACGCCGCAGCTGGTGAGCAAGTGCATGGCCCACGTGCGTCAGCACGACCAGCTGCTCCCCAACCTGACTGTCCGCGAGACCTTGGCTTTCGTGGCCCAGCTGCGCCTGCCCAGAACCTTCTCCCAGGCCCAGCGCGACAAAAGGGTAACTAACCGACCCCGGTGACCCCAAAAGCCATGACATCCTTTCCCGCCCTCCCTGACTCAGGCACCAGCTCACCACCCATCCACCTGGAAAAGTCCACCATACTCACTGCCCTGCCCTTCAGTTGTCCTTTAAAGCCCCGTAGCCCTCAGGCCAGTTGGTTCCCTTCACAGCAGGTGACAAAATGTGTGATGAGTGTTTGTTGACCTGTTTCATGTCCTCCATGTGAGCAGGGAGCCCACCTGTCTTGTCCCACGGCAAGGCCACATTCCCGTCGTCCATGGCAACTGCTCAGGCTGTGTGGACAGATCAGGAACAAAGCGTGGACCAGGGAAATGAAGGCTGGAGCTTTAAAACCGTTCAGAGGAGCAGGTGTTTTTATACTTTAGGGCAAAATATGTCAGAGAAGCCCACGGAGGTGGCCTTGGAAGCTCTGGATTCCTCTCGTCCTCAGGTGGACGACGTGATCGCGGAGCTGCGGCTGCGGCAGTGTGCCAACACACGCGTGGGGAACACCTATGTGCGGGGGGTGTCGGGGGGCGAGCGGCGGAGAGTCAGCATTGGGGTGCAGCTTCTCTGGAACCCAGGTGAGGGTGGCCAGTGCCGGGCGGGCATGAGGGGGCCCGTGTCGCCCACCTGGCTTGGCCTGGTCCAGCCAGAGACCTGACAACTTACCAGGCTCCTCTCTCCATTGGGAAGGAATCCTCATTCTGGACGAACCCACCTCTGGGCTCGACAGCTTCACGGCCCACAACCTGGTGAAAACCCTGTCCAGGCTGGCCAAAGGCAACCGGCTGGTGCTCATCTCCCTCCACCAGCCTCGGTCGGACATCTTCAGGCTCTTTGACTTGGTCCTTCTGATGACATCTGGCATCACCATCTACTTGGGGGCAGCCCAGCACATGGTCCAGTATTTCACGGCAGTCGGCTACCCCTGTCCTCGCTACTGCAACCCTGCTGACTTCTACGGTGAGCCAGCCGGGCCTGTGACCTGGCACACAGGGCTCCCCAGGGCCTGGTGGGAAGATTCAGGAGAGCAGGACTGAGGATTGGGGTGGGTGGACTGGGTCAGCTTGCCAAGCATCAAATGCTAGAGATGAAAAAAGCGGCTTCTGACATAGCCCTGCTTGTGTGCACAATAGATAAGAAACTTGGGTGCTCCAAGCTGGAGGGGACGAAACAACCCAAGAGAGTTTGGATCAATTTCTAGAATTGGGCTTTTATTTCGACTCTATACAGAAACAGGGTATTTGAGATTGGGAAGCCTCCAGAAAACCTTAAAGCTGCAGCCACAGAGGCACGGAGCCCCCAGGCACAGGTGGCGAAGGGCCTTTGTGGTGATCTTGGCCAATGAACCTCTAGATAGGAAAATTGCTCCATCGGCACCAGAGATGCCTTTCAGCTTGGGGTCCTGAACCCTCAGCATTTGGCCCTCAAGGAAACGTGGACACTGTCCTCCTTCTTGTGGGCACAACTGCCTTTCCAGGCGCCTGCTCTGGAAGCAGGTGCCTGGACCCTGACGCTGAGGAGCACGGTGTCTGCGGGACAGGCCACACAGGTGCACGGGGATGGGGAGCAGCTGCCTTTCCCATAGGTAGCTGGAGCCCCAGCCTTCCTCCCAGGACAGACTGGTGCAGCCAGGGACTCACTGTAAACCTGGTGACAGGGACCATCTCCTTGAGGGAAGACACTGGACCCAAAGGCACCCTGTCACAAAAGGGTGTCCCTTTGACCCTCAAAGCCCTGCCAGGCCAGGTCATCTCCATCCGCACAGATGAGAAGGTGGGAACCCAAAGAGCTAAACCCCATGCACAGCCATAAGGTGCAGAATCGGGATTCCCAGCCAGTGCACCAATCCCCACCCTGACTCCTGGCCCTACTACCTGCTCCCTCCTCCCAGCACCCACCCTCCTGCCCTCCCTTAGGAGGACAGGCACACTCTCTACCGGCCAGCCCTCACCCCCTGTGAACTCACACAGAGCTCACCCTCCCTGCCGGTGAGCAGGTGCCAGCCTGGCTTCCTGCCAGTGTGTCACCTCAGGCCAGCCATTCCCAGATGAGGGGCAGAGGGCGCCTGCCAACCTGGCCACCAGGAGAAACTGCAGTAACCCCAGAGCGGGGTTACCAGGAGTCAAATGCCCATAACAGACCTGAGAAAAACTTCCTTTTTCTTTACTTTTTAATTTTATGTTTATTTCTTGGTGGAGGCTCTTGCCTATAAGCCCTGGAGCAGGTGACCCTCCCCATCTGGGGTGTGGGGCCTGGTGGTGCCCAGAGAATCTGGCTTTCTGAGCTCCAGCCTTGCACAAAGAGGGGACACATCACAATTTATAAGACCCCTCCCAGACATTATCCGTCCCTGAGGGGTGCCATGAAAATGGGAGGAGGAGCCCCGGCTGGTGTAGCTCAGTGGATTGAGCACTGGACTGCTAAGCAAAGGGTCGCTGGTTCAATTCCCAGTCAGGGCACATGCCTGGCTTTCAGGCCAGGTACCCAGTTGGGGGCACACAAGAGGCAACTACACACTGATGTTTCTTTCCCTCTCTTTCTCCCTCCCTTCCCCTCTCTCTAAAAATAAATAAATAAATGAAATCTTTAAGAAAAAGAAATGGGAGGAGGAAGAAGAAGAGAAATTGAGGGGTAACCCCTCCTATCTCCACGGGAGAAGTGGGGGGAGGCCTGCGAGGGGCTGGGCTAGGAAGGCCTTGGCAGTGACTGGGAGGGATGCCTTTCTAGCATTGTAAGAGCAGGCCTGTGGTTGGGGCCCAGGTATCCCTTACAGGGTAACTTACAGGGTAACGTGGAGGTGGGAGGCAGTCGGCCTGGCTCTCCAACTTGTCGTGCCGGCTCTCTTCCCTGGGGGCAGTGAGAATTTTATTTACAGTTGGTGGGACCCTGGCACCCCAACTAAAATGTTCTTCCCATTAGGGCAGGCTGCTTGAAAAGCCAAATTACTAGTTTACAGGGAGAACTAGAACTCCCAGGAGGCCAGACTGCTCAGCCTCACCCTGGCCAGCTCACCTAGCCACTCCTGAAAGACTGAGTCCTCGTCACAAGCTGCTTGGACAGCTGGAGCTGGAGCCATGGCATAACTGTGCCGCGGCCTTTGGACCTGAAGGTCCAATGCCTCCTTCTCTGTCCCAAGTCCCTGTCATGAGTCTGGGTGTGGGCCTGGGGGTCAGCACCCACAGGCCCTCCTCTGTGGCCCCTCTTCGATCCACCAGCCCTTGCCCTGAGGCAGACTTCCCAGAGATGCGGCCAGGTCCGGCCGGGTGGAGCCAGCCCTCTCTGCCCTCTCTGCTCTGACCTCCCCTGTGAGCTCATGCAGGGGCAGATCGCCCATGGCCCCACATCCTCTGCCTACAGTGGATCTGACCAGCATAGACAGGCAGAGCAGAGAGCAGGAAGTGGCCACCATGGAGAAGGCACAGTCACTTGCAGCCCTGTTTCGGGAAAAAGTACGTGACTTCGATGACTTCGTGTGGAGAGCGGAGGCCAGGGAGCCAGGCGCGGGCACTAGTTTGAAGAGGTGAGGCAGGCCGGGCGGCTCAGGGTGGAGAGAGCCCTCCCGAAGGTGGCCATGCCCACACCCTCATGACACACTCTCCGTCCTGACAGCCTGGTCACCGAGGGACCCGAGCACCTCCCGACTCCCTCCGAGCTGCCCGGCCCCGTGCAGCAGTTCAGCCTGCTGATCCGGTAACTGTCTGCCATTTCGTCCCCCGCCCCCCCCCCACTCCCCGGAAGTCTTGTATCAAATTAAGCCCTTTTCGTCTAAAGTGAATTCGAAGGAGGGACTGAAATTCAAAGTGAATTTAAAGAGGTAAATCAATCATTTGGAAAGAAACCAGCATCACCATGACAGCACCGGCCCTCCCTTGTGACACTGAGCGCCCCTGTAACTTTTATTCTTTAAACAAAATCAAAATATCCTTACTGGCCAGGTGATCATAGAAATCTCGTAGGACCATTATGAAAAATTCAGACAGTACCAGAGAACCTCCAGCGGAAGGGGAAGGTTCCCTGTTGCACCGGCCCTCAGAGGAAGCCAGTTTCCGTGTGAGCCTTTCTAAGGCGTTTCCATGCACATAAATGGGGTTATACTCTGCCTATTGTTCTTTGTTCTGGGATTATACTTTGCATATCATTCTTTGTTCTGTAATCGTTTGGGGGGATTTTGCGGGGGAAGGGTTACTTAGCATCTCTACCTCCCATCTGGCCAGGCATTCCAATCTGGCCATAATTCATTTACCTGCTGAGCCCATATTGATGGCTAGACTCTTTCAGGCTTCTGCTGTCACAACTAACTACAGCCAACATCTTTGTACATCCCTCCTTACATACCTGATGAGACATTTCCTTGAGACGGCCTCTTTAGGTAAAATTGCAGGGCAGATACTTGGATGAGAAAAGTAACACGATCGTTTACTGAGTATTTGATCGTGAGACAGACACTTTCACCAGGGAGCTCACCTGATATCCACAGAGGCTCTGTGAAGTGGTCACAGATGAGAACAACAAGCGTTACTGAGATTGAATGACATGGCCAAGGTCACGGGACGGGCTTATGTTGTGCCCTTGGCACCTCTTTCTTTTGTTTCTTAAGTCGTCAGATTTCCAACGACTTTCGAGACCTGCAGACCCTGCTCATCCACGGGGCGGAGGCCTGCCTCATGTCCCTGATCATCGGGCTCCTCTACTACGGCCACGGGGCCGTCAAGCTCTCCATCATGGACACGGTGGCCCTTTTGTTCATGATCGGAGCCCTCATCCCCTTCAACATCATCCTGCACGTCATTGCCAAATGTGAGTGTCCCCGGCTCCCGCTGAGCCACACCCACAGCGGCCAGAGCGCCAGCTGCCACCCTCTGACCTTGTCCAAAGCCCACCTGCGTGGCTCTGAGCTCCCAGGGAAAACACGTTTACTGAATAATGTCACCGTGATTGTGACTTAAAAGATCATTGTCTTCGAAGTTCACACATGAATATTAGTATGCAAATGAAGGCAATTACCAAGGAGTCGTAGGCATCCCTCCCCTTGCAGGATTTATACTTGACAGCAATGCGCAAGCCACAGTCACAAACATCTAAACCAGGGTGGTTATACTCTAGTTTTTTAAAAATAGAAGGCATTTAGGCACTGTAACTATTTTTAATTTGTACTGGGAGAGACTAGGAAACAAACACTGTACATGCACCTCACTTTTTCTCTCTCCCTTTTTAGGCCACTCGGAGAGGGCGATGCTCTACTATGAACTGGAAGACGGGCTGTACACCGCTGGGCCGTACTTCTTTGCCAAGGTGACTGGTCGGGGCTGAGAGCAAGTGACCGCCCCAAGTGGAGGGAGGGGGCAGAGCAAGTTGCGCCGCATTGTGCGGAAGTGACAGAGAAGCCTTTCTCTGAACCGGGGAGCCGTCACCACCTGCAGTTGTAGGTGCCACCTTCCCTAGAGCAGCTTCGGAGACTTGATATTTTGTCTAAACACTTCCCAGAAGGCCAGGACTCTGGACCGAGAATGACACTTTCTGGTCAGCAGAGACCTAAGGAAGAAAAAGTGAGAAACCTGTAGCATACCTCACCTCTGCAATCCCACCACATGCCCTGGAGGAGGTCAAGCAGGGGTTACTATTCTCACTGCAAGGAAGTGCAGGCTCAGAGAGGTTACATGGCTGTCTCAAGGCCACACAGCTGCAAGGGCTGGGCAGAGGGGATGGGAACTTGAAACCAGGTCCTAGGAGAGCAGATACCCGCTGGGGGAAACTGCGCTGACCTGCCTCCGAGGGAGCACATGGCATCTGCAGGGGAAAGCCAGCAGTGAGCCCAGGCTCAAGTGTCCCACACGCCCACTGCCACCTACTACAGCCTGAGCATCCCTGGGAGGGAAGGTTGGCATCGCTGGGGGTTGCTCTCTTTAGCTGTTCATAAAGAATAGCAGCAAACAAAGACATTGGCTCCACATCCTTGCAAGGGCTGCTCTTTGCAGATCCTCGGGGAGCTTCCGGAGCACTGTGCCTACATCTTCATCTATGGGATGCCCACCTACTGGATGGCCAACCTGCGCCCAAGCCCCGAGCCCTTCCTGCTGCACTTCCTGCTGGTGTGGCTGGTGGTCTTCTGCTGCAGGGTCATGGCCCTGTGTGCCGCCGCCCTGCTCCCCACCTGCCACATGTCCTCTTTATTCGGCAACGCTCTCTACAACTCCTTCTACCTGACCGGGGGCTTCATGATAAGCTTGAACAACCTGTGGACAGGTGAGGCTTTCTCCCCTCACCTGGTCAAGCTGTTTAAGGCCTTCTGTGGCTTAGGCCTGCTTTGGTCTGGAGATAGGAACTCCTCATTTAAGTCCAATTCAAGGAGCAGGTGCCCCAGCCAGCTGTCCTGTGTGCAAAGGGAATAACCCCACAAGGGGGTGTGGATGGCACTTTTTGATAAACCCCAGCTGACACCCAGAAGTCACCCTTGACTCTCCCTCACCCTCCACATCACCAGTGAACCAGGTCCATTCTGCCTCCCAACTCTTTCTGAAATGTCTCGTTGCCTTATCCCCTTGCCCTGGTCTTATCATCCGATCTTGAGCCAAGGCAATAACCTCACCTCCATACGCTGGTGCCTCCACGCCCCTCTCAATCCTCACCTGTGCAGAGTGAGCTTTCAAAGGGCGAATCCGTGGGGGAGGGGCTGGCTGCTCACTCCCTGCTGGCTCGCCCAGCTCTTCGGAAGCCCCCACACCACACATAACTCTACCAGGCCTTTCTTGACCCACCAGGCAGGACTCAGCTTCCTCCTCTGCCCCTCAGCATCACACCTGCACAGGTTCAGGACACAGATGCAAAAGTCTCTAGTTCAGGGCTGCTGAATCCCTACAGTGCATCAGCTCTGGGGGGCTGAGCATGTGCTGGGAGGGACACCTCATTACTTACTCTCTGCAGTTGTTAGGGACCAACATGGGGTGACCCTGCAGCCACTCCCCGGCTCCACCTCCCCCTCAGTCTCCCTCCCCAGTCCATGTCCCAAGCTGCCCCTCTGCCCTTTCACCTTTTATCTCCTCCCCACCCTGCTGCTTCAGGGGACTCGCTTCCCCATGGACAGAGACACCACCAGGTGGCTTCGCAGGGAGCAAGGGGTTAGCTTGAGTGAATGACATGCCTCTTGCTGTCCTCAGTGCCTGCCTGGGTTTCCAACGTGTCCTTCCTCCGGTGGTGTTTCCAAGGACTAATGCAGATTCAGTTTAAAGGGCAAACCTACCACCTGGTGGTCGGCAACCTCACCATCCCCGTCCCGGGAGACAAAGTAAGTAGCCCAGGCCTTGGACTCCCCGTACATGGCATCCATCTGAGGAACTTCTAAAGGAGCTCACTGATGTCTGTGTCTCCAGATCCTCAGCTCTATGCACCTGGACTCGTACCCGCTCTACGCCATCTACTTCATCCTCATTGGCATCAGTGGTGGCTTTGTGGCCCTGTACTTTGTGTTCTTAAAGTTCATCAAACAGAAACCAAGTCAAGACTGGTGATGCACGCCCAGCCTCCTGCCCGCTGCGGTGGACTAGTGTAGGCCCTTCCATTGCACTCTCCTCCCCACAAGGAGCCCCTTCCCAAGCAGAAGGAGGAGAGTGTGAAGTCAGCTGCTCAGCTACATCCGGCCCGCAGTGCTGCAGTGGCACAAGTTGGCCACAGGATGGCAGTAGAATAAAGACAGTTGAAAGGGATTTCTGATCACTGGTCAGAGCCTAAGATTACTGGGAATGTGAAAGCCTTACTTGGGGCACCTACAACGTTGCTAATTTATTTCCTTTTGATACACATTTATATAGGCAACTCAATACAGGATGGAAGCCAGTTAGGTAGGAATCAAGTAACTAGGACATGCAAGACTTTTTTTTATTGTGTGTTCACCTGCCCCCCCCCGCCCCGCCCCCAAGTCTCCTTCCAACACCATTTATCCCTGATTTACCCTCTTCTACCTCCCTCACCCCCTTTCCCTCTTGTAGTCACCATACTGGTGTCTGTGTCCAAGAGGATTTTTTTCTTTTTTGGCTTAAACCTTTCACCTTTTTTCACCCAGCTCCCCAGTCCTCTCCCCTCTGATAGCTATCAGTCTGTTCTCTGTATTTGTGAGTCTCTGTTTTGTTCATTAGTTAATTTTGTTCATTAGATTCCACATATAAGTGAGATCATATGGTATTTGTCTTTCTCTAACTGGCTTATTTCACTTAGCACAATGCTCTCCAGGTCCATCCATGCTGTCGTGAAAGGTAATATTTCCTTCTTTTGTATGGCTGAGTAGATTTCCACTGTGTAAATGTACCGCTGCTTTTTTATCCACTCATCTACTGATGGGCTCCTGAGCTTCCAAACCATGCAAGAACTGATAGGGCTCAGAGGAAGCGAGAACATAACAGCTAGTGGAATATTGGCCTCCTCCCCCAGAGTCCCCAAGCTCTGCAATGAGCCACTCTCAATACAGAAAAGGACCTAAAACCTACCAATAAGATGCTGCCTTCTCTTTGTGTGGGGTCATGGACTCCAAAAGCCAAATTAAAAATTTATTGAGCACCTACTCTGAGCCAGGTACAGTACAAAACATTTCATGTCAATGACATTTACTTTTCAAAATAAACTTTGTGATGGGGCGGGTGGTGCCTCATTTTTATAGATGAGGAAACTGAGGCACAGACAAGTTTAGTATGGTAATCAAGGTCACACAGCTGCTATGTGGTGGAGTCACGTGGGGGTCCAAAAAGCCTTTTAGAGGTTAGAAGCAAGGCCTGAGCCACGGAAAGGCTGGGAATCCCAGGAAGGTTCCCGAAGGTGCAGAGTTTCATAGAGGCTGTGTCAGCCCAGCCAGGTCTCTTACCGTTGCATCTCACTGGCCCTTTCTGGGTCTCAGGACCAGCCCTGGGCTCTCAGAGCCGTCAGGGTCTGGGACAGGGCAGGCCAGGTCACATGCTTCATGTCTCAGCATTGAGGACCATGTGACCCAAAACAGGAGCACAGAGAGCAGAGGGGGGATTGTTTCCAAAGGAAAACCAGGGTCTGCAACCAAGAGAGGGGGTGAGGTGGGTGTTTTAGAGACAAAACGGTGTACACCACAGGTCCCCTGGCGGGCAACAGCAGCCTCTTCTGCGAACTGGTTAGACAGGTGGAGTCTCAGGCCCCGCCCAGACCCACTGAATCTGAATCTGCATCTTAGGAAGATCCCGGGGTGATCTGTATGCGCATTTGAATGCGAGGAGCTGTGCTCTCACAGTCAAACTCCCGTTGTTCACATCGCCGCCATCCCGCGGGCAGGCCCGATTCAAGGTTCACGCGCTGCCTGGACAACGACCTTCGCAGCAAAGGGTCCAGCTCAGGACCAAGTGTTGAGCTCGTGGACAATTGATTCTCCGTGGTCTCCTTCAGTTTACCACAACCCTCAACTTTCCTTGACTTTCCTGACCTAGACACAAACAGATTTCATACACTAGCTCTCAATTGGATTTGCCTGGTATATTTTCACGATTTTCAGAGGCCACGCCCCTGTGGCGGTGTGCCACAGCAGCGATGTAGTCCTCCCACTGCCTCCTATTGGGTGATTTCGGTTTGTCCCTTTTCTAGGACGCTCACTTTGAGGACCCTTTCCCCACAGAAAAGTCAGTACTTTCCCTGACTTTATAATAAATAAGTAATTTGTAGGTAAGCACTCTGAAACCGTGTAAATTTTCCGTTCCTCATTAAACTTCTCAGTCATTCATTTAAAAATTTATCCATACAAACTCGTGGTTTCCTATTTTATTCATTGTGTTATATTCCTTTACTATCGTTATTAATTTTGATGCCCAAGTTGTCCCTGATTTGGCCACGAGAGCCCTTTGGAGCCGACTTCTGCATCCCTTGGACACGCCCCCATCACACTTTGAGCGCCTTCTTTCACAGCAAAGTGCTTCAGGCTCACCTAGTACATTCCCACCCCGTCCAGGGAGCAGACATTGCCCTAAAGAACATTGCTTCCTTTCCGTGGAAAAGGGCGTTTAAAGACCACGATCCGAGTGATAAGTATGCTCATTACTTTTGGGTTGTCACCGCTCCCGGGCCCCGTCCGCGGAAGGAACCAAGGAATATTAATGTCAAACTCCAACCCTGTACCCCACAGCTGATCCTAGTCCTCTCCCTTTTCGCAGCTGTAGCTCCCTCCTCTAACTGTGAGCGGCTTGGCTTCCTTTACCCTTCGTATTTCCTTCCATTCATCGGGTTCATCCCTGCGTAAAACCCACCTCCCACCTACGCTGCACCCCCCCGCCCCCCCGGGCGGGCTGTCCCTCCCACGGCAAGCTGTCCCTGCGTTTGCACTAATGCCTCCCTCACCCTCCTCGGGCCCACCCCCCGCCCCACCTGCACTGGTCACCTAGTGGCGTTAGGCCTGAATGGAGACGGGAGCAGGAGAAAGAGGACATTGGCTTTTCCCCTTAATTCCCCAGTGATTCCGATGGGCAGAGAGGGTTGACAGCCACTGAAGCACATCATCAGTCCGGATGGCAGTTCTAGCGGCTCAGACTGCGGAGGGCTTTGATAACTAACTGCATGGGCTCTGGTGTGCAGGGCCGCAGGGGCCAGGAGCAAGGGGCCCGGGCCGCCGAGATGGAGAAACTCCAACAGCCGCCATTTCTTGCGGGTATTTTTTTCCCCTAGAGCATCCCGGTTCTCCATCCCTCTTGTCTATTCTGGAGCTTTAACCGAATGCCAGTGTGGCCCTGCCCCCAGAAACTCTGGCTCCCACGGTCTGTTTTTCTAAAATGCTTCCTAGGGCAGGTGAGACCAGGGAGAGCCCCTCCCTGTTCTAGCTCACAAATGCAGCTCACTTGGCCCTCCCTGCACTGTGAGGGGTAGGGGTCTGCTCGTGTCATTAGCAGCAGCAGAGATTGCACACTTTGCCCGTTGAGGGTCAGAGAGCAAGTCTTTCAGGCTTTGCGGACCAGGAAGTCTCTGTCGCAACTACTCAATCAGGTCTGTGGTTGCAAAGCGACCACAGACGTTCTACAGTAAGGATGCTTGGATGTGTTCCAACGAAACACTGTTTGCAAAATCAGGCAGTGGGCTGGATTTGGCCCCAGGCTCTGGATTGGATCAAGAGATCCAAAGGTCACAGTTTTGGAATTTGCATTTTAAGCCCCCCTTATTTCAAAATGGGGAAATTTGAATTAAGCAGAAAATAATTACCTGTTACCGACTGAAATACTTCCTGATGTGATTTAACTGCTCTTGTTCCTATAAACATTAAGACATAATCCTGCCTTGGGTCAAACTAGTCTCCCGGGTCAGACTCGCAGAGGTAGGTGGTGCGTTTGCTTTTGTCTTTCTCCTGCTTTTCTTCTGGTTTTGATCTCAGATTAAACAGCTAGTAGCAGTGACATTTAAGTCTACACCAAATCCACGTGTTAACTACAGACCCAGGGCTCGGGGTTCTACTGAGACTCAAATCAGTCACTTCGAGAGAGGTTCAGCACAGCCTTCCTGAGTCACTCACGGCCCTTCGGGCCCAGGTCTGCGTCAGGAGCACCGGGCAGGCTCCGAGGAAGGAGCGAGGGGCTCGCATGGGAGAGTGAGGAAGCATCTTCCTGGCTAACCTGTGCGCATTTGGAAAATATATCAGTGTTCATGCCTGAAAGTAAAAATCTTTATTTGCAAATGGCCTAAAGTAGGTCATTCAAATCTCAAGTCATCTGTCACTTGTTTTGACCTGATCAATTCTTCCTTTAAAGGGGTCTGGGTATAGAGCAATCAGAGTCAGGCCTCATCACTGGTTGGTCTGTCGGAGGCAGCGTCTGCGGGGGAGCAGGTAGGCGGGCCCCAGCCCCTTTTTGGCTGCCAGGCCAGAATCGCAGAGCCTGTGGCCTTAGCAGCTAATAATTAAAACAATAGTATTTCAAGCTGTGGGTTGAGATTTTCAAATGCACATCAACTCCACAGCTGGTTAACACCAGCTTTCTCTGGAGTGGCGCTCACATTTATTCTTGGCATGATGGTCTTGCATTTCCACAAAATTGGAGGCATTCCCCAAACTGCTGAAAGCTCTCCTGCCCTGTGTTAAAAATAGGGTTTTGTTGTTGATGCCACTCTCGTCCTGTGATGGTGCTCAGCAGAGGCTATCACATGTCTGAGCGCCCTGCTCCGCACAGCAGACTGGACAGTGTTTGTTTACACGTGAGAACACAGGTTTTAAAGGACTTCATGGGTCTCCACCCCCAGCATCTAAGTTCTGAGCTACAAACTGGCACCTTTGATCTCTTGTGAAAACAAGTGTGTGAAAACCCTCCTATGCACACCTCAGAAAAAAACTGGCGTAGAAAGGGAAACAGGTGTGCCCACTGATTCCCTCAATGATGCTTCCCGGGCACCAGTGCCAGGCTCTGTTCTCCCTTGTGGGTCACGTTTCCAGGGAGGAAATGACTAGGAAGGGAATAATGAAGAGGATTTCAGCAAGTGCACAGCTGGGGCAGGGCTGGAGGACACAGTAGCACTTACAAGCATGGATCCCAGAGCAGACCAGTCCAGACGAACGTGCGGGGGCCTGAAGTCTGAAGCTGGTTCAGTGTTTTTGCTCTGCCTGTGCTCAGTGATGTTTCTTTTCTTCACGCAAAGAAAAAGGTGAGTGCCTATTTTGAATTTGCTAATGCAGCCATTTCTTTTATTTGTACCAAGGCTGCATAATACAGGTTTTGTGAAGTCCGCAGGATACACTTCCAATGGAAACACTCGCGTGCGCAACTGTACACCACCAAAGCCATAAATTACCGTGATTTTGTGCCCCCTGCAGGTATGAGTCCACCACACTTCAGGATCGCTGCTTTCACTTACAAAAACTATACAAATAGTTTTGACATAAAAACAAACATTAGATGAAAACTGTGTTCACAGACGTGAACAAAAGTGTGCAGTTCAGTCATTGCAGACTTCAGGAATGAATTGTACCGGGAAGAACAATTCGCACTCAAGAGCTCGCTTAATCATTTACTGGAATTCGCAGACTAGGCGATTATGCCAGGGCAAGGGTATTTGATTAAATGGAAGATAACCCCTCAGTGTAAGCTGTCCTGATTGAGAACGTCTTATGAAAAGGATTTTTCTTGGTTTTTTTGTTTTGTTTTTTAATAGAACACTCTTGAGAGTCCAGTCTTACTTTTAGCCGGAGTGCTTGTTTTATGTATTCTCATAGTTTCCATGACTACGCAGAGTACTGGCCATGAGACATACAGCTGTGATTCTGGGCGTATAGCTTCTGCATGTCCCCGTTTTCTCACCATGAGTATCAGGCAAGACGGGTGCCTGGCATAGGATAGCGCAGGCTCGGCATTAGCTATGCAACACGATTTACCGTGAACTCAAAGCCAGGACTGTGCTTGACAGAGGACAGACACAGACAGGAGACAAGAAGTGGCTGGTCCGCAGGGGGTTCACAACCTGTGCGACTCTTGCTCTGATTTCCAGCTGCTTCGAGAGCCTTGGGGAGAGAAAAATTAATACATTGCGTGGGAAGAGGGCCTGAGGAAGTGGCGGAAAGGTACCACTGAAGCCAGCCTAGGGCGCACTCAGGAGAAAGGAACTGGGAGGGCGAAGGCAGAGAGGAAAGGTGTGCTGAAGACGGCGCGTGGGGGTGGACCCGAGTCCTTTATGAGGCTGTGAAACGCTCTGACCTTTAGAGATAAAACCCCTGACATCGTAAGCACTGACTTACCACACATCCAACCCTACTAATTCTTGCCAACTTCGTGCCCCACGGATCTCAAATTAGCTGCCCACTGGTCCTGAAGCAGGTCAGCAGTGACCCCACCGGTGCCCTACACAAACTGCACACCCGAGTGCCTGGTCACGGCAGGGGCCACCGTGCAATTCTTAATTTAAAATTTCCAGAGCGACGTCCTTGAAGTGGCTAACAGTGGCTATGCGAAGTCTGACAAGATAAAAATGAAGCAGCCCACAGATTTTTGGAATAGTTTATTCACAGCGTTTCACATTAAAATTAGGTTCCAATACATGGATGTCCGGGTACATAGGAAAACACTAGTTTCCAAAGGTTTACAATGACACTTACTTTTCGGATTTAGCCATCTGCTTGTTAACTTGAGTCTGAGACGCATGACTACGTGTTTCTGTAACTGTGTTTACTCCGTACTTCTGTTTAATTTCACTGGTAGACATTTAGGACGCATTCATAAGCCCACCTAGAATATACAATTGTTAAATTTTAAATACCTACGTACAAAATGGAAAGCCGATCCGTGCTAAAGGTGTATGACAAGGTAGCTCTCCGTTGCTCCACGTCACGTGTCCAACGGCCCCGTGTTTAGAACACTAGACGAGGACTCGCGCGCATTTGCTCTGCACTACACCCACGTTTACCAGGGCCAACACGCAACGCTGGTCTGGAGCCACTTCACGTCACTGAAATTGTACTGTTTCCCCACACGTGACTGCGAAGCCGAGTACGCCCCAAGGTTGTGCCTCACTTTAGAGACCTACGTTAAAGAACATGAGTAAAACTTAGCTCAACTATGGGCAGAACTGCAAAAACCAAGGTCTGCTTCAGTGGATTCACTGATGGAGTGAGGCTCACAGCAGTCAGATGGCACCGTAACTCCAGCAGGAACAGGTCCTGCCCTCCGCGGTCCACAGAGGACAGCTTCAGGAAGTCCTCTGGGCTGGGCCGGGCACTGGCCAGGCCCGACTCCTTAGGTCTGAGAAAAAAGGTGAAGAGAAGCATGGCCAATGCTGTAACATTTATTTCTTGGCTTTCCTCCATCATCCCTCTCTCTCAAGCCATCCATGGGCTCCAGACGCAGGAAGGCTGGTCCCACAAGACACAGATTAGCAGCTCAAACAGCCAAGGCCAGGATCCTTCCCCAAGGCAAGGCCGCCCTCCGCGTGAACAGTGGGACCAGGTAAGTGGTCACCAAAACCACAACAGTAGGTAGTCACCAATTTCAAAGTGACAAGGAACACAACAAAATGGGGATAATTCTCAAACATTTTCAATTTCTTTAGTAATTAATCACGTATCCCCATTCCTTTGTAACGGCAAACTGTTTTGACTACCATCTTCAATGTTTTTAGTTACCACTTACAATGTGGGGACAGGTGTGGAGGCCCATTTGGAGATGACTTTGAAACAACGGAATGCACACCAAGATTTCACTCCTTTGTGTATTCAATCACGTATTTATAGAATATGAGTATAAAGGGACAAGCCCAGCAGTATGTATTTTGTGCTAAGATGTGAAACCAAAATGGGAGGAAACGCCTCGCTCTACTTCACGATCGAATCATGAGCGAGGCTCAGCTGCAGAGACTCCTGTGCACGGAGGCTCTCAGAAGCCACCACGGCAGAAGGTGAAGCCAGGTGAGGACCCTCCAGCGCTGGCCAACAAACCCTGACCAGGGCGAGCGACAGTTTCCTTGAGTCTCCGCTTCTCGCTGGACAGCGATGAGCACGAGCTTTGATGACTGGGAAGATCCTTCCGGCGCCGACACTTTACAAAACTGGAAAGTTACAGAGGGCTTCCCACATGTACAGAACTGATAGGTCATAGAAGAACATTAAGCATTAGAAAGCTCACTGAACATCATTTTGTCCAGCTCCAAAATCTTTTAGACAAACAATATTAACAAGTCTTAAATAAAGAAATAACCTTTTATGAAAATAATAAATGAAACTGAGTACAGGACTTACAGAGTCAATTGGGAGAAGGCTCTGAAAAATTATGGCTTCACACACGAGGAGCCCCAAAATGCCATGGAAATGCCACAGATTTATACGGTGGGCAAAACCCCGAAACTCTGGTGACCAAGTACACATGGTTATTGTCAGTAAGACGTTGAATGTATCCTATCCCCTATTACAAATAAATACAAGCAATAAACAGAGTAAATTTTCATTTATTTATTTTTGTCCTTTCAAATACATTTAAAAAATAACATTTTAGACACAGAATCACAAGTACACACAAAACAAAGTAGTGCCTGCTGGTTTCACAAAAGGTTTTCCCGTAATTCCTTTAGCTGCTTTGCGTAAAATTCAAAGCTTTCCTGTTTAGGAGACAAAAGGGGAGAGAAGGTAAGATAAAATTGATGGCACAAAACTTAGCAATCATGAAGTACTACAAACAGGCAGCAAAGACCGCGGGGCCCAGGGCAGCCGTGTACCCTTGGCTTCAGTTCCCTGTGATGTTTCCTGGAACCTCCAGTTCAAGGGCCCCGCGTTCAGAGTCAATGCTAGCACAGGAGTGTGTGTACGTGTGTGTACGTGTGTACGTGCGTGCACGCGCAGGTATTTACAACTGGTACGGAAGGCTGAAGTGTCTGAGATAAACATGGTGTGGTGCGGCACAGTTCGATGACACAGTGAAACGAAATTCTGCATGGGATTCCTCGTTAGACAAAACTTCCCAGGCACCCTGCTAAGTGAATGGTAGAAAACATCTGCAAATCACAGCTCTAAGAAGGGATTAGTATCGAAAACATAAAGGAACTCATACAAATCAACAGCCAAAAGAAATCCTAAAAAATGGTCAGAAGATCCAAACAGACATTTTTCCAACAAAGACACAGAGACGCTGACAGGTACAAGGAAAGGCGCACACTGTCACTCATCATCGGGAAAATGCACACCAAAGCCAAATGAGACGCCACCTCACACCTGTGAGAACAGCCGTTCTAAAAGACAAGAAATAACATGCGCTGGTGAGGTTGTGAAGAAACAGGAACCCTCACGCACTATTTCTAGGAGTGCAAATAGGTGTAACTGTTATGCAAAACAGCATATGGAGGTTCCTCAAAAAATTAAAAATAGAATACCATATGATCCAGAAGTTCCGTTTCTGGGTATTTATTTATCCAAAGAAAACTAAAACACGAATTCAGAAGATACATGCAACTTCGTGTTCACTGCAGCATTACCTACAATAGCCAAGACAGGGAAGCAACTTCGGTACCCATCAGTGGATGGATGGATGAAGAGGAATCACACACACACGAACAGGGGGAACGGTATTCAGCTATAAAAAAGGGACTACTATTGCCATCTGCAACACCACCAATGGACCTTGAGGGCATTATGCTAATAACTTAGAAAAAGATAAATACCATATAATCTCACTTACATGTGAAATCTAAAAACCAAAACACAAAACCGAGCTCACAGACATAGAGGACGGGTTGGTGGTTGCCTGAGGAGGATGGTGGGTGAAATGGGGCCAAAAGGAACAAATTTCCAGCTATAAAACCAGCAAGTCATGGGGATGTAATGCACAGCATGGTGCTTGTTAGGTAATAATACTGTATTGCACATTTGAAAGTAGCTCGCAGAGTGGTTGTTAAAAGTTTTTGTCACAAGAAAAAAAATTTGTTTCTAGGTAAGGTAATGAATATTACTGAACTTATGTTGGTATCATTTTGTAATATAGATAAATATCAAATCATTACATTGTGCACCTGAAAGTAATATAATGTCAATTATACTTCAATAAAAATTTTTCCTAGATGAAGAAATAAAAACAAACTTATTTAAAATGAATAAGCAATTAACCGTTGCATAATATACTTGGCTATTGAAATATAGGTTATTAAATCCTATTTCTCGTTGAAATGATGAGAAAACCACCCCAAGGACATCTGCTAAATCCTACCTATAGGTGAAGGTCGGAAACTGACCTTGTATCTCAAACCTCAGTCCCAGAGAGCTATGCCCTCCTCCGCCCACAGCCAAGGCCTGAGGGTTCAGTGCCTGGAACCCTCCCCTGAGGGTTCTTCACAGAGATCTAATCCTCATGTAATTAAGTACTCCACTTATTATTTTTTTTACATATTATTGTGAAGCACACATAAGCCCGTAGAGGTAATTTTTCCCCTTAATTAAGAAATACTCACAGGAGGTTCAGCAAAAGGAACAGACTCTCCAGCCTTCTTCAGCAAAACTGCGTAACGTTTTAGAAACAGATTGTCCAGTTTTATATTCTTTGCAGTCAAACTTTCATACAGTGCTTTAGCAGATGAGACATCACTGTCCAACACTGAGGAGAAAGATATTAATCACAGATAAAGACAACCTCTCCTCCTTCTCCCAAAACACTTAGCTCTTCCCGGACTCCTGGATCCCTTTATGCCCCAGGCAAATGAACACTTAACTGCCTTTAGCAAACAGCCACATTCAAAATCTACAAGCTCCCTCACTTCTTCCCCAAACCCCTCAGTCAGCATTCATCACGAGGAAGGAGAAAGAAAATGACAAATACGAATATTTTAGAAGATGCGTGATTATAAAAGTAACCACAAACTGAAGTCCTCAACCACAGACTAGGCACCCACCATTCAATTCTCTTCTACCTACAATCACACTTTGAAATCAAGCTAATTCACAACTGTTGTGGTGAGGGGCACGTGTATTATGCAGAAGTCTTTATCTACATCAATATCAAGATCATCAGCTAAACACCACCAAAAAGACTTTCAATACATTCTTCTATTATAAAATAAGCAGATGGGGTTGAACAGATCATGTGGGTTGGATGGGTGAATTCCATTTCCTGTCTCAGTCCTTCCCCCGACACTGTCAAGGGCTCAGCTCAGCCGCTCCCACCTTCCAGGATGCTGCTCAGGAAACTCCCCACCCCCCTTTCACCACTTCCGATTGCCCTGCTCCTCTCCCTCCCGATTCCCGAGTGGATTTATACAATTCAGTAGTTTTTTGCTGTCTGACCCCATTCCATACTACTATTTAATGTCTGTTAATTCTCCAAATGAAACTTTGAGGTTTATGATTATAGCTGTTTTGAAATACAACGAGGTCTGTCTGGAAAAAGTGCAGCCATTGTTACTACAATGAGATCAATTTGAGCAATAGCCCTGTAACCCGGCAGCCAAGGAGAGGGGACTGGAATGCAAGTGTGAACAATGACGACTTCACTGTACTAGTCAGTGGGGGCGGTAGAAACATTGGGTGGGAATGTGTACTGTGTGGCTGCTGCATTCAAAATGACTGAGCGTGTAGAGCAAGGAATCTGCACCAAATTTTGTGTTAAGCTTGAACATTCCTCCACAGAAACTATTCAGATGACTTAGAAGGCTGCAGCTATGGGCAACTGGTGTTTGAAAGCTTCATCACAACAAAGTGCTCACTCACACAGCATGTTTCATGCACAGTTTTTTTTCCGAGAAACATCAAATCACCCAGGTGACTCAGCCTCCCTACAGATTTGGTGCCCTGTGACTTTTGGCTTTTCCCCGAACTAAAATCACCTTTGAAAGGGAAGTGATTTCAGACCACTGATGGGATTCAGGAAAATATGACAGGGCAGCTAATGGTGATTAGGAAAACTGTGTGAGGTCCCAAGGTGCCTACTTTGAAGGGGACTGAGGTGTCATTGTCCTATGTAGAAAGTTTCTTGTGTATCGTATCTCCTTCAATAAGTGTCTCTTTTTCATATCACATGGCTGGACTGCCTCTGGGCAGACCTTGTGCATCACGTTCCCCAGACAAGGGCAGAAAACTAGAGAACCAACTTACTAATTCTGATTGCAATCTATTGTCCTGCCAACAATAAAATCAGAAAAGCAATTCTTTATTTACCCCTTGCCTGAAGCAACTAACTCAGTGGGTGGCCAATGGACAGGTGACCAAAACTTAGAAATGCTAACATTTACCCCGATTACTGAGGGCAGTTTAGACTGGTTCCCTTTCACATGTGATGGGCAGCAATCAGGGAACAAACTGCTTAAAGGATGGGAATTTCAAATGCGACTTAAGGTAAAACTTTGGAGCCCACTTTTTAGTGAAGGGCCTGTTATTTTGAAGGCCTAGGTAGCCAGGGAGGTACTGAAGGAGCAAGAAGACAAGTCAAGTGATAGGTCAAGTATGCACCTATCGCATGCAATGTTTCAGGTGGCAGGGCTCTGGGGAGACTGGACTGTTCCCAATATGTGCACTCAAGTGGACTTCCAACTTCTTCCAGGAGCCTGGGATGCTGCTCCGCACACCAGGGCCCCTCTGAAAATGCTCAGTGATACTGGTTTTATGTTAAAGTTATATGAATAATTCATAATTTCTTACAGTTTTTAAACATATCCTAAAGATAAATAATTTATATAATAATTATTTAATATTTAGGATTACTACCTTTGAGCTAAAGACTTGGTTGACTATACTACAAATATTTAAATCACTTAAATGATGTAATCAGATTAAATTTATTACCATAGCTTTTCATGATGGAAGTGTATGCTTCTTCCTTTTCAGTTAATTCAGGAATCAATTCTAACAAAGATCTGAATGTTTGTGCCTAAGGAATGAAAACACAGGTCAAAAGGCTGTGAAATGTAACACTGATATACAGATACTGTATCACAAAATCTTGACAATAATTATAATAAAACTGCCTATTCAATTGAATGGACTATCTCCCCTTCTGTGTACAGGCAAACCTCAGAGATACTACGGATTCAGTTCCAGACAACTTAGAGAAAGCAAGTATTGTAATAAAGCAAGTTGTCATTTTTTTTTACCGGTGAAGGGTCTTGCCTTCAATTTGTAAAAAAAAAAAAAAAAAAAAAAAAAAAAAAAAAAAAAAAAAAAAAAAAGCAACATCTGTGAAGCATCAAGTAAGCAAAATGCAATAAAATGAGGTATGCCTGGATCTCGGTATTTGATGTTAATTTAACAATTTACGGGCAAAAGAAGCAAGTATTTTTCAAGTTAATGAACTTCCGTTTCCATTTCTATTGAGTATTTCCTAAAATATTATGAAGACTGCTTCTTTTGTCAGTTGGTCAGCAAGAGGCTATGGGATTCCGAAGAGTAGAAGAGGTAATTACTATCTTTTGGTACCTAAATTTTTAGGTGAAATGTGATGAATTCAGCCACACGTTCTGAAGCTTTCCCTACTTGGTGTATAAAGAGAGCATTTGCGGGTCTCATGGGAATTTTTACCGACTGCTTTCCGTTTTTAGCTCCTGAGGGGAATACAGAAGTGCCACACCCAAGTGAGTAACCACCTAAAAACCAGTCTCTTTGAAAGGAATAAAAGGGCAACTAAATATTTTCAAAAAGTTTTTTGTTGTAAAAAATACATGAGCCAGAAATAAAATGTGCAGTTAGGTAAAAAAAGAAATAAATAAATTTTTAAATGTGTTTATGTGTGTGGGAAGTATATGGAAATTAAGGAAAACTTAAGACTTCCCAGACTGGAACAACCTCAATGTTTCACAATGAAACAAACATTAAAATTGGTGCTCAGTTTATTTGGGCACGTTATGAAGTTTCAAACTAAGAATGGGGTTCCTGGTGCTTAATTAACCAGTAAAACTAGATCTAAATACCTATTTCTGGAAATAGGCTTTTATTTTTTTTTAGCATCAAAAACAGGACACGGTTCTGTTTTACGCAGCACACACGCATCTTTTAGTGTACAGAAGTGTACGGACTGAGAATAATTCTGGCACGTACGGGTTTTGAGGCCAAATGGTTAACCTCCCTGATAGTTTACACTTGATAAATGGTCAAAAACAGCCACCTAATGGGAGGAGTGCTTCCTCACTGTTCCCTGCACCAAGTGACCTAAGCAACAGGATCTTTCATCGTCCAATTCTCTGGGCTCTTTCTCGGGGCTCCGAATGCATAACTATGTGCTCGGAGAATTCACCACGTGACCCTATTCTGCACCTCCAGTGCAACTAAGGAGCCCGACTGACTTTCTGTCAAGCACGGAAAAGCAAAGTTGAGTATAGACAAATCGAGTCTTCCATCTCCACAGTGTTTTCATACAGGCCCTGAACCAATAAGCTTTTAATGTGATCCTCGTATCTTTGGCTTATAGCATCAGTGATTCGTCAGCAAGTTAAGCACAGTACCTTTCCTGGTCTCCGACAATTCCTCACACAGAACACCAAGAAAATTGGGGTTTGTTCAGCAATTGCTCCACATCTCTAAAAATTAAATCATTATTCAGTAAGTGAAGGTTTCTGATAAACAAGCAGACCAAGGGGAGTATTTCCAATTAAGAAAGTTCACAATAATACAGTAATGTATTATTACTAATAGGAGGGCCTAAGAGTTGACCAATCTTTTTTTAAAGCAGAAGAAAAGAAAACAAGTGCAAGCTATGTCGAGCTTTTGTGAATATTGTCCTTGGCATTTCAAGTATAAAGTTTGTTTAAAAAGACAAGGGAAAAATTAAACTAATACTTCAACAACCACAGAATAAGGTTTAGGACTGCAAAGAAAGAGGAAAAAAAGAAACACTATTCCTCTCCAATTATACTGCCAAGCATTCACAAGTGAGCTAGGGATCATAAGGTTAATTATACATTTAATAAGGTGTCAGGGAGATAACTGCTCGTTTCTTTATAAAAATTAAAATGTACAAAGCACGTTCTCTTTAAAGTATAATTACCTACACTTATGCATACAAAAGGACTGATTTCAATCTCCCTATTTTATAAAAGGCTTTCATTGCAACAGACAGCCAGTGCTCGGAAAGAGACAAAAGTTAAACTAAAAAAAAAAAAAAAAAGTTTATATGACAGACCAGATAAATCAAGTGTCTATCCAATCTTAGATGCTACAGTAAAATCAAGTATGGCAAGACAGTATTTTAGTTTACATTCTTTGTGGATGTCATCCCTTAAGTTTCTAAAAAGCACAATCCTCTTTCAAAGCTTTAAAACATTGTCAATACTAAAATGAATACTATAAAAAGAACTTTTGGGGACACAGAACGTTTACATTATAAACTGATGTTTTCGACATCTGCGACTAAAGTGTTCTTCAGCACAGTGAGAATAACCTTTTACTGTTTGACAGGCAGGTAGAGGATGAGTAAAGGTTTATCATGTGAAACCTCAGTCTATTGAAGGCACGAAAATGAAAAGGCTGCTGCTGTTGTATCAACACTCAGCTGCTGTCAAGGGCCCCTGATGGGCCGATGTGGCTCAGTGCAGCCCGAGGGCAGCAGGCGACATCCCCGTGGGCTCCCGTCCCAGGCTGCTGTCAGCTGGGCTCCCTAGAGGAGCCTTGGAAGATCCCAGCTCAGAGCAAGCTGGGAGAGGAAATACCAAGTGCCACCCTTCTAAAGAACCATCAAAATAATGTGTCAAAATTGAATGAATACTACCATATGTATAATTAGATATACTTATACCCCTAGTAGGTACACTTAGATAGGTACACACAAAGATAAAGCACTGGAGTTTATTTCAAGACAGAACTTGAAACACCAAAGGCAGCAAGATAAAAAAAATCGCCAAAATCCTTAGCTATCATAAACTGCCTTTTCTGTTGTTTTTTTTTTTTAAGGTAAAGAAACAAAACAAAACAATAAAATTTCCAATTAATTGGAATTTTCTTGTCCAGAAACAAAAGTACAAAAGCCTTAGAGGCAATGCCAATTTATACTTAAAAAAACTCTGTTAACAGAGAGATATTTCTCAGGCATGCCTTTAAAAAACGGCTTGGATTCCACTGTCAAACTGGATGAACTTTAAGGATCAAAACTAGAGCTCGGGCAAATGGGTACAGTTTTATCATTCCTATCTACTGCGGACAATGTGTTGCAGCTCATAAAAATGTAAGTGCATATAACACTATTTACTCTCAGAAACTGGTCCCAGACCTCAATTTGACACGGGGAGTCTACACAAACACAGCCGCTGGCAGGCTCCTGGGGGCTGTTTGACTGCCACCTGCTGGGAAGGGGCTCCCCAGTGGCGCCTGTTTGTGTACATTGCCAGTGGCAGCTCCGATCACCCACCGGTTAGGCACTTGGAGTAGCTTTATGTTTAATGCTGTTAAAATAGCATGAATGCGGTTGTCTCCTTCCCTGAAGATTGCTAATTTAACTGAGAGCGGGCCACAGAGACCTGCATTTGTCATTTAATGTGTCTGTGACACGCAAGTGAATAGAAAGCAAATTCAACTCTTAATAAACCTTGAATAAGGCACTGAGAATGTTTGAGTATTCAAGTGAGAAGCTGTACTTGAAAAGCAAACATTTCCTACTTTTTGTTTGCAAACTGTGTTGCCATGGTGACGCACAGTATTTACAGCATTAAAGAAATTAAAGTAGGAAATCAAAGGAATTGTTTTGCGTTACCTATCTGCACAGAAACATTTGTTTTTAAATCATTTCGGCAAAACAAGTCTTCCCTCTCTCCCCTCCCCGGCCAAAACCTAAGGGCATTTCCAGTCTGATCTTGCATGTTTAAAACCAGCAACCTACAATTTACAACCCAGTCCTTATCACGCAACCCTGATTCGTATGAACTTAAATGTGCTAGCAGCACCACACTTCATTTCTAACGTTCTACCACACACCTAGTAATTTCTCAACTGACTGCTCGCGAGCCAACAGCCCTACTGCTCCTTGTGTGGTGGGTCATTACCTGTAGGAGAGCTCTGGCATCATCCCCCTTGCCTGAATCCAAAAGCTGAAGGAAAAGGTCCGTGACTGGTTTGTACACTGCAAAATGATTGGCCAACCTCTCTGCCATGATGCTTACTGAAAAAACATGAACGGTAAGAAAAATCTTTCGTTTAAACCATTCACCAAAGAAATTTGGTCCAGTCTCACCAGAGAGAAAATGTGCTTGTTTATTTTAGCAAGAACAGCTAACTTACTCTTTTCAAGCGCTGGTTCCAACTGCTCCTCTATTACTTTTCTGAATAAGTACGCCAGGCCAAAGTACTGGGCTTCCACAGCCTGATTCCCCGAAGTAAGCATATTTTCAATGTTTTCTATGGCAGCATCTATGTTATTGCTGTAAAAGTAAAATAAATTACAAAGAAATTTGCTCTTGTAGTAACAGTGCAGGCAGTTTTCGTATGAGAACTTACTTTGGGATTCACACATGCAAATGCTTTAGGGAAAAAGGGAGCCGCATCCACAATTAACCAGATAAAAACCACGTGCCAGCTGAACCGGGTCACAATGAGGTAGCAGCATTTCATGCTACAGTAAGTGAAGCAGCGGCTTGTTTGGAAACACTGCTCTACAGATAAGATCCAGCACCTACATACAGAAGCATTAATGACGGTAACTTAAAAAATACTGTGTCATAAATACTTAATTTGATTTTGCAGCTCTTTAGATGTAAAATAAAAACTTGTGTAAGTGCTACAACTTTGGCTTTATAATCTACAATGGTCACTACCACATAAGGTAAAGAGAATATACACCATCTAAGGATTCTTAAAGATGCTGAGGATGTCTTTAAAAGGTGTATTTTCAAGCCTCTCCACCGACAGACACAACAATTTCTCTGTCAGGTACTATAGAACATTGAGAAATATTCAATTTATATTAAACTTCTCAGAAAGAAGTATCTTCACATTTTGTGTTAAAAAGCCAATCACATAGCCTTCTTCAACAAGTTATAATAAAAATTATTGTTATGACTTTCTGATTAATGTACTCTGTAGTGTCTACTTTAGTTACGGCATTCTAAATCCGAATTACCAGTTTTATGTTGAAATTATTACTTAAAACATAAGAATTCTCTAACTACATATGAAGACTCAATACATTTTTCTTACGGGTTTTAGTTGGAAAAATTATTTACTAGTGAATACAAACATAGTCCCCACATCTTACAAAACTGTGTTTATATGGTGACATTTAAAACCCATCCAGCTCTTACGTGGATAATTTCCTTGTTCTTCCAACTCAACATAATCACATTTTCTCACTAAAGGGAAAGTGTGAAGTTCTATTTGGGGAAATAGTTTTAAAAGGAAAAACAAAACACTACGTCCTCTCTGCCCAAAGAAGTAGAAACAGACAAAAAACACAAACATTACATTTTAGTATCACAGCCCATTAAATGAATGTAAGATTAACTACTAACAAACATTTTTTTCTAAAGGCCTGAAGAGGGTCAATTCCATAATTATCCCCATGAATCTTTAACCTGAGCAAAATTAACAAAAATCAAGTTCTTATTTCCACCCGCAGTGGTGATGCTCAACAAGGTATCTAGAGATGGTGGTGAGAGAATCACCTCTGAGTGTCTCCCTTTTTGTGGGTGTGTGACGACAGGGGCAGAAGGGCAGGAGGGTGGGGGGACAGAACTTCCTGTTTCAGACAAGCTTGCCAGGCCTCTGTCACAATGTCCTAGTACTGGGTCATCCTCAGTGTTGCTGGCAACCAATGAATTCACTTTCCACTTCTGTAACAAGAGTGTTTCCACAACAAGGGACCGTATGAATGAGGACATTTACCAACTGTAGAACACATTTTACGAATTTGAAAAATCTGATAAATGTTCTTTATTCTAATATTTAATTTAAAGCTAACACACATTTTGTAGCATGTAGTAATAAATTATTCCCTAATGGTATGGTTTCTAATAGCTTTAGAAAGTTTTAACAGCTGGCATTAGAGATAATGCTCTTTCCAATATCCAATGGAGAAAAAGAAGAGATAATGCTCTTTCCAGTATCCAGTGGAGAAAAAGAAAGCTTAAAAATACTCACTTCTTTATTTGTGCCAAAGCAATGTTATTGATGAAAACCATATGTGAAAGTCCAATTGCCTCTTCAAGTCCATTCACCATCTTCTGAATTGCTTGTATGCCTTCTAAATCCCCCTTCAAAGCACACGCCTGGATCAGGCGGGTCACTGCCATCCGAGAAGGTGTCTGCTTCAGATCCAAGGCCGTTTTCAGTGTTGTGAGAGCCTCTGCAACAGAAGAGCAGGCAACGGAGTTTTTCTTCTATGAACCACACTGACTTTAATGCACTTTGAAAACCAGCTTTTAAATATGAGCACCAAGTGGCTATAAACAAAAAGCTATGAATAACTTATGCTAGATTACAGAATATATTAATATTTTATAAATAATTTATTTGACTACCTATAAGACATCAGAGACCAGAGAAATGTCTTCTTTAAGTCACAGACAAAATAACAAATGTTATTGAAAGAATGTGGGTACCATTCTGGGGTAACATTAAGTGACTACTTTCAAGGAAGTTGACAAGTTCAGAGGTATATAAATATGAATTTTAAAATGAAATAGTTTCCGAAATTATGGAATTTCTACCCAAATTCATAATTTTCCAGATTTTATTATACGGAAAGACTACATGATTATCAAACTCTTCTGATATCCCAAAGATTCTTTCTGGAAAGCAGTGTCGTTCTCCAGTCCACACGGGGCGGACCGCACAGGAGCAGCCGGACCGCAACAACTCAGCTGTCACACGGACTCAGTTCACACGATTAAACACCACCTAATAGACATTTTCTCGCACTCATTTTTCAAAGGAAACACAGCCCATCAGATTCCCGTGGATAAAGCTGCAGGAGGGTGTTTTTGTTTTTTTAAAGTATCATACTTACCAGCACCTGATTATGGATAAATTTGGAAAATCCTTCTGACTTACAGACTCACATGCAAGTGTGGTGAAATCATTATATTAAGTACAGGGGTAGGTGGAGGGAAAACGTAGCACTCAGCATAAAAGGAAGACTTCGCGCTTTACAGTGACTAAAGCCATGTGACCTAGACAAAGCGAGACTCTTCAAGCCGCTTCCCAAGTAAGGAAAGCCCATCTTTTCCGGAAGAACGGGGAAAAGGTAGTAACTAAACAGTCCACTAAAAGTGATGAAAGACATAATGAATTCAGTGTTTACTGCTCAGTAAACAAAGTGTAATGACTGCAAGTCTAAAACTAAACCAGTGATTCTCAAATGGGGAAGAGAGGAAATAGCTCGTTTAAAAAGGCACATTCAATAAAATTTTATAAATACATACACGCAGGAAACAAAAATGTTAGTAATATAATTTAGAGAAATAAGTTTGGTAAAATCTTAACTGATGGTCACACATGACAATCAGCTTCAGAATAGTCTTATTAACCAAGAATATTGTCGGCTAGGAAGGATTTTTCCATCAGTCAATCAAAATAATAACAAAAATAAGATAATGATGGTGATGGTGGTAACTAGCATTTATTGAGCTTTAATGACATTGTTAACATTTACTAAATGCCGGACACATTAATAACCAAGTATGACAACTATCCCAAGTACTAATTCACAGGTGAGAAACAGGCACAGAGTTTAAATAATTTGGACAAGATCATATCGTTACACATTAATGCAAGAATCTAACCCCCCACAGCCTGCGTCCATGGGTGCAGGTGAGCAGGACAGTGGAGGACCGAGAACGGATCACATCGAGTCTGTCCGAAAGGAGCATGGAACCTTAGAGCCTAAGTCAGAATCCCACGACCTGCCTGCTCTCCAGTTTATGACCTAAGTGACAGCAAAGATGGGTGCCTCCCCACAAGCCGCCCCCAGATCCATTTCTTACTCTCATCTGATTTAATAGTCCCACTGATCATATTGCAAAGGTGACACATATCAGCTATTAATATTCCAGAGCACCATTAATTTATAAAATTAGATTTAAAATTAAACTGGCCTTATTATTTTTTCCCCCTGCTTTAGATGGGACTGAGAAAAAGGAACCTGAAAAAGGGAAAGGGATTTTAAAAATTAGAGGCTCAGCCACGGAGCAAAATAAAGACACGGGGACAGTGCCAACACCATCCCACCCTCGCCAACGGTCGTTTTAATGACAGGTAAGTCTGTGGTGAAGCACAGGAGGCGGTGTATGGGGGTGGAAGTGGTAGTGGGGGCAGTGGGTTCAGCGCTCCTGCTCTCAGCCAACCTCCAGGTGAACTGAATAGCTGAGAAGATGTGAAAATTGCATCACGAAGTTTCTTGTAGTTTTCCCAGAGTACCTAACTTATAAGTAAAGGGTAGTAGTCAAGTTAAACAAATTAAGTTCATATTCAGCCCAAAAATTAGTCCCTTGAAATTAAAAAAATGTTTTATTCTTATCTTCTCATCTAAGTATGTGTGTGGGGGGGGTGAATATATATATACATACACACACTAAAATATTAATTTGACAGAAAGCCTTTTTTGAAAATAAAATGAAAGCATTAAAAAAATTAATAATAAGCCCTACATCACTCAATTATGACTTAAGGCTGACCAAAAAGACTCTCTACATACGCTGGCCCTGCCTGCAGAATGCTGAGGCAAAAATTCTGCAAAGGGAGAAATCGACACTTACATAGTCCGTACTAATAAACTAGGCAGACATCTAAAAACAAGCACATTTTGGTACTGCAGGCAACACTAAAGCTGAACAATCAGATAGCAACTTTCTCTGAGGGACGTGAAATTACTTAATAAGCATACAAGTGAGGAGTAACACCATTATTATAGACTGAGGAATAAACAGGTAACATATTGGACAGTTAAAGAGCTTTTTCAACCTTCTCTAAAGATCTCCTAAGTGGGACTTGTTCTGTTGGAGAAACTATGGTGTTACTGTACTGACTAAAATTCAAATGTAAACCTAAACGTGAAAAGATGCTTACTTGAATTTAAGATTTGTTATTTTCCCCCTTGGGAACTCATTCATAAGACCTCCAGATCCAAACCCACTCCTCTGCAAACCCGCAAAGAGCTTCTACCAAACAACCGACCCCCTCCCAATCCTCTCCAAAGTCCTCTTCTAGAATTATCTTAATATTAATTTAAAAGCTCTGAATTCCAAACTCCAAACAAATACCGTATTTTATTGCTGTTGGTATTATGAACTATTAAAAAAGTATTAGATTAAGTTTTAAAAATCAATATTATAATCATTTGGTGCACAATCCCACACATTTAACACTCAATTTAACTCATTTGCTATCTCACACACAACCAACACAATATGCAAGAAACAACTGCTGGGAATTGTTTCAGATGCTCTAAAGTATGTTAATTTCCAAAGCAAAGTGACTGGTGCTGTGAATTTTAACGCACTTGAAAGCCTGTACTTTCTCTCGTTCTGGAACACAAATTTTGCATGTCTGAAGAGCTGTGATTCATCTTAAGAAAACCCATCTTGTGTTAAATGGAATGGAAACTGGACTAAGTGGTCAAATGACAAGTACATTCATATTCAAGCTGTATTATAAATGCATGTACAGTAATTTACGTCTCTCAGCTACCACAAAAGGCTCTTGATAAGCAGGTAATTTGCTAAATGGACTCCTTTATCCAAGTATTCGAAGGGCGTTACAAGAAAAATCTGCAGAGGCATTAATGTGACGTAAAGGTCAAGCATTGTGACATACCTTTCAAATAATCCCGCCTAACTTGCGTTATGATGAGGAGGCTGTTGGCAGCATCGTTCAGTGTGAAGCCCTTGATGTGGGTCTCAGCGCTAAAAGAAGCAGACATTTAGAAAGGAATTACTGACATGCTTCTGATACGATAATAAATGGTTGAGCACCAAGGTGAAATTATAAAAACTACTGTTCGTATGTTAAAAATATTGCTGCAAAATATCGACCTGGAGACAGCTTTTGTGTTATCCTGTCAATGGTTATAGAAGGATAATTTTTTTCTACATTCTGACAGATGACAAAGTTGGAAATGAGCAACAAAAGAAACAAAGTACAAGATTTTTTTTAAACAATCGGTTCAGATTCTTGAATGCTGACATATGAGACGACTAAAATAACTGCATGCCCTGCATTGTTCTGCTGTACCCTAAGCTAGATCCTTTCCCTCTTTTTTCTATACTCACCGTAATTATAAAATGCAAAACTGTTCTTTCGGCAACAAAAATGAACACTTATTTTCAGCACTGTATATTTTAAGTATAAACTAAAGCATATTACTAACCCCGTATCATTTGTTGATTAATTTTCAAATTTCTGTATCTAGATACATGCAGTTTTTAAAGGTGAACATACTGCACACCTAAAACCGTTGTTACATTAAAATTTAAAATTTCACACAACAATCCTGTCCTGGCCTTTAATTTAAAATGAAACCCCCCACCTCCCAACTTTTTAAAACTCAAGAGCAAAATACTGCTTTACTCATAGCTAAAACCTACATGATTACAAAAAAAAAAAACCCTAGTCAGAGATAACTTCCATGTGCTACACTGTCTGCACATCTCCTGTGATGAAATTTCAGCATCCGTAATGCCCCCGGGGAAAAATCCGGAAATCTCCACAGGTCAAAAGGAGCAAAGACAATTGCTGCCATTTGCCTTATCAAGCTCAGTGATGAGCTCGCTGCCAACGACCTCAGCGGCCGCCGTGAACACCTAAGCTGGGCAGATTTCGAGAACAGCAGGGTCACTGCTAAATTATTCTCATCAATCCCAAGAAAATCCTCCAAAGACACTGTGACGTGCCCGTCCTCTGCCACTTCCAGCCTGAGGTTCACCCGGCAGTCCCTGGGCACAGGATTTTCTTATCCCCCAGCCGGTCCTCTAATCCCACCAGAGCACCCACTGCTCAGTTTGACTTCTTTCCTTTGTGCCATCTGTCAAAGCTCTCAGGTCACCAACCCCTGCATGAGACTATAAACTGCCTGAAATAAAGGGTTTACTTTCTCAATCTTTAGCGTGATTAAGTAAACAGGAGATTCTGTTAAAATTAAGCTCACTTCTTATGGCGGTATTATTACATGTATTATACAATATTTACTTGAAAATATTACATAAAATTTATTAAAACCACAAGGTAACAACACATCTCTTTTAACTGACATCAAATATGAATTTCAAAGACCTCAAAACAGAGAACATTTTCTTTCCCACCTTAAGAAGCTGCCTACTAAATACAAATATAAAAGTGAAATAAATAGGAAGACAAAAACTTTATTATATACTGAACACTTAAATTTTACATATGCAAAACTGGTCAATCTCCTCCAAAGTACATTCCAAACTGGCAAAAGGAAAAAAAAACCTACAAAAAGTTACTGGTAGAGATCTTTGCACAGGACTCGTTCACACAATACAATACAGTAAGTTTTCTTCTGACCCATAATTTTGACCTTTCCTTTTGGAAAACAATCTAGTCCAGTCTGTCAAATCAAACTTCCTGAGGCAGTGGGATTGTTCTTTATATGAGCTGTCCAACAGTAGCCACATGCAGCTGGCTATATGTGATAAAGGAATGGAAATAATTCCATTTAATGTAATTAATTTAAATTTAAACAAGCACATATATACTGGCTACTGGATTGAACACCACAGAATTCTAGACATTTTCTTTCCATTTTTAGAGCTGCCAAAATAGAGGAAATCACTACAAAGAATAAAGGGTATCAACTTTTAACTTACAATCAGTGCAAAAATTAATCTGTCTTAACCAAAGAAGATAGTATTACAGGGAAAGTTTCACCTTAAAGATTTCAGAGCAATGACTGGTCTGTGGATGTAAATACTTATATAACATGTACATAGAACATGTGTTGGTGATTCTAATTTATCTTACTTTGGATAAGAAAAACTGGCCAATCCAGGGAAAACCATCAGTGCCTGATTTAGCATAATTTCTAGACAGAATAAAATAAGAAGCTGGCAGGGATGAGAGAAAACGAAGTACTATTCTCAAAAAATAAGGTAACATTATTGCTGTATGATTCTCAAATTTCCTAAGAATACAGTTTAATGTTATCAGCGATTTTAAACAATAATTTATATCCCTTACTCTTCTTTGAATAAGCAGTTCCACTCCCTTGAAATAATTCACTATACCTAAAGTTTTATTTCAAAACATGAAGAAATGTAATTCTAGCTAAAAGTGAAAAAAGTTGGTTTCTTTAAAAATTTTTAAAGGCAGCCCTTGAAATTCTATTACAAGGTGGGATGGTTAAATGACCTTGTGAAGAGCTGATCTGGCCTCATGTCGGCAATAAGCCAGGAAATGAACCCAGAAAAATTACATGACATTCCTTCAGTAGCATAGTTGATTAGTTGGAAAACTGGAACTAAAACTTCCACTTCTGAATTCCTAGTCTAGAGTTACTTTCAAAAGTACTCCATGTAGATCTGACCCAAGACACAATTCTTCACAGTCAAATATAACACGTTACTGGTTTGAGGGAGAGGATGTGCGTCCAATCCCCAGATCAGGTGCCTCTGGGCACTCGATGGCTTTGCATGTAGGGTTCTCTGGGGCCCACACAGCTACTTGGGGAAGGCAGCTGCATAATACTGGAAGAAGAAGATAGCTAAGATAACAGTGACCTCAAGAGTACGGGAAGGCTTCCCAAAGACCTAGAGAGGGAGGGAAGGAAAGAGATACATCTTACAGGTGGTGGACATAAGGGGAAATAGGAGGGCTATGCCTATAACCACCTTCTAGGTTGGCAGCCTACACATCTCTTGTTTAATCAAGATTCATAGCCAAACTCAGTAAGAAATGATGTTTTTATACTACATGCCAGTGCACAGATATGTAAATGCACAGATAATTGAGGTAAAACTTTCACAAAATACTTTTAGTACAGAAAGTGCTTTGATATTTTCTATTCTATTTAACTAAGAAACTGTCCCACTAGATTGACTCCATGACCCAACAACTGGTTACAACTGCAGTTTGAAAAACTACTCAAGATCAGCTGTCTTTGACGAAAGGTATGCACACTGTGTGAATGTTCTAGGGTGAGGCAAGAAAATGTTTAGACCTCTTTTTAAATCTTATCCTCTAAAACATTCTTATTTTTTGAGTATGTCTTATAATATACTTACATGTGAGACATTAGTACAATTCACTAGTAATGGCATGTGATCAAAATGGTTGGCATGATTCTTGAATCACCTGGGTGTTTCAGTAAAATGAAGATTCCTGATCAGCTGAATCAGAACCTTTTGCTGTAGGGAATCTTTTTATGCTACCAGAATGTGAGGCTCACCATTCTAGAACAAGCCCAGTTAAAATGATAGAATTATGATTTGTGCTTTTGGGAAGTATTATAGAGGTCTTTGAAACCAACCTCAGAATGAAACACTTATTTTTTAGAGCGGGGAAAGGAGGGAGAAAGATGGAGAGAAACATCAGTGTGTGGCTGCCTCTCACGTGCCCCTCACCTGGGGACTTGACCTACAACCCAGGCATGTGCCCTGACTGGGAATCGAACTGGCATCCCTTTGGTTCGCAGGCCAGTGCTCAATCCACTGAGCCACACCAGTCAGGGCAAAAGTTTTGTGGCTTTTTTTTTTTTTTTTTTAAGTTTTCCTTCTTTGTTTCTATCCCTTCACTTATTCATTCCCAATTCTCAACACAAAATGCCCCTCTCTTTTTCCTGCCTCCCTTTCCTTCCAAATCACTGTTGCTTCAGAACACCTTTGATTATAATGGGTAGTGTTGGGAGAGAGAGTTTAGATAATAATTTCCTGAGAAAAGTAATTCTAGGAAAAAACCCACACCCCCTTGATGACTTCAATGATTGCAGATAACAGGAAGCTGTTCACAGTCAAATTTTCGGAGTCACTAATTAAGGACGCAGGAGTATTCTTGAATGTAAAAAAGCCTTAGTGTGGCTGTCCAGTACAGACATACAAATGATGATTGAAGACCACAGTTATATATGGTGTGTGTAAACACACACCCATACACAGTACTTGTATACATCCATACATACTGTACACGTGTTTATGTGAGTATGTATTTCCACAGACAAGTACAATCATACACAACACAGTTTTCAAAATGTACCGAAAAACAACAGTAAATATGGCCATCTGGTGCTTAACTTTACCATTAGTATTTATACCAGTTTTCCAGCAAACTGCAAGAATGGCAAGCATCCATTTTCTCCTCAAGATTCCAGTACTTCAAAAGGGCTGAGACAAAAAATTTAAAGGCTCAAGTATGTGTGTGAGAAAGTGAAGCAATTGTAGCAAAATGTTAACATTTGGTGAATTAAAGGGTTTATGGTGTTAATTGTAGGAATCTTGCAACTTTTCTGTAGATTTTAGATTTTTCAAAATAAAATTTTTGGGGAAAAACTTAAAGGCCAAAAATTAGCCAAGAGAGATTATGTCAGAACTCCCAAAATACTAAGAAAAGGGTGACCTTGCCACTGAAAATAAAGCTATGGACTCATCAACGGGACAGGCCTACGGTCCAGAGAAGACCTTGATCCACTCTTTTCTGGGGCTCTTTCTGGTCACTCAACCTTTCAAGGCAACTCCCTGGGGAGTAGGACAACAGAGGTAGTTAATCAGTGGCCCCCAACCTTTTTGGCACCGGGGACTGGTTTCGTGGAAGACTGGGGGTGGGGGTGGCGGGCGGTGTGCAGGAGTCAGAGCTCAGGCAAGCTTTGCTTGCAGCCCAGGGGTTGGGGTCCCCTGAGTTAACTGACACATCAGGTATGACAACTTCACTCCTGTTCTGATTGAAAAAGTATTTTACTCTAAGGAACTAGCCAGAGAGACAAAACCACTACCATCACCAATACCAACACCACCAAATAGACTTAAAAAAAAAAAAAATCAAAGAAAAAAACACAACAGAAGGGGGGAGAGGTATTTAAAATGTGTTGAGTACCTATATTTTCTCTACTTCCCTCTATCTCTTTCATTATTTAGAGGAAATCTTTAATGTAAATATTATTTCATCATAAAGAAGAAAAATTGAGGCTCAGATATGAGGCAATTTTCCCAAGGCCACAGAGCTGTCAAGTAAAGGGTCAACGCCTTGCATGGTGCAAAGCCCTCAGCGTCTTCCCGATATCACACAGCTCCCACCACAAGAAGTACATGGATTAGCTGCTGACCAAGAAACACAATATGATAAAAATTGCAGTTTTACACATGGGCCTCTTAACTAAGTTACGAGGGATATAAGGTAAATGAAAGGTATTGCACCACGTCGGGTCAGTAAACGCTATATATTTTATAGGTTAAAACGACTCATAAAATTAGAAATATAATTTTGTGGATAGCTGAGGATAATTAAGCAACGGCTACTACAACACATCACGAGAAAAACCCTTAATAAGAGGTGGTATTTGTGTGTGGGTTTAATAAATGGACTCACACTCACCAATCTTTCACTTGCATTGCTTCTGTAAAGTCATTCTTCTCCAACAGCAATTTTATGAGACTGATGTAAGTTCTATCGTCGAACACAACATCTTGCTTTTGTGCTTTCAGGAAAATATTATATGCATCTACAAAGAAAATAAAACAAAAAATGTGATGACATACCTCTGAAATGGCAAAAGGAGGGGAAAAACCCTACAACAAAGCCCTACACCCACGTATTTGTTTCTTCTAAAACTCACCCACTAGACCCCTCCACAGAGACACACGCTGCCCACGCAAGCAGGTGCTGTCACTCTTCTGCGCTGTAAAATGTAAAGTGAGTTTTGGAAACTACTTAATCCAAATGGATGGTACCTGAAAGGGCCTCCTTTTAAAGGTTTGGGTTTTTTTTTCAAATTCGCTTTCAAAAGTCAATAAATTATTTTCACGCCAATAAAAACGAGAAACAGCTCTTCTGATTTTGTTTGTCAAAAGATACCAGTTTCGAAATAAACGGCAAAATGTGTCTTAAAGTCCAAATAAACCAGAGGTATAATTTAGATTGAGGGGAGCAAAAGACTCATTTTAAAGCTCTCAGAAATCTATAAGTGGGTGGTTACAATGGTTAACTTTTCCACACAATAGCATTAAAGTGAATATAGCCTATAATTCTAAAATTAGGAGATCAAATTATTTGGCTACGACAGGACTTACACAAAAACATACAATTTTCAAATATACAGATATCTAACAAGTAAACTAAGCAACATTTGTTTGACTGATTAACAGTTTTATTTCACTCGTTCACAATAACTGTCAGTGAATGAAAAGATGTTCCCCAAAGAGAAGTAACTACACTTCTCAGTCACTTACTTTTCTGAAATACAATCGCCTGGCTATAAACATCCACCTGAAACTACAACCCACTCTCGGGTGAGTACGAACAAATCACAGCAAAGACTGGGCATAACTGAACTATCACGTACAACCTTCTATGGGTATAAAGCTCGATGTGGGGAAATACAGAACACACAGCTAGGAATGAACACGGTATTAACACTCAGAAGAACATTATGAGCTATTTTAGAGGTTTCTAAACAAGCAGAAACCATGCTTGTATTTATAATTAGAGGAGTTTGCATTAGCGTCTCAAAAGGAAATGACATATCAAAAAATTACCCTTTCAAGGTACATTCACAGAAAACGGGAGAGAAAAGGTATGACATTAATATTTGTATCAACTAAAAAGAACAGATAGAATCTGTCATTCAGTACACAATGCATATATTTTCCTTTTAAGGGAGCTAAGAAGTTAAAATGTAATACAATTATTGTCTACTTCCCAATAAACATATATAACAGCTCACTAGTTTGCTGAATAAGTTTAGTACAATTTGAATATTTACAATCAATAAAATAATTTTAAAATCCTATTAGTTGTTTCCGAAAAACTGTCTTCACACAAATTGGTATGGCTGTGTTTGTTATTTTCTAGTAGTTTTTTTTAAAAAAAACTATCATTGTAATGTACCAAAGTCATTCACCACAGGTGTGTTTCTGGCGGGAACGTCACATTTGTCCCTTTCAGTATACTTAACTATCAGAAATTGACCAAGTGCTAATGCAAGCATTCACTTCTCAAAGTACTCAATGCAAGCACTCACTTTTCAACGTATTCCTATTTTGCTAAGCATTCAAATCCTAGATATACACAAAAGGGACTAAAAGCTCTGAAAAAATTAACAGGATGAAACCAATTAGGTAAGTGTAAACTGTGTATTAAAACTAGAATAGGAATGTAGCTCTAAATTTATAATAAATACCACATTATATTTACTTAGTTAATTGGTTAAATTTTTTTACTTGAATAAAACAGCAAATTTTTTTTTAAAGGCAATCCATGAAGGAGTTTTGGAATCTTTGACCAGAAACTACACATTAACCTTATGTTCATCTCAGCCAAATCAAAACCCCATTAGAATATTTAAGAAGCATTGATAATGACAATCAATTCTATATTTAGGTCTAACAGTTGCATGGTGACTCAAGAATGTGTGGACTGAATATGCAGCAATGAAAATTGATTAAGAAAGAACAAAGCTTCTCTATGACTGACAAAGCATAGGAGCTTAGCTTGTTCTTATTTCATGTATTTTCCATTGGTGTCGCAAAACTTCTAGTTAAGAAATTAAGAGGTTCGATAAATTTCTGAATTGATTTCTTCTACTGACCAGAGCTCAATACTGTCAATACTAAAGTGGAAAAAAAAACCCCAAACAAACCCAACAACTGCTGCATAGTAAACTATGATAAAGCATATTTGAAAATCCACATAAAAACCGAGGGACTTAAAAGATAATGGTACCATTCTATGAAGAAAAAATTAACAAAAATGTAGGAAACAGTAATAGTATCTGACTTTGGGAGAGTATCACAAAGTCCAAGTGAAAATAGCGCGAATGCAGTCAGCAAGCTTAGGCGTCAGAGGGTTCAAGATGCATGCTTTGAAGGCACTCATAACAGAAGCAGGCATGCCCTCAGCAGTGTTTTCCACTACGGAAAGGGAAGACAAGCCAGAAAACAGCTCATGTCCTGCCTCCAACCTCAAGACACAGGAGTCCCTCCTTTACCTAAGGTTTCTTGGTCAATTGCAGACTGAAAATACTAAATGGGAAATTCCAGAAATAAAGAAAATCTGTAAGTGAGAAATCGCACACTGTTCTGGGTTGCACGCTGAGACCTCACACCACTCTGCTCAGGATGAGACTCATCCGCTGGCCCAGCGCGTCCACGCTGCCATGCAGCCCGCCCCTCAGGCACCGAGCAGCCGGCTCAGTCACCATATCAAGTCTTCGTTTCTGCGGCGCTTATGTTAGATGCCCCTTATTTTATTAATAACGTCACATTCACGTAACTTTTATTACAGGGTATTGTTCTATTTTATTACTAGCTATTGTTAATCTCTCGCTGTGCCTAATTTACAGATGAAACATTATCATTGGTACGTGCAGGTAGGAAACAAAAATAGGAGCTACTGCGGTTTCGGTCAACCATGGAGATCCGGGAATGCATCCCCATGGATAAAGTTGTTTCATTACTTTACTGTGTTGTACCATTCATTACTGTGTTGTTTCACTACTTCAATAAACACTGTGCTTAGGGCAGTTAATACCCTGATCATTTTTTGCTTTCAAATAAAAGCAAAATACGTAATAAATTTATTTGTCAAAAAACATTCATGATAATGCTATTTTCAAAGTGTAATCTTTTTTTTTAATCCTTACCTGAGGACATGGTTATTAATTTTAGAGAGAGGTGAAGGGAGGGAGAGAGAGGGAGAGAAACACTGGTCAGGTGCCTCTTGTACACGTCCCAACCGGGGCCAAACCCACAAGGTAAGCAAGTGCCCTGGCCAAGCATCAAACCCGCTCGACCTACAGGGTGATGCTCCAACCAACTGAGCTACACCAGCCAGGGCTCAGATTTCTCTCAATATTTCACGATAAGAGTCCCAAATTTAAGGACATTTTTATATAAATCATAGTATCATTATAATATCTAATAAAAATGAGAGCAGCCCTGGGTGGTATAGCTCAGTGGATTAAGTGCCAGACTGTGAAGCAAAGGTTTGCCAGTTCAATTCCCAGACAGGGCACATGCCTGGGTTGCAGGTCAGGTCCCTGGTAGGGGGTCCATGAGAGGCAACCACACAATGACGTTTCTTCTCTCCCTCTTTTTCTCCCTCCTTTCCCCTCTCTCAAAAAATAAATAAATAATATCTTAAAAAAAGAGAGAGAGCAATTCCTTAACATTATCTACCATTCAGTCAATATTTAAATTTTCCCAATATCACTAAAATGTCTTTGTTACTTTAAAAATAAAATAGAATACACACAATTTAAGTTTCACCTCTGTCTCAGAATACTTTTAATTTGTTGGGCTGAGATGCCATGGTGCTGTTAGGAGCAAGACCCCAGTCTGCATGCACGCTCACCTTTGCTTCTGTTCCGTTGGCAGGCATTCAATAGATCTTTCTCGAAATCAGTTTCTCCAGCTGAGGGTGCTGAGGAATTCAGGGAATGTTCTTCTTCCTCATACCACAACTTAAAAACAAAATTATTTGGTTACAAAAAAAAGTGGTAAATACAGTGATCTTTTCAGTACAAAACTGGGCTAATCTATGGCCTGAAGTTACACTGACTACGAAATCCGTTACGCTTACAGTTAAAAACAAATTACCTCGGGTACATCAAATGGAACCTCCTGATTACTGTTTCTAAGGATTTCTGCTAATAACCTTAATGTCTTCCCACGAGGAATAATATTTTCTTCTTGCATTTTATTCCAGACAGCATCAGCTCTTTGCCAGTCACCATTTGTTTCTATAAAATTTGATGAAACAGAAATTAATGAACATACTAAGTAGAAGTCACGAAAACACTGAGGACTTTTTCTTCTTTGACGTTGAAGGAAGCATCACCTCACGTACTGTCTCCAAGGAAAGGAACAGGGTGGTTGTGGACCAAAGGCAAAGTGGCTTCTTTTCTGCACACCTTTTGAATTTTAAATTACAGAAATTCCTTACCTATTAAAAAACAAAACAAACTCCTCCAGCCCCACACTCTGGGAAACACCTTAGAAATCACATTGACAGAAAGTTTGTCTTTTTAACGTAACTGAGAAACTGCCCACCGCTGAAATCACAATCGGAGACAGGCAGGCCAGTCTTTGGGAAGAGGACAGCTGCATATGTACGGTGCAGGACACGGCCGACGGTCTAAAAGGTTTGAAAGTGTGCAACTGGATCATTTTCTTTATAAGTGACTCATCAACAAACTTCTTCACACAGCTGAGTAGGGAGAATTCTGTCTCTTTGGTTGACGTGAAAAATTCCTATGACAGCGTGTGATAACTGCTTATCTCAACAGACAATGCTATCAGACAATGGAGGTATTAAAAGGACAGGAAGTTTATCGGAAGGAAGTAGGCAGATTCCTTCAGTTGAAAAATCTAGTTCCTTCTACATGGTAAGCTAGTCTTCACAAATAACAAAAATTTAAAAATCCAGAGTTTTAACCTATATAATTTTATGAACCAATGTCACCCCAATAATTTCAATTAAATCTACTGAAGCCAAAAAAACTTTACTTTTAAACATTCTAATGGGTTTTCAGAGAAAAAAAACAAATTATTCAACAGACTTCTGCTTATGAAAACCTACAGCAGAATGTGAAACATGCCGTGTGACACATTAAGTTCTAAATGACGACTAAACACAAAGAAATACCGCTCTAGACTCTCACCACGAGGGGTAGAGGAACAGGATGGCTGCATGCAGACAGTGTCCAGGAGGCTGCCGGGGTCTGCAGGCAGGGAAGGCACAAGAGTTGGGGGCAGTTGTCCACCCACGCCCTGTATACCTGGAAGTCTGGTATGCCAAGGGTTTTGGGGAGCAGGGTCAAACTGCAGCCAAGGGGCCAGAGGAGGAGGTAAAACCAAGCTGCCAGGTTGTACGAGGGTATGGAGTTGAGGGCAGGTGTTTTGCAGAAAGCCCTCAGGTCCCCATTCAAATCTACCAAATTGAGTCCAGCCACCAGCCTGTTTCCTCATCTGTAAACCTGGACACTACTGCTCCCAGGGTTCAACACGACCCCTGTGTTCCTTGTTCCCTGGACCTGAACACAAGAAGATATCCCATGGCCTTGGACAGGTGTGCCCTCTGGGACAATGGAAGCAGAGCTGGGGGAGGGCCCAGGAAAGCTTTGAGGAGTTGGGAGTCCCACCAGCATGGAAGGGGAGGCCATGTGGCCAGGACGAGGGCTCCTCTGCCTGGCCCTCCGAGCATCACCTGCCACGTGAGGTCCCTCCTGTGCCGAGGTGACCCATGCGCCCTTGGTGCACAGCAGGTGCTCCATCAATACTTGTGGATTAACAGAAAGAAAATATTTTAAAAATACTGTTTTAAATGTGATCTTTTTTTAAACTTGCAAATATGAAGATGGAATATCTCAACTATGTACGTTCAGCTCTAGGGGAGTTTGTTTCAAGGTACAAATGTTCCAGAAAACATAATTTTTTTCTCAAATATACCCAAATACTTAATGAAACAAATGAAATATTCCTAGATTATTACCCCAGCCCCAAAATTTACAACCCAAAATACAGAGTTTTCAAGTATAATAGGACTCCATACCATATGTTCCTTTTCAAATAAATTGAGTCCACAGAGCTTTATAAATCATTTCTTAACTAGTGGTCCAGGTCAGAGGACAAAATGGAGAGAAGGGGCCACAGAAGGAGATAACTTGCTTTTTCCTCCAGAAAGAGAAGAATTAGGGTTATCACACCACATTACCTATTTAGAGCACTTTCAAAGGTGGGAAGTACACAAATTAAGACAAAAGGCACACTTCTCTCTAGGGTTCCTCTGGCTTCCAGCCTCACAAGAGGTTCCAGAGCTCCTCAGACTCGGCTCAAATACAGTGAGAAACTGGAGGAAGGCATCCAACAGAACATATCGCAGGGATTAAGGAGAAGAAAATGGTAGTAAACTCCAGAGACTGCTTATCCCTAAGAGAAATTCTAAGATGGACTTTTAAAGTTGTTTCTTTTCTTTCTAAGAATCAACAGCAAAAGGCCATGTGCACGAGAAAAAGAATTTTGTGAGGCGGGCCGCCTCTCCCCCTTCCCTGGACCACCACCGCACCTGGGGCATTCCCACAGTTGTTACCCCCCCCTCCGTACTCTTGGTCTGGGTTCCGGGCCAAACTCTTCCCGCAGGGCGTGCTGCCCTTCTATCTGCAGTGCCCATCTCAACGGCCAGCACAGTAACAGCTTCAGAGAGAAGATTTTTCTGAATGAAAGTTTATACAGCTTTCCATGGGGACCTCTGTAATTGCTGAGACTCATTTGGATAGATTCGGTATTTTTTCTGAGGTTTGAGTAAAACTAGAGTTGAAGCATGGAATAGTTAGTTCTTCAAAGGGGAGAAAATGTGGGGGAAAGAGGGAGAATTAGAATTCATTACAGGCTATAACCCACAAATTAAGGATTAAATGACTAAAACATAACTTTTTAAATTCTATATACTCAATAACCACCTCACGATTGTGAGCCACAATTTGATCACCAAGCCAACATGTTAAGACTGACAACACAAGGTGAAGGAAGAACCGTTAGAATGCATGTAGAGTGCGTACTTCAAAGCAACCAACACCGAAATGTAAATTTCACAGCAAGTCTTTCACTTACACCATCAAGATGTACGATAAAGTTCCCAATTATAGGAAAGACAAATTCAGAAAGACAAATGAACCAACACGCTGTCTGCATTTGGTGAAGGAAAATTTCCCATCAGAAAAAGAGGATGGTAGGTCTGGATCAACTATCTCTGAAGAAAAAAAGAAAACTCAATGGACTATTCTAAGTGCTGTTCCCTCTACCCCAATACCCCAAAGAGACTGCCAAGTTCCCAGATGGGTAAAACCGTATTAGAGCACTGTTGGGTAACAGAGATCAAAAGTTCCAGACATGTCAATCACTTTTAACCTTTAACACACATACAGATGTAGCCCCCAAAACAATTCAGGGTGTGAGCAAAGATTAAGGTACAAAAATAACTAACGCAATGTTAATTTATAATACGAAAAACTGAAATCTATTCACATGTCTAGCCATAGGGTATTGATTAAATTCTAGTTCAATGTAGTCATTTATAGGTAATAAATGTAGAAAAATGTTTGTCATACAGAATTGAGTCAAAACCTGTATTGTAATATGATCACATTTTACAAAGAAATTGCTAAGCAATGAGTCTGTACATCAACATGCACTTTCCTGGAAAAAGATCTATACTCAGGAACACTGTCGATGGTCACTTAGGTACAGAAATGAGTGATACATCTCAACGGACAATTTTCAACCGGTGTGCCGCAAGAATTTTTAAAACATTCAATACCTGACTGATTTAGTCAGGGGCCATGAATTCTTTCCCCTTAGATTGTCAAATAAAAAAAGGACAACAGCCAACACAACAATACCGAAATGCTATGCATGAATCTATTAATTATACCTATGTTTTTGTTGGATTGGCAAAAAATGTATTTTTTGGTGTGTTGCAGAATTTTAGTAATTACTTTATGTGTGCCATGAGATGAAAAGGGTTGAAAATAGCTGATCTAGAGATTACATATAAAGAAGAAAAAGAGTATCTATCCTCAAAAGTCCTATTAAATCATGCAATTCTGATAAAGATTTTTCTCATCTTACTACTGTGGGAAAAATATCGGAAATTATAATGTCTAGTGATACAATATAACATTTTGTGATAAAGTTCAACCTGGCCTCTACCTTGAGCCTCTTTTGAATATTCCACATTTGACAATCCCTGGAGCTTCCTCAAAGCCTGAAACTCCTTTCCTGCCCAGTGCCTTGAACAGGATATATAAATGTATCAGAGTAAAAACATGAGAACAGTCAGGTTACTTACTATAGAGTTTTAGCAGACTGTAGTACAGCTGGTCTCTGTCACATTCAAATAGCTTCTGTGTCAGCTCCACTAGTTTTTCTAAAGTTTCAACCTGAAAAATAAGAATGACAGATGGATCTAGTCTGTACAAAAGATGTATTTTATAGTTGACAAATCTCAGTTGAATAATCTTTGAAATTAGCTTTACCCAAAAGGAAAATTAACTTTACTTCAAAAGTTAAAGGGCTGAGTACAATGACGTGAATGTATTTAATGCCACTAAACTGTACACCTTCAAATGATTAAAATGAGAATTTTTACGTTACATGTATTTTATCGCTATTTAAAACTTTAAAAAAATGTTAAGTTAAAGGGTTTAAGGACTCCTTAGAGTCAAGAACACAACATACCCAATTATCTAGTTGAGAGAACCTCCGCCAGGTGAATTTTGGAAATTCAAAGATATTTGGGGTGGAGAACTCAGTGAGTATATCCTGTATTTATTTATTTATTAAAATACTCTTCCACCCAAATGTTACACCACTGTTCCCCTGTGGTTTTTACTTGGCAGGATGTAAACAGATATCTGAACTCCAGGAGAGGCAAAAGAGGTAAAGCAGAATTCCCACTGGGCTCTCATCAAGAGACTCCTCTGGTCCCTAAGGACTGAAGCAGATTTTAATTGCCAAGTAGTAAGGTTAGCCCGCTCAAAACAAGTCAGATAAAGCAAACTAAAATCTTCATGGCTCCACACCACAGAAGCAAGAATTAAGCTACAGCTTATCTGGAAAACGACTAAGATAACACTATTTCCATCAATAATGCTCTATCTCCTGAAACGCTCACATGCTTCTATGACATGTAGGATACTTGCTTTCTACTCACTGTTGTAGGTGCCTTCGCCCGCAAATTAAACACAAACCTGATTACTTGAAATACATCTTTCACAAAACCACTGGAGCCTTGCAGGCCGAGCTCTAATGCCTGGAGTCTGTAAAAGAAAATAATCATACAGCACGCAAGGTAAAGCTTTAGTTAAATGTTAATTTTCCCTCAAAGACAAATAATTTTCCTGCAGTGGATTTGCTGTCTCCTTTTAGAATAGATATATTTAAGAGACCTATAACTTAAACCCACAGTTATCAAAGACTTTTAGGATTAGAAGAGAGAGTAACACAAGACCTATACTTAACCTGTGTCTAGGAGATTCGGGTGATTTCAAAATGCTGCTTTGCAGATCAATGTTCGTTCCATAACTCTTTAGTTATTAAAGTGGGTAAGCTTTCTTTAGTTCAAATAGAAACCTTGAAATAATGAACTAAATGAACTGCAAAATATGTCAAATTAAACACATCCCCCCTTGTGCTCAGAGATGCCAATAGAGTCAGGAAACAAAAATTGTTAATGTTACACAGACTTATTAACAATTGTTGCAATAATAAACCAATGGCTTTTAAAAACTGCTTTGTAAAATTTTAGTGATAAGTCTTCTGACTACCACAAATGCTTGCCTACTATCTTAAACTAAATGTCTACAAAGAGCTACTTAGAAGATAAAAACAATGAAGAGTAAAATGACAACTCACAACTATCAACAACTGAACCTAAAAAACAAAAACAAAAACAAAAACAAACTAAGCAAACAATTAGAACAGGAACAGAATCACAGAAATGGAGATCAGATGGAGGGTTATCAGCCGGGAAGGGGCTGGGGGAGATTGGGGGAAAAGGTAGAGGGAATAAGAAGCATAATTGGTCGGTACAAAATAGACAAGGGGAAGGTGGTCCGAAGGTTGTGGGTTATTGCTAAGCTTATTATCAAAACAGACAGGGGGAGGTTAAGAATAGTACAGGAAATGGAGAAGCCAAAGAACTTGTATGTATGACCCATGGACATGAACTAAACGGGGGGGGGGGGGGGGAAGGGGGAGGGGGGGATGATGCTGGACAGAGAGGGGGTACAGGGCAAGGGAGATATAGGGAGGGGAAAATATAAGACAACTGTAATAGCATAGTGAATAAAATATACTTAAAAAAAGAGCTCAGTACTTAAATCAAGCTAAGTACTTCAAATTAGTTCAGAGCCTTAATTATTTCAATAATTGAAACATATCCTCAATTAGAAATTATTAAGGTTTAGTCCATAAATCACTTATTTTACAATTTTGGACACTGGGGTAAAAGACAAGCCATTTCACATAGAACTCCATGGATCTGTCACTACACAACAGTATTTTCATCATCTGTAGGAGGGCTCCACCATTAAATACTACATTTCAATCACAGCATTATGGTAAGAAAACCACATACTCATTAGCCCTGGCTGCTCTAGTCTAGAGGAGGTACCTTTACTTGCTATCTCCATTCAGTTTGCTGACTAAGACAGGTATTCCCTCCAATCTGATTTCTTGTAAGTCCTCCTTTTTTTTATTTCTTAAAATAATATTGTACAATGTTAAATTACAACTGAAGTAAAACTAGCATCGCGGAGCTTTGGTGGAATGACAGAGAAACTGGCACAGCAGAAGATGTACAAGTGTGCTCGTTCCAACAGTTCAAGTACCCGCATTTTGAGATACAAGAAATGAACATTGAATAAATTAATTGTTGAAATATATTTAAAATTATGATTAATATTCACATTTTTACATAATTCCCGTGCAAGGATTTTCTCACATTATCTGCTTTGTTTCATATGCATTACACTGGAAATGACACCAACATCAGCTTCATACAAAAAGTCCTTAAAAAAATACTAGATAATCCCTCTTTCAAACAGGGCATAATGCAAGGGTTATATTAACTTACAACTTTCAATATTATTGCTGTTCCAAATGCCAACAATCTAAACAGCACAACTTTATGTCAAACTCTTCCTCTTTGTGGCTGATTAATCCCTCTGTCCCTGGAAGGACAGCTGACTTATACGGCAGATATTCCTCTGTTTCATTTTGAAATGGAGAACTGCTTTCACATAAATCTCAATCATCAAAAGAACATCTAGGTCAGATTAACTAAATCTCCTAGGCTTCTGTAATGGTCTACACTGATGGCTTTTCTCTTAACGTCTTACTGAATTTTAAACACTGCAAGTTGAAAGCAAAAATAGAAAAAGTAATAAAAACACAGAGAAGAGTAGAATTCTAATTGGGATGTGGACTATAACTTATCAGAAACCAGTTAATGCTTAATTAAAACAGTGTACTCACCTCTAGTTTTTTGTTTTTGCTATATACAATCTAATTAATGAATGTGAGAATAAAAATAATAATTATAATAAAAAAATGGCATGGCTGTTTCCACCTGGGTTACTGTGCTTCAAGACACTTTATGAAGTTCTGATTTAGTGCTAGGTTCACTAGTGTAAGATCAAAAAGCAATCCGAAATGAGAAATAATTTCATGACTTTAATTTCATTATGTTACTGATATAAATTTGTTGTTATAATAGGCTTTTATATATACTAACAAAAACAGATGAAGTTATTATTACCTTTAGAGTGAAAAATATTCTTTTACTTCAAACTCTATCTCAAGAAAAATAATCTTAAATTGGACTGAGACAGAATTTTTAACCTGTTTTAATTTTTCTTGCCATTACTGCTAGAAATGGAAAACAAAATCTCCCCGGCCTCACACTGCTGAGCCAGAGCATTAGGAGGGAAAGCCAAGGGCATACGGGGGACTGGACAAACAAAACCAACAAGAAGCAAACTAGCTATCCCCAGAGCCAGGAGAGCAAGGAAGGGAAGAGAGTAGCATGGAACTTATTATTAAACCTTTCTGTGTTTGCCCTTTTGTCCAAAATCTTCAGAGATAAACTTAAAGACCATGTCTAGTAGGAGGAAATATGCATGGTTGAGCAAGTCAAACCAACAGCCTAACTACTGTAAACCAACCATGATTCACCTAACCAGGCGTTAAAGGAGACACTAAGTAAACAGACTCACGGCAGGCAGGTAGGAACTGGCATGAGAACTGACATCTCTTAAAAGGGAGGTCAGGGGGAAAAACTAGCTCTAAAATCCCTTCTGTATATGTAAGATCCATCCTGATTTATCAGGGAAAGCATTTTAAGGTAAAACCCCAAATTCGATCTAGTCAAGAACAAAAAGCATGAGTAACAAAGATTAGGAGATTGCTATCATCCAAACTTTTGAACCAAAACACAAACCATAAAAAGACAGTTTCGCCCCATGAGAAGACAGCAAACCTGCTCTCACTGCAGTGTGACGAAAGGACAGCGGAAGAAAGTCAGGGAAGAGTACTTGTGGAGAAAGGTAAGTTGTTCTGGGGGTTCAGAGACTGAAGGGTCTAGCGATAATGGAGGTCAAATTGCAATACATAAATATATCAAGTCAACACACTGTATACCTTAAACTTAGACGACATTTCTCATCTTGAAGGCAGAAATGGTATAAGGGAACCACTAGAAAACGTGAAATCAGGACCCAATCTCAAATTCCATGACTACCACCAACTAAACAAGCTCTAATTCACATTCACAAGTTCTAAAGTTTATTTGCCCTAGTAACTTCTGAGTTGTTTTGTGAGGATTATATGAAGATGTACATAAAAATCATTTTATGTACAAATCACTGAAAAGTGTAGAAGTTTTACCAATATTATTAGCTATACTGTTTAACCTGTTTGAACCTCGAGGGAAGAAGTTAGAATAAATAAGTTTAAAGCAGGCTCTTACTCATCTTTGTGTTTGTATTCTGAGAACTTAGCAGCGCCTGGCACATGACGGGAACTCAGTAAGTGGTTACGGAACTGCTCAAAGGGCTAAGCATAATATATTTCTTCATAGAAACTTTTTAAAAATACATTTTATTGATTATGCTATTACAGTTGTCCCATTTCCCCCCTTTATTCCCCTCTGCCCTGCATACCCCTCCCACCCGCATTCCCCCCTTTAGCTCATGTCCATGGGTCATACATATAAGTTCTTTGGCTTCTACATTTCCTATACTATTCTTAACCTCCCCCTGTCTATTTTTTACTTACCTATTCTCTTTACCTTTTCCCACTCTCCCCCCTCCCACTCCCCCACTATTAACCCTCCATGTGACCTTCATTTCTGTGATTCTGTTCCTGTTCTGGTTGTTTGCTTAGTTTTTTAGGTTCAGTTGTTAATGGCCATGAGTTTGTTGTCATTTTACTGTTCATATTTCTTTACCTTCCTTTTCTTAGGTAACATTTCATATAACAAGGGCTGGGTGATGATGAGCTCCTTTAACTTGACCTTATCTAGGAAGCATTTTATCTGCCCTTCCATTCTAAATGATAGCCTTGATAGATAGAGTAATCTTGGATATAGGTCCTTGCCTTTCATGACTTGGAATACTTTTTTCCAGCCCCTTCTTGCTTGTAAGATTTCTTTTGAGAAATCAGCTGGTAGTTTTATGGGAACTCTTTTGTAGGTAACACTTTCCTTTTCTCTTGCTGCTTTTAAGATTCTCTCATCTTTAATCTTGGGTAATAGAATTACGATGTGCCTTGGTGTGTTCCTCCTTGGGTCCAACTTCTTTGAGACTCTCTGAGCTTCCTGGACTTCCCGAAAGTCCATTTCCTTTGCCAGATTAGGGAAGTTCTTCTTCATTATATTTTCAAGTAAGTTTCAATTTCTTCCTCTTCTCCTTCTGGCATCTCTGTGATTCAGATGTTGGAACATTTAAAGATGTCCTGGAGGTTCCTATGCCTCTCCTCATTTTTTTGAATTCTTGTTTCTTCATTCTCTTCTGGTTGAATGTTTCTTTCTTCCTTCTGCTCTAAACTGTTGAGTTCAGTCCTGGTTTCTTTCCCATCACTGTTGGTTCCTATACATTTTTCTTTATTTTACTTTTCATAGCCTTCACTTTTTCCTCTATTTTGTGACCATACTCAACCAATTCTGTGAGCATCATGATTACCAGTGTTTTGAACTCTGCATCTGATAGATTGGCTATCTCTTATCGCTTGGTTGTATTTTTTTCTGGAGCTTTGATCTGTTCTTTCATTTGGGACATTTTTTTTTTTTTTTGGTCTAGATGTGCCTGTTATGTAGTAAGGTGTCCACCAGGGTGGGGTAAGGCTCGCAGCTGCGCTGTGACACGGACGCTGCACGTAGGGGAGGGGTCAGAGAGGGAACGATACCGCTCCCTTAGCTCTCTGCCGGCTTTCAGTCACTTCCCCCGCTACCCACAAGCAAATTGGGCCTTTCTGGTGCTGCTTCCCGAGTGGGTGGGCTTGTGTACATTCTAGGACCCTGTGGGTCTCTCCAATGACCTCTCCTGTGAGGCTGGGAGTTTCTCCCGCTGCCTCAACCCCCACAGGGTTTTTCAGTCAGAGGTTTTGAGCCTTTATTTTTCTGCACCGGAACCCTGGGTTTCGGGGTCTGTCTCACTCCTCAGTTGTTCCTCCTGGTTAATCTGCACACAAATGCGGGACCACGTGGTCCTCCAGCCGCCACCTTGCCACAAGTCCTCTCCGTCACAGCTGCCCGTCTCCGCCCCTCCTGCCCGTCTGGGTGAGTGTTTTTTCTTTATCTCCCTGGTTGTTGGACTTCCACATGGCTTGATTTTCTGTCAGTTCTGGTTGCTTTTTGTTTTTAAATTTATTGTTGTCCTTCTTTTGGGTGTGCGAGGAGGCACAGTGTGCCTACCTACGCCTCCATCTTGGCTGGAAGTCCCTAGAAACTTCTAATATGGTTATTCAACATTTCATATCATCATTTAGCTTTTTGTACTTGTTATATCATCTCTCTCTGGACTTAATGTCCAGTCTTAAAACACAAAATAAATTATCAAACAGTGTTAATTTATTTAAATGACCTGTAAGAGTTCCTTCCTGGGAGGTGACATAAGTACCTAAAAAGATACTTGACTAAAAGAATGTAGTTTTTTTTTAAAACAAAAAATTTCAGCTATTTTATCATAATTTCTAGCAAAAGGAGTGTAGAACTAGAGCTCAGACAGCCTGGGTTTTAGTCCAAATCTCTGTCACTATGAACTATAAAAGAGGTATCACCTACAAAGACACAACAAAAATTTCTGTCTTACGTATCAGAGGCCTTAAAAATGGTAATGACATTTCACCTGCTTCTAAGAAATGATCCTAAATAAATATCCGAAAACCAAGTATGCCTGTAGTCAGACTTGAATTAAGATGACTACTAACAGTGAAAATTTTTATCGAAGGAGAAATGGACAAATCAACCGTAGGTCACTTTTACAACGGAATGATGTGGCCATTAAAAATAATGTTTAGAAGACTTCTTAATGACATGAAGGGGCATGCAGAGACAGTAAGTAGGGTGAAGAGAAAAATTAAGCTATATGATTCAATTTATTTCAATTATATATAAAAGAAATATGCATTGAATGAATAATGGACAGAAAACCCACAAAGATAACTAGATGAAAAATGGGATTAATAGTCCTTATGCTTGGTGTATTTTGAACAATAACACATGTAATTTTTACCTGAATCTCTACATACAGGGAAAAATCAGACTGATCATCATCACTGGTAAGAGAGATACAGTTCACAAAATATATTTACCTGAAATTATTATGTAAGTTTGTAACAATAATGTGTGAACATTTCCTCAATGGCATATTTCATTCCGGAACAAGCCAGAAGAACAGAGGAAGGAACTAGGGACAGTTAGCTTGCAGAGGATGGGACTACAGAAGAGACAAAAGGAATGACTTCAACACAGCTTGAGATAATGCATGTAGAAGGAATGGAATAAAACTGACGCTTATTAAGTGTTTGATGATGTACCAAGCATTCTAGATGTGGTCTTATAGGACTATCTGGTTGGGTCCTAAAAGACAGAATAAGGATAAAGGATGGAAGCACCTCTGGCCTCCCAGTCTCTGTATAGGCAGTTCCCTCCACCTGAGATGCTTCTGCCTTCACTCCTTATGTGGCTGGTTTTCAACTCATCCTTTAATTCTTATCCCAAACATCACTTCCTCAGAAAAATCTCATCTGAAATAGTTCAACAGCAGTTTCTCTTACAACAATTATTGCACTTTACAGATTCAGCTTTCTAAGGTCTATCTCTAGGACTAGACTGTAAGATGTGGCCAATTAGTATCTGTGAAAGGGAGAGAGAAAGGGAGAGAGGAAGGGAGGGAGAAAGACAGAAAAAACGGAGGGAGGGGAAATTGGTTAAATTGGGAAGCCACACAGATGTTATCAACCACCTTTGAAGGACTGTATTCAGGAAGTTTCAGACAAGAATGTCAATGCCAACTTTAAGGGTTTATGATGGCAACTGCTTTATCAGATCTAAGTTAGAGCTTAGTTTATCTCAAATCAGAGCTTAAATGATCTCATGCCTCTGTTAACTCAGCCTATCTTTTGCTAAGGTCACTATCCTTCGATTATTAAATATTACTTGAAATAACTGACTAAAATGTCTTAAAAAGTCCCACAACCACTATCCTAATTCAGATCCTATTTATCTCACTGCCTGTCTCAACCCCCCTTTAATCTATCACACGTCCTTCTGCTAATATAAATTTATTTTTAACACCGCTCACACTGTTTTCTTTTAACACTGTTTTCTGACTGAACTCCAATCTGCATATTCAGATAATTAAGGGTCTCTGGGAACAATTCACCCTTATAAAATATTTCTTACAAATCCTATGCCACAGGATGAAAGAATTACTTAAAAGACTAGAAAGGTAGTAAAATTGTCTTTGTTTGCAGATATAATCTTTCTAAAAAAGATTTTATTTATTTTTAGAGAAAGAAAAGGGGAGGGAGAAAGAGGAGGAGAGAAAGAGATGTGAGAGAAACATCAATCAGTTGCCTCTCCTTTGCACCCACCTGGGGACCAAACCCAAGCACATGCCCTGACCGGGAGTCAAACTGGTGACCTTTCACTTTGTAGGACAACACCCAACCAACTGAGCCACACCAGTCAGGGTTGCAGATACAATCTTATACATAGAAAACCCTAACGACTCCACCAAAAAACTATAAAACCAATCAATGAACTCAGTAAAGTTGCAGGATACAAAATCAATACACAAAAATATCAGTTTCATTTCTATACACAAACAACAAAACATCTGAAAAAGAAATAACACCATTCACAACAGTATCAAAGACAATAAAATACTTAGGAATAATTAAACCAAGGATGTGAAAGATCTGTACACTGAAAACTGTAAGACGTTGATGAAAGAAACTGAAGACAAAAATAAATGGAAAGGTATCCCCCATTCATGGATCAGAAGAATTAATATTATTATAATATTCATACTATCCAAACAAAGGCATGTATAGATTTAATGTAATCCCTAGGAAAATGGCATTTTTCAGAACTAGAAAAAAAAATCTGAAATTTAAATGAAACCACAAAAGATCCTGAAAAGCCAAAGCAGTCTTGAAAAACAACAAAGCTGAAAGTATCATACTTCCTGATTTCAAACTACACTATTGTACAAAGCTACAATTATCAAAACAGTGTGGTACTGTATAAAAACACATACACCAATAGAATAAAATCAAGAGGCCAGAAATAAACCCCTGCATATATGGCCAGCAAATATTTGACAAGAGAGCCAAGGTAGTCTCTGTAATAAATGGCATTGGGAAAACTGGATAATCAAACACTAAAGAATGAAACTGGACTATCTTAACACCAGTCACAAAAAATAACTCACAATGGATTTAAGACTTCAACATAATACCCAAAACCATAAAACTCCTAGAAGAAAATACAGGGAAAAGCTTCTTGATATTGGTCTTAGGAACGAGTTTTTGGGTAAGACACCAAAACCACAAATAATAAAAACAAAAACAAACAAGTGGGACTGCATCAAACTAAAATGCTTCTGCACGGCGAAAGAAACAATCCACAAAGTGAAAAGGCAGCCTACAGAATGCTAGAAAATATCTGCGAGTCATATTTGATAAGGGGTTAATATCTGAACTCTCTAAGGAATTCATACAACTCAAAAGCAAAAATGCAAACAATTTAATTAAAAAATGAAGAGAGGAGCTAAATAAACATATTTCCAAAGAAGACATACAAATGACCAAGTATGTGACAAGATGCTCAACATCACTAGTCATCTGGGAAACGCAAATCAAAACAGCAATGAGCTATCATCTCGCATTTGTTAGCTTGGCTGTCACCAAAAAGACAAGAGATGAGTGTTGGCAAGGATGTAGAGAAAAGGGAACCCTTGTGCATTGTTAATGTGAATGTCAACTGCTTCAGCCATGGTCTAAAACAGTACAGAGGTTCCTCAAAAGATTACAAATAGAACTACCCTATGACCTGGCAATTCCACCTCTGGATATATAGCCTAAGGAAATGAAATCAGGCTGTCAGAGAGATATCTGTACTCCATATTCACTGTAGTATTATTATTATTCATAATATCCAAGACATGGAAACAACCTAAGTGTCTGTCTATGGATAAAGAAGATGTGGTAGATATTACATACAAGGGAATACTGTTCAGCCACAAGAAAGAAAGAAATCCTGCCACTTGCAACTACATAGACACACCCTCAAGATACTATGCTAAGTGAAAGAAGTCAGACAAGAGAAAGACAGATACTGTATGATACCACTTATATGTGTAATCTTACAAATTCCAACTCCTAGAAACAGAAAGTAGAATGGTGGTTGCCAGGGGCTGGGGGGGGGGGGGTAGTGTTGGTCAAGGGTACAAACTTCCAGTTATAAGATGAATAGATTCTAAGGACCTAATATACAGAATGGTGATTATAGTTAACAATATTGTATTATTTACTTGAAAATTTCTAAGAGAGATCTTAAATGTTCTCACCACAAAAAAGAATGGCAATTATGGTAATCATTTTGCAATATATAAATACATCAAATCAACACCCTGTATACCTTAAACTTACACAACACTACATGTCAATTACCTGTATATCTCAACACAGTCGGGGGGAGGGATATTTAGTGATCTCCCCTTTTCTACTTCTTTGTTCTAATACTTCAAAAATACACTTTCCAAATCCTCAAACTCCCCAATGTTAAGTACTACCACACCCATCAGTCTCCTCCTCATACCCTACTTCCTCTAGAAAGTCCTGCCTAATTTCTTATTTAGAAATAAGTTCTACTCTTAAATTTGTAGGACTATTTATACTTACAGCAGTTAACACTTCTCAGTCTTACACAACAGTTCTCTATACACATTAATTTCACGTGCAAAGAGCTTCATAGTAGCTCCCTGAGGGTTGACCTTAGTCTGATTTGCTTTTCTTTCTTACTCTTTTTGGAAGGAAATAACACTTTTTCTGAGTATAAGAATATATGTGAAATGGGAGAACATATTTGCCAATACCTCTGATAAGGGGTTAATATCCAAAATTTATAGAGTACTTACAAAACTCAACATCAAAAAAACAAACAACCCAATTAAAAAATGTCAAAGGACCTGAATAGACACTTCTCCAGAGAGGACAAACAGATGGCCCATAGACATACAAAAAGATGCTCAATGTCACTAATCATCAGAGAAATGCAAATTAAAACCACAATGAGATATCATCTCACACCTGTCAGAATGACTGTCACCAATAAATCAAAAACCAACAAGTGCTGGCAAGGACGTGGAGAAAGGGGAACCCTTCCTTGTACACTGTTGGTGGGAATGCAGACTGGTGCAGCCACTGTGGAAAGCAGTATGGAGACTTTTGACCCAGCAATTCCACTTCTGGGAATATATTCAAAGGAACCTGAAACACTAATTAGAAAGAACATAAGCACCCCTATGTTCCTTGCAGCATTATTTACAATCGCCAAGATATGGAAGCAGCCCAAGTGTCCAATAGATGAGTAGATGAAACAACTATGGGACATTTATACAATGGAATTCTACTCATAAAAAAAGGAAATTTTATCCTTTGCAACAGCATGGATGGACTTGGAGAACAGTATGCTAAGTGAAATAAGCCTGTCAGAGAAAGACAAATAGCATATGGTTTCACTCATATGTAGAATCTAATGAACAAACTGAACTAACAAGCAAAACAGAGACATAGTCATAGATGGAGAAGTGATGACAGCTAGTGTAGGGGGAGGTTAGGGGGTGGGAGGATTGAGCAAAACAGAAAAAGGACTCGTGGACATGGACAACAGGGTGGTGACTACCAGGGGAGGGGGGACTAAATGGTAATTGAAAGAAATATAATAAAGATCATGTACTTAAAAAAAATATATATATATATATATATATACACACACACACACACATATAAGGCCTGTCCAGAAAAAGTTCAGCCATTGTTAATGGAACGGTTTGTGTGACATCGATGTAACCTGGCAGCCAAGGAGAATGAACTGGAATGCATATGTGTGAGCAATGACAACTTCGGTGGGGGTGGTAGACACCACTGAGTGAGCATGTGTACTGTGTGGATATTGCATTCAAAATGACTGAGTAGAGCAACAAATCTGCACCAAAATTATGCGTTAAGCTTGAACATTCCTCTACAGAAACTATTCAGAAGGCCACAGCTATGGGCGACTGGTGATTGGCAGCTTCATCACTACCAAGTGTCCATTCATGCATCATGTCTTGTTCAGAGTTGTTTTGGAGAAACACCCAATCACCCAGGTGACTCAGCCCCCTACAGCCCAGATTCGGCACCCTACAACTTCTGGCTTTTCCCAAAACTAAAATCACCTTTGAAAGGGAAATGATTTTCAGACAGTTGATGAGATTCAGGAAAATATGAGAGGACAGCTGATGGAGACTAAGAGAGCTACGCGAGGTCCCAAGGTGCCTACTTCTAAGGGGAATGAGGTGTCCTTGTCCTATGTACAATGTTTCCTGTATCTTGTATCTTCGTCAATAAATGTTTCTGTTTTCCATATGATATGGCTGGATACCTTCTGGACAAACTTTGTATGCTTAGAAAAATCCGAAAATACAGAAAAGTATAAAGCAAAATACCAGCTATAATTCCACCCTCCTGCAATAATCCATGTATAGAAATAAAACATAAGAAGACTATGTTCACTTGATTTTAAATTTTTTAAGATTTTATTTATTTATTTTTAGAGGGGAAAGGAAGAAGAGAGGGAGAGAAACATCAGTGTGTGGTTGGTTGCCTCTCGTGTACCTGCTACTGGGGACCTGGCCTGCAACCCAGGCATGAGCCCTGACTGGGAATCAAATCAGCGACCCTTTGGTTCGCAGGCCGGCACTCAATCCACTGAGCCGCACCAGCCAGGGCAGACTATGTTCATTTTAATCACTGGTTTATCTCCTGCAGTGCTTCAAAGCCAAGAAGCTTCATTGTATACTTTGCTTTGGAAATTCAAACCTAATGAATTGACTCATTGATAAGACTCTATTGCATTTTGGGGAATGACAAAAATGTTGCTCAGTATTTTATAATATTCCTTCATATGCTGATATAGTCCAAGCTTATTAATTTTCATTACTTTTTATATTTTCAATAATCCTTAGAAAACTGTAAGAAAAGCTCCAGGTCTTAAATTTCCATAGTGAAAAAAAGCAAGTTCCCAGCTTTAATTCAACTCCAACTAACCATTAAAAAAGCCACTGAAATGTGCTTCAGTATATTCTCATATTACACACCTTGCTGAACTACTCTAGGGGAGTACAGGGATTCTGTAAAGCTATTCTTTATCCTTTAAGCAATTTTATACATATCCACTAGAAAATTGTATAATCAGTAGACAGACATTCCTAAATGATTACACTTAGTGATGAAGTACACTGGCAAAGCTTTAGAGTAATTAAGAGGCAGTCGTCTCTTACCTATTCATGTGACAAGCATATACCTTCTGCTAAGCATCATATTATGAATTATGTGGCGTAAAGAAGAAAATATAATCCCTACCTTTAAGGAGCAAAGAGAATTAATATTATTTATTACTTCCATAATCCAGGAAGCAGGAAAGCTGCTTTACATACATTATGTGATTGAGTATTTTAAAAAGATACTATACACAATAGGACAAAAGTGGGTTTACAGTTCTGAGTACATGAAACAGTTTATTCTTGTAATTATTAATTATTGTATTATTTTCCATATGAACTGTAAACCTGCTTTTGCCCCACCCTGTATTCCCTGGCATAGATTAGAAAGCGTAAAATGGTTTAGTAACTTGTCCATTACCACACTAGCAAGTAGGGGGCAAAAGGAGAACTCACTCTTCTGCCTTTGGCTCTTCCTCTTGGGTCTTGCTTATTATGTACAGAGGCACATGACTGCCTGCTGTAGAACCTCTCACCACCCTTATCTGAACACCTGAGCGTCACTCCTACTCGGACTGACACCACACATGGACAGCAACCGAACTCGACAGGCAGGCGCTCCCCTCACAGTTCCAGACAGACTCACCGTGCACGTACGATGAAGAAATTTATACACCATTTCTACATAAAAGAAGTGAACTACCTGAGCTACAGAAACACCTGTCCAAGAAATTATTTCCCACTCTCCTCTGGCAGGAGGATCAATTGAATTATAAAACAGACAAAAAGAGAAGAAAGTCCTGAATTACTTTCACAGTCTTCCTTTTCTGTACTAGACTTTTCTTTCAAAAATATCAATGGGAACTGATAATTTTATGGTTTGTGTCCCTACATTTCCAATTTCATGATAAGCAATCATCAATATACCATCAATAGGGCCAAACACCACACCTGCCGTCCACCATGGGCACTTTTGGAAAAAGAAATGGAGTAATGGCAAAGCATGACCTGAGAGAAACATGATTACTGATGTGTTTACAAATTAATCACATTAAATATTTTTTTAAGGTTATGGTTCCATCTTTCAGGAATGGTTTGTTTTTTCGGGGACACAGAATTGTTCAGTAGTGGAATTAATCACAATCAGGACAGACTTTATAGTTGCCCTTTGACTTACTAATTTCAGTGAGCAAAATTTCAATCAAGCTTAGATAAAATACACTAAATCCTAAATAGGCCAGGTTTGTCACCTACTATTCTCATAAGCTGCTTACCACAGTTAAAAAAAAGAAAGAGAGAGAGAGGAGAAGAAATTCTAAATTAAATGCCAAACAACTGCAGACAGCACTTGTTTGGCTGATTAACTTGTAGACAAGCATTACAAATAATCTGAGCATGAACTGCAACAAATTAAATTCCACTGCTTTTAAGAACAAAGAATTCCTTGGCAAAGAGGATTAGTAACTTTACACCCAGGAATGCCAGTTTAATTTAATTGTTCCACAATCCAAGATTTATGCAAATATCAGTTTGATATATAACAGTGAATTGAACAAAGTGAGGAAACAAATTCAATATACAACCAGGCTGCCTTTTTTGAACTGTAATTAGATACAATGAAGAAGCTGGCCGAGTTTCCCTCTACCTCCACCCCATTACTGGGACTGAATTATATTAACATGAATCAGAACAAGTGTAATTAGAGGCTAAAATTTTAAAACGTATTCTAATTAAGAGTCTAAAAGGCTGTACAATTAGAATACTGTAGTTAAAATCGCACCTCAATGATCTTTTTGGCCTCTTTGTAATTTCCTGTGTGTAGGAAGGCAAAGAAGAGATCATAGAGCATCGTCATTTCACCTTGTTCTTGGCTCACAAAGTCCATTGCTAGAGAGGAAAGAAGAAAATATATTAGAAGAAAAAAATACAGAGAAACAGTATCAAGTGAAATTCTAGAAAAATACAAGAAAACATTAAAACATAAATATATTCTAAAACATAAATATATTCTAAAATATATTTAGAACATCTTAAAGATTATAGCTACGTCAACCAATTTCCTGGCACAGTCTTTATTTAACAGCACCCGTTTGTGACATTCAGTACCTACGACCAGATTCAAAACTGGTAACAGTGAGGGTAAAAAGTCCTCATAAAGCTACAGCACCAAGATTTAATAGAGTGGCGACTTTTCAAAATGAGCAGTTATTAAAGTCAAGGACATTTACAATACTGAAAATCTACCTGATATTTTTCATTTTAATTTAGAAGTATAACATTTTCTGTGGATGTACTTTACCTTCGTGTTTGATTTTCTTTTCAGAGCAATGCATTAAAGATTAAAGAAGCGACGGGTGCAAGGGGCTGGGAAGGGGTGGCGGCAACTCTGAGTACACCAGGATATTAAAAGGTGACTAACCTTTCTGAATTAGATCAGTCTCGCCTTTCTCTATCAATTTACATAAGACATCATGAATCCTCGGTAATACTTTGTACTTTTCATGGCATCCAATGGTGGCTTCAAGAGCAGCAGGTAAGTCATCCCTTGAAAACAGAAAAATATTAACGATGAAAAAAGTATGTGTTGCTTTAGAGACATGTACAATGACCAGTTAAAAATGTACACAACTATGCTTTGAGGCAGAAAACCATGAAGCCAAAATGAAAAAACAGTAAGAGAAACAATCCTTACATATAAATAAGTGTTCAGAGTGCAGACATCATTAGCAGCTCCCGGCTTCATCTTTTATTATTTCACTTGCTAAATGGCACTATAAAAAAAGTCAAACTAGATGAAGGCTCCATATTTTCCATGATTACTCTAAGAATGCATTATTTCTAAAAACAATGACTACTATCAAATATTTTTCTAACTACTTATGTGTTTATAGTTCTCAGTAATTCCAAATTTGGGAAACTTTATTAAATGTCTGACAACAGCTATCAAGGAACTTTCAAGCACTTCCGCCTTTATCTTATTTTTCATACTGCCACCTCTCCAAATGAGGAGAAAATAACTTTAGAATTCATACAAACAGAAAATGTATTGTTGCTAAAACTAGGATAGTCTTATGAATTCAGTGAATTCTAGAACTCTTAAAAGGCTTTTCATTAGAGGGTAAGCTTTTAAAAATTATTTCCAATTATAAAGTCAAGACTTCTCTGATGTGGTAATAAATTAAAATAAAAAAATATTTTCATTAAGTCAGAGTTCTTAAACAAGAATGTGGAAATACATTCTTGTGAATCCTCAAAAACTACTTTTTCCTTTAAAAGGAAATGACAGTATGAGAAATATGTAAGACCTTGGAAAAACTGTAGATTATCTGATCCAATTCTACCTGCCACCATCCTTCACTTTTAAATATATAAGGAAATTAAAGCATCTGGAGACTGACTGACTACTGCCAGGTGAGCCGAGGAAGAAAGGTGCCGCCATCAGGTCCCTGGACGTCCCACCTCTGTGGAGTGTGTCTAATTCTAGAGTAAGCTCCATTACAAGCACTGTTGTTTGTTTAACCTAATAAACCGATGCAATTTGGAATAAGAAATCAAAGATTTTTAAAAAGAGTGTGAAATGTATTTTTTTTTTAAAAAGAGGCATGGTTAGAGACATGGACCGAAGTACTAATGGCGGTGTCAACCTTAGTGGAGAAAACACACTCCTTTCTTGGATGCAACAGTTCTCAAAAGGAAGAAAGCCTCTTTAAATTTTCTGTTGAAGCCCTAACATTTTGGTCCATTATACAAATGTTATGTTGCCCTAGCCTGAATTACTATTTTATCTAGATTAAGATTTTAAGCCGCACTGAAAAAGTAAAATACCATGGAGGAAGCGTTAATTTCACCGCGAGACTACTGACACCGTGAAAACGAGCCCATCCCTCGTTTTACAGCCCTGTTTACGGTGCATCTTCCAGCACCCCACAGAGTCATTTGAATTTTTGTCATTTGGGGTGAAGACTAAATTACAGGTTAATTTCAAAACCGCAAGTAGATGTTGCAGGCTAGATTACTGTCATACAAGAGAAATGCTACAGGAGCTACACATATGATATAAAGCTTTATATAATCAGTATTTTCCCTTGCTTCAGATACAAGTTCAGTTATTACCTTTCCACAATTCCATTTAATGGAAAACTACTAAAATATTTTTAAGAGAAAAGCTAACACATACTGATTTTTTAAAAGGGGTATGATTTGCTTTTTCAGATCAATTCCCAAACCAGAATAGTAATGTCTCCATTGCATTTCTCCTACATTAGGTCAAAGCTATCAATAAATGAATGAATAATTGTTCTGTCAATCAAAGAGACATGTTAATAGTCTTTGGTCTCCAAATATATGCTTCTAAAGATTATACCCACTCAGAACAACAACAGAAAAGACAAGAACAGCAAAATGGAAATAATTCATATATTTGTTAGAAATTTAAGTACTGATGTTATTGCCCTCAGGTTGCCAACAAAAAGAATTAGAAATCTATAATGAAACATTTCAAACAAACTGTACCGATGATAGAAATGAACAAACAACTAGTCCGTTTCTTTTCAATCCCTGTTATCTACATTCTGACTTGTGGCTGGATCCTGTCACTTTAAAAAGAGATAAAAGGGTTCATTCCTCATATAATTTTATGTCATCATTAATCTTTCCTATTAAAGCTTGGAAGCTTTGGTGATGGAAATAAACATGAAGAAGTATCTAAAATTCATATTGCAATGAAAATAGCTGTATACTCATGAGACTTGAATGTCAGTCCCACTGGTAAGTGCTACATGCAGTTCAGCTGCAGCAACGTGATACATTTCTAGAAGTGGTGATGAAAAGCAGATTAGCACAATGGCTGAACTGAAGGACCTTTGGGTTCCTTCCCAGGTGGAGTATTCTAATGTGAGGTTCTATGAATTTGGGCCTATTAGGTTCATCATCAACTCAAACGTTTCCTTTTACACCAGCAGAGAAAATCATCTTATGAAAATACCACTTTTATTAGGCAAGATAAAGGAATTAAGAGCAGCAAATATCTAAAGGAAAATGTGTTAACTACTTTATACCCCAAATGTGGACACAATACTACCAATCAGTACACTTCTAGTTTCTGTGACCCAGAATGGTTATGCCATTTCTTTTGTATACTTCAAAACACTAGAGCTGATTTAAAATCCTACCCTAAAATAACAATCCTCTTAAGAAATCTTGTTGATAACATTAATTCTGGATTCAAAACTTTGATTCCATGCTTAATGCAATATACACGGGGATGAGCAAAAGTAGGTTTACAGTAGTGAGTACGCAAAAGTTTACTCTTGTATTATTAATTATTGTGTTACTTTGTTTTACACCTGTAAACCTACTTTTGCCTACCCCCTGTATGAGTAATTCCTGTACCTTTATATACAAATGGGTCAAAAATTGTAAAAAGTCTGTGCCTAATAAAAATTTAGCCACTGCTTTCACAAACTTCAAATAATACTAAAAGAAAACCAACTCTACAATATATTATCATTTCTAAAAAACCCCATTCTGATAGCTCAATGACTAGACTACCTCCAAAATACAGGAAATACATAACTTCCATGAATAAAACTATGTGCCAATAAAAAGTAGGCACTCACTTAAAAATATTTTGATTGATGCAAATTAACTTCACATAAGCTTTATTAAAATTCTGTAAGTCTATGAAATAAAGTAGAACAGCAGAAAGATTCTATAATTCTAAATTTTAAGAACACATATATAATAGTCTAAATACAATACTTAATTAAAACACTTAAAGTTTTATTTATTAACATGAATGGGCTCTCTTGGCTCATATTAAAATTCATTTGAGAAAGCTCTAGTTCACTTTTCTAAGGAAATATGACCATAGATAAAACTACTATGAACTTAATTTTTCATGATTACATGAACATCCAAAAAGGCAAACCGTCAGCTGTTACCTCTTGTTTTAGTCCTTATTATGAAATTAAAATATGCTATAATGTCCATGACAGAAAAACCAACACTGGACACACATTCACATACAATATTCACTGACTATAAAAATACCTACTTAAAAGTCCCAGGAAACAAAGTACTCCTGACCCAAACTCCCCACTATACGTAACTAGAAAAATCACATTATGTGTTTCATGTGATCTTGGATCGTTAGACAAGAACCACCACAACCATGCATTCAACTATTTGTAGCTTTGGACCCAGTCTCCCTAACTATGGTAAATAACTTCCCAATCCAGAGAGTACACTGAACTGTAACAACCAAAAAAATGACAAATACTGATTTTTAATTGGAATAAAGTGCTTCAACACTATGCATAAAGTGTTAGAGAAGTGGCAATTTACTTAAAGGGCTTACTGACTAAAAAGCTCTCAAAATCTGAAATCACTAGAGAAAAGAAGAGCTTTGTGCGGAGAAAAAAGTTTTTTGAAAGGGGGAAAAACACCCCAACATTCTAAAAACAAACTACTCTGTAAATTTTAAGCAGATGTTCTGTTTGGAGAGAAATCAATTCAGGAGAAACCATCATCTTCACAAAAATTACTCTGTTAAAAGAACCAGCCCTTGAAAGACTAAATGTTTTGTTGTTTTTTTTTTTTCCCTGTTCATCATCTATACATGAGGAATCTTCAAGGAGACTGGTGTTGCAATTACAACTAATCCTCCCCAAAAAATTAACTGTGTTGAAGGCTTTGTAATTTCCCTAGGTACAATTTAGCTGTCACTTACTTTAAAATTTACTCAAACACGCGTTCCGAACAGCACTAACTAACTTCACATGTCAAGTGCTTTCCAGCCAATTGAGTCTAAACTGGAAGTCGGTGTTAAACAACTGAATGATTAGACAAGATAGCTCATTTCCCTGCTCTTTTGTTCAGAATAAAATGCCACATTTACATTATCAGGCTCAACAGGACTTTCTGACAGAGGGAGAAAAAACCCTACTGAACACTGTCCGCTCGAAGCACATGAAGCCTGTCATTTACCAATCATCCTTCAGAACGCAACAGCCATGAATGTAACTTAATTACGACCCAATGATCCTTGACGAAAAATCATCTTATCACTGTCCTGTCCCCCTAGGGCAAATGACACACTTTTGTCCTTTGGCACTGATGATGCTAAATTCTTAATTGCAATAATGGAGTAGAAGAGGCAAACCTCCTTAATTTCCTTTCAGCACATAAAGAGTTTTAGTCTAGAAGGCAAGCATTCCCATAAATAATAAAAGTATCCAGTACAAATGAAGATGCTAAAATTGAAGGGGCGTGTATATGACAGAATAACCAGCATTTAATAAAGTATATTTTCCATTTATGTGATATATTAAAGTGTTACAGTGAGTTTTAAAACCTACATTGATATCTAACAGAAATTATGACCTTTATGAAGAACTCAAGATTAATTTAGCAAGAGTTCTGAAAGGATTATATATAAAGTCCATGTTTCACTTACATGAAATGGATGTGGGCATATGCAGATGATAGCACAAATCAGCCCAGAAAAATCCTTATTGGAAAGCAAAAATTAAAGCTTCCTTGATCAGTTGTACTAAATAGCCCAGTTAAACAGCCTGAGATATTTTTGTATGCAATGAAACCAAAGCAGATAAGCTACAAAACAAGTGAATCCGAAACTGCACCATACAAATTCTTATGCCTTTAAACCTAATGACCCACATTTTATTTATTTCATTTCCTTTAACGTTGTATAAAGACTAATTGAAAGCTGTTCTAACCTATTTTAAAGCATTTCTTCCTTCCTTAATATGGAGGACTCAGGTCATTTCCCAGAATGAAGCATGATTTCAATTAGAAAATAAAATTTAAACAGCCACAAAAGAAAATGTTTAAAATAACACTTGGACATGTGCACACATGATTTAGAGAACAACCCTAATGTAAATGGAACACTTGAAAATTCTGTTTAACTCTTATTTTTCTGCTGCAAATATTACCATTTTGATAATACAGAAGCAGATTAGTTTACAAACTTTTTTATCACTGGGCAAACCTGTTGTTATTTTAGCAAATGAATAAAAACAAAATGTATTATTTTCCATATCCAAAAGCTTTCTATACATTATCCAAGTAACAAACTGACAGTGTTAATGTTTCCTGTGTTTATTCTAATGCTGGAAAAGTCAGTTCAAAATTAAAATCTACTGAATCTTAAATATCATCTTTCTACGGAACTCCATCTCATGAATTTGCTCCAGAATTACAATGTGTAAGTAATAGCCTCTTTACTTAAGCAGTCTTTGCCATGACATTCCAAAAAGGTGCTTGCCTTCGAGTGAAAAGATGGAAGATTTTGTACGTTGTCCTGGAATGCTTTTCATAATTTTATCTCAAGTTTGACTAATTAAGACTCATTCCCCAGTTGAGTTCGTACCTGCTGAGGTCAATTACATTATATTATTGAAGATTAAGCATTTAATCAAATCAAATACATCTGGACTTTTTGGCAGGCTAGTGTAGTTTAATCCTAGGACTGCACTTGTCAAGGTTCCGAATTAATTAGCTACCTTCTATCAGCTGGGGAAAACACAATTGGAAAAGAGTTTAAAGTCAATTTTACTCCTTCAACTTATCCCCAACTAAGAGTGCTATTACTGTTTCCTGCAATTTATAAACATGAAATTTCCTTTGTCTCCTTTTTATTGTTCTCAAACTCTAAAACAGTCCACAAAACTTTTTATTATGACAGATAAATTTGAAATATGTTGTCATGGAGACTTGCCTCTACAAAGATAGAAAAAAAACCACATCCAGAACCCTAGGCAAATAAAAGTAAAAGGTAATAACAATTTTTCTATGCATGTGAAAGGAGTAAAGAAGTCATAAAAGAAAAGATGCAAATTTAGATTTCTCTAGTCCAAATAACAGGAACAGCCAGATTTTACTGAGACACACAAATCTCTGACTGGACTACAAAATCAAAAGCACAGAGCAAGCTCCAGGTTAAGTATGAAGCCCATGCTATTTCCATGTTCCCTTGGGTAAGCTCTCCTGGTTCATGAGCCCCATCTGCAGACCTGTTTTGGAAGACTTCTGTGTCTCCTCTGTCTTCAAAGTATTTCTGTTTGTAAGATACTTTTCTACCATGGCCTCATTTTTCATTGTTAATTATTTTATTTTTGCCCAGTAGTGAAGGAGGGCCTAATTCTTCTGGGCACTGGGCCCATTCTTTCAAACCCCTTTGCAAAGCTCCACATGCAATTTGCAGAGATGGATCTTTTTTAAACAATCAAAAAATTCTGGTAGAAAGCATTTAATTATAGGATTTCTATATAAAGTTGGCTGTGAACATGAGAACTCAGTAACACACTAATTGTTTGAATCACTATTTCTTTAAAAGGATGTAATGCTAAGATTGTGAAGGTTAAGATTTGGCCAATCATCTAACTTGATAAACTGTTTTTTGATTGGATGGCAAAGGAATTATTTCATAAAACATGCATGTGCATATATTTGTGTACATATATATTTACATACACAGTTCCTAACACAGAGCAAGAGATTTTTTTCTTCTACATTTTAAATTCAATACTAAACCATTCACTATATTTGATTAATTATATCCCCTAATAAAAAAGGAAAAATTACCAGAAATTTGGGAAAATTACCTAAATTTGGGAAAAATATTAAGAACCACTAAGACATAGCTTCTATTTTGCTCCTGGCATTGACAGGACTACATCCATACTAAAATCAGAAAGTCCCAATCAGGAAATAAGCCGATTATCCACTGCATTAAGCATGGGAAAGATGACAAAGAGTTAAGATCTAGGAAATTAAAAAACAAACAAACACAAAAGGAAAAGAACACAATAAAGGGTACTTAATCACCTTACTAAAACGTTTCACTCATTAGGAGAGTAGGCTGATCTCATGATTTGCATTGCAAATACATTAAATTGGACACCAACATGAGCATTTCAAATAGAACAATTTTAAATTGAGTAAATCTTGCCCTATAAACAGAATTCATCTTCTCACAAGGCACAGAGATGTATTCCATAATATTTATCAAAGCTAGAAAAACTACGTATCAATACATGCAATTAAAATAAAATCCGATGTGGAAAAAAGGAGCACTGAAGAGATGCTGCTACACTGTTGCCTGATTAACAGTCATGACGCATAATCAAAAGCCCCAGGGAATCCTTCTTTCTTATACTTATTAAAATAATTAACACTTATCAGGCTCAAAACTAGAAAAAATTAAATTCGATTTCATGTAATATCATCACATGCCCCACAAAAATTCATTAGAACTCATGCCATGGAGAAGTAATCCATAGGACCACAGAGCTGCTGGTGATTTTAAAGGTCGCTTAGTCCACGTAAGTCCTCTTGTTCTTGGCATATAACCTTCAAGGCCTCCAGAGCACCACAGAATATTTACAAAGTATAATCCCCAAATGATTACACTCATTCTTTTAATGCTAACATTTAAAATTCAAAATTCAATTAACTTACTTTTCCAGATACAGAGTAACCAATGGGGAACTTATGGTGGTGGATGGTTTCGTTAACCCTAGAGTCATGATGGCTTCATGCAACTGTTGTACTGTTTCAGTTTCACCTCTCAAAGCCGCTCCATTTAGGATGTGAAAAAAGGACAAGACTGTTGTGTCTTTGATAAGAACATCCTTCTCTTTCATTTCCTTTAGAATGTTAATAGCATCTACAATGAAAGAACACAAAAGACCCTTAGGTAATTTCATGTAGGGAAAACAAACTGCTATTAAAACAGCATTTCAAGCCCAGCAGGAATGTAAATTCTAGTGTATAATGCCGATTTCAAGTTAATTACTACTTGCATTTCTAAACGAGACTACAATTATAAATCCACAATAGCATGGTTTTATCATTTCCCTGCAACTTTGACTACAAATTACAGATAGGGACTGTGTGCCCACTCTGCACCACATAACCCTGTACGGTCTGCCCTATAGCTGTAAGATCCTCCTAAATGGATGCTTTTATCATTCAGAGCTAACATCTGCTAAATCACACCATTGTTTCTTCAGCAGATGGCTTGTCAGGAAGCCAGATAATAAAGATGTGTTTACACTGTATATACAGCCAGACTAATGGTCTGATACCGATAGGGCCTGTTTGCTATGTCGATACTAATTAGCCAAGCAGAGCCAATGAAAGCTTTCCAAAAGACTGCATGTTAATACATTAGATTCATTAAGCTTCATTAGGAAGGTAGAAACAAACATTTTAGGATATGGAATAAGTGCATTTTTATAATGTTGTTCTTAATTATTACACAGGCAAAATGTTTTGACCGCTTTACAAAATGTGATTTTAAAAAAGCAAGCTAATCCTTATAAAGAGTTTTCTGTGTTAGAAAGGCTTCCTGGGGTGGGGGGGAATCAATTTTCAAATCAAATATTCTATCTATACAGTTTTCACTATAAAAATGTTTTTAAATCTTCTCTGAAAATAAAAGGAAGAGGGGAAGACAAAAAAAGGAAGTTTCAAAGTAAAACCCAATGAGAAAGTTAAACAAATAGTAAGAATATACATCAAATGTAATTGATTACATTAGGCTTAGCATTACCTAACAATGAGAAAATTAGAGTATGGATATCAACTATATAATCATCTAGGCTTTCTCTGCAAACTTCTAAATAAAAACTTGTTAAAGTATATTTTGTTAATGTTATCAAAAGGTAAGGCAAAGGCTACTGCAAAATTCACATTCTTAAATAAAAGTTATGTTTAGAGGGTTTATGTTCAGCCTTCAGATGTTCTTAGGCAAAAACAAAGCCATTAGTGCAGGCACACAAGTAAATCGTGCCCTAAGTCATGATCTTCAAACTCAATCCGAACAGCAATGCTAATAAAAACTAGCTGCAGAAATGCAAAAAGCACTGAGCTGTGCAAATGTAAATGACAAGCTTGCCAATCCATTAAAACTAATGGCCTACACTGTCCATGCAGCTCTGGTTGGATTCACATGCAAATTTGTATGCAAAGTGTTCAAGCACTTTGCAGGCCATGATATACCATTAATATCAATTCACATATTATTCCAGTGGCAAGATACTTGCATCACATATTTCCTTTATATGCCCCGGCTTACCTTGGAGTTTGCCATGTTTTCCCAACACTCTTACAAGGCCTACATACTTGCTGGTGTCAAGGACAGCAGATGGATCTAAACGGTCGCTAAAAATTAAAGCCACATTTATATTATGTTGAAAGTCGATTAACTGTAAAAATAACTGCAATATCAACTTTATCACTTTCAAAAACTCATCAGATGGTCTGAGTTGCTATTAAATTTTTACCTCTTTTCAGTTAAGATTTATTTTTGGCATATAACCAAATAACATATAACAAATAACAAATTTGTTATTCACGTTATTATATTTGAAGTGACAAAAGAAATAAAACTAACATTACATATAAATTACTTCATTCCATCTTCAAATGATAGGAATGTAGGAATTCTTTTGCTTTGTGGCACTTCATGTGATTCTAACTTTGTATTGAACACTGAAATGCCCAAAGAGACATACTTTTATTTGATAAATCTATCAAAGGTGTGAAACCAAAGACACTGAAAAATTGGGACAGAAAATCGTTTACACTACAGTATGGAAAGGGGGCTGTTTAACAAGTCTGATAAAATAGCTGCCATCACCACTGTTGTGATATGCAGTTGTAGAAGTGGAGAAAAAACCTAGGCTTTCAAGGAACAGAATGTCTTACACTTAAACAAAGACTCTTTGCTGAAAACAAGCCATAATTAATCAGAGTCTCATATTATGCAAAAACACCGATAAAAAAAGCCATTTTAAAAATGACATTGTGGAAGTCAGTAACGGTCAATCTCCACAACCGGCAAGGACTGCGTGTGGGTGCGCGCTGACGCGGGTTTCACTGGCGGGGCGCAGGGCACTCACAGTTCCCGTTTCAGGCTCAGGGCCTCGTCTGCATTATCGTGTCGACAGCACAGGCTTATCAAAGCTGCGTAGCCACCGACAGCCATGTCTGATTCATATTTTGCTTTCAACTCAAGAGCTTTCTGCATGTTCTAAAATAAGGGATAGAAGTAAAAAAAAAAAGAAAGAAAGAAATATAAAAGAAAATGTAAAATTTCTAGTTTTATGTTCCGACTGTAGAAAAAGTTGAGTACTTTTAAAATAAATGGATTCATGTTATTTACTTCACCTCACTCCTTGATATTTTCATTCACCTTTTCCAAAGCAGGCAAGATAAACATGTAGGGTTTTAAAATTTGTTATCTATGATGCAAAACAAGCCATTATGCCAGATTTGATGTTTTGGCTTTAATAGTGCATTGTGAAAAAGACTGCCAGATTAAATATGTACCAAGTCACCTCCTACTCACAGCTCAATTTCCTTACACAGAATATGTATCATTGCAGAGTTCCTCACAGTCTAGGTTACCATCCCGATAATGTAAAGAAATAGTCTGAAATTTAACAGTATCATGTTATAATCTTAAACTCAGTTATATTTGTTCCCTAAAATCACAGGCATACGACCAAATTATATTGAACTACAAACTGAAAAAGTCTAGTGATATGCCACAAATTGCAGACACACACTAAAATAAACACAAAGTACAGCTGTATGCCTGCTGAAAAAAGGCAAGAGACCCTTTATCTCAGAAAGAGCTTTTTTCCAGGAGGAAAATGGAATTTCAATCCCTGCATTAACAACCTACTAATATTTGACTTGCAAATGACTACTGCATGTATCAGTTGCTTGACAATCTAGATATAAGAGACCGGAGCCATGGCTTGAAAGGACATTTGGCATGTATGATAAACCTATCACAGCTGTTTCTATCATTCACTTTGCAGATTATTGTAAACAAACTACAGCAACCCGAAAACATGCCATTCAAGGTGCAGTTGAAATTAGTTAACCTTTCATTTAATTGCATTCTTCACAGGCATGATGTATAATAATCAATTATAAAAATCACAAATATTGTATTTGCCTTTCTTACTTTTATCTATAAAGAATTTTTTTTTACCGTAATAGCATATTTGAAATATTGAAACAAATGTTACCTCTTCTGAACAAAGGATTAATATGAGTTGCTTTAGGACATGTCCTATAGGTTGATTTTCAGCTTTTACTTTTTCAAGTGTGAGCTCCAAATCAGATGATGAAAGCTGCATAGTCTACAGAAATGGAAAGAAAGAGGAAAGAAATTTACTTCAAAAAGAAAACGTATCCCTTGCCACTCTTCCCTTTAAACTGACCTTTCCTAAATGTCATAAATGCTATCAAGGACAGTAATCTGGATATCTGTGAATGGACTCTAGGGGATTATGAAGCTTCTGAGATTATATGCAATTTTTTTAGATATGTTGATTTTTCTGAGTTGAGGAATAGCTTTTACCAACTTCTCAGAGGTCTACTGATGGCAAAATGTTAGGAACCACCGACTTTATAAAGACAGTCTAGAATTTTCATTAAATGTCATTATTGTTGTAGTATATAGAATGTACTCAACATCTTACTTACTTTTTGAGAGTCTGTCTTCCCTCTTTCAACCAACACATTAACATCCTAAAATTGGGATTTAAATTAGAATTAGAAAACACATGGAAAAATATATTAGCAAATGTCAAAAGCAAATTTTGAAAGCCTCGCCTCATTTTACTGCTATTTTTCCATCTTCCCAAAATTTTCCAGAAATTCTGTTCATACTTTATTAACCACTGAAACAAATGTTTTAAATTATTCTTCAATGTATGAACAGTATTTACCAACAATCAATAAAAAAGCCTTGTTTTAATTGTTGTCATTTAAATAAACTTTTTTTGGACTAAGCATCGTATTTAAATAAAATTTTAACATGATTTAAAATATTAATTAAGCATTATTTTAAAGTCGATTGCTAGTTCTCACACACCTTAATCAATTCAGGAACGTGGTGGCTATCCAGCAGGTTACGAATGCCTCTGTAGATATTTTCAGGAATTTTTACATTCTGTGCCAAGGAAAGGGAGGGAAAAAAAAACCCCTCAGTTTTAGACAAGCAAACTGAAATTTGTCTAACAGAAATTATCTCAGACATAATTTAAGTCTCCAACTCATGTATGTCATTGAGAAGTGGTCTGGTTGTACTTAAAAGCAGCAATTTTAAATCTAATAGATACATGTCAGGCAGGACAGGCATTATATAGCAAAAAATGAAATGGTACCATCTCCTTCAGCTGATGGAAGTATTGTCTCAAACGCTCCTCCTTGGCCTGTACCTCTGAGTCACTCATGCTGTCAATCAAGTTATAAAGAAAATAGCCAACAGCTTCTGTGGAAAAAAACAAGAGAAAGCATTCCACTAAAATTACTGAGACTGTCATGTTATCAAGATTAATTTATAAGAAATCATTTTGGTGTGAGATGTCACCCTGATGAGAGGCTCTGAAATGGCAACAATGATCACTGAGGCATAGAGATTATGTGGTTTGGGAGCACATATCTAACTGGTGAGTGAAGGGAATATTAATTATTTTCAGACCGAGTGACAGCTTTTCAGTACTGAATCTTACTTCAATTTATTTTTTTATACAACTCCATGACAGAAGTGGTCCTGCCCAAGGCCTTACCCTTTCCTGTCGAAATCACAGTACTGAGAATAAATAAATGCCCATACACATTTCTAAACTAACTTTTTATGGACAATATTTAGGGAAACATATAAAATTAGAAAGGACTGTTAAATGTTGTGTGTATAAAGTTAAATAATTTTAATAAGCAGATACAGTAATGCTGTGGAGAGCTGCCTATTAGCCAATGAAAAACCAAGATTAACAAAGATGTTTTATAACAGCAGTAATTTTTCTATGCATTCAAGCATAAAATGTATAGGGCCATGTGTTAATACCCAGTGTAGAAAATTTGAACTTTCAAGAAAGGCACCTTCTTATAGAAAACCATATATTTGAGTCCTCATTATATAAAAAAGTGAAAATGATTAAATGTCAAACAATGTAATAATTTATATTTAAGTGGAAAAAATCTACCAGACCTCTTTACTACTTTGACTTTACATGTTTAAAATCAATACCTGCAAAACATTAAAATCACATAAACAGTAAGGATTACTGATTTTTAAGGCTACATTCATAGGTGCTATAAGAAGCATTTCCTCAATTCCTAAAAAAAAAAAAGCCTTCCAAAACTGTCTTTTAAGAAAATAATTATGATAAAAAACAAACACCTCATAGATCTCAAAATGTTGTGGTTATCAACATAAAGACTGATAACCAAATGTTTTCAAATTTCACTTTCAAAAAGAGACTGTTTACTGCTGTAATCTTTCTAGCCCATCATTACACAGAAGAATGAATTTGTGGATAAGTTACAATCATCGAAATTGAAACGCTACCAGTCGGTCCTGGAGGCTCTTGGCAATAACGTCCGTCCTTGTACAACAGTTCCGTTATCTGATAAGACAGAAAATTCGTGCATTGCAGCAAGAGAGGCAAACAAGAACAAATACAATCTGAAATTGAATTCTTGAAATAATAAAGCTTCTCCCCAGTAAGGTATTATTCTATATCACAGTAATTCAACACCACCCCCACCTGCCAAGGAGATTGTTTCGTTTTTAAATAATAGGTTTGTCTTTTAAAAACAAAACCAAAACGAACCCATGTTGAGGGAAAACTGCAATGTTTTATAAAATGTCACAAAGAAAACCTCTAAACTGATTTGTTTATATATTATTTTAAATGAACTGTTATAAATAGGAAAGAGCTTATAGGAATTATCAGCTGATATTATTTTTCATATTGCTTTGGTCTTATGGAAAGTGGACCAGTTGCCTCCTTTTAAATGAAGTATTACAGAAATAATACAGTAAAATATTCTGGACTACTTATTTATTTTTTAGTTTTTCAACAACCTTTTCCCAGTCGTTTTAATGGCATTAAAACAAAAGGGGCCAAAAGTTCTGTGTTTGTTCTCATGTGTTCTTATCAACTGAATGCAGAGATGCTGCCAGACAAACATGACACTTACTCATCGTTAATTCTGCTGGCAAAGTTTTAATTTTAAAAAATCCAAACATGTATTTTATGATGAAAATGATTACAAACTCTATAGCACTGACTTGTAACTTTTGAACAAAATATTCGACTACATATCCTCGGGCTACAGAAAATAAGAACAAAAACATATACTGTTTTGCAAAGTGTTAGAATCATGAACTACGTTATATGACCTCTACTACTAAATTTATTTGTTCTTAAAATAGCACCGGGCATGTATTATACATGTTAACAACTCAAACTGCAGTTAATTCTACTGCTATTTATTTGCTAATATAAAAAATTAGACAAAATTAACCATATCCCACTTCCCTCCACCATGAAAATCATGCTGTGGTTAATGGCAATTCAAAGGATAGCTGAGGCAGAAACTCCTCAAAAACAAAGCAAACAATCGTCACCTACAAACTGTCTGTAACCAACAAGACAGGTACAGAAGACAGACAGTAAGTTCTATCAGAAGTTGTAGCCGTACATTAAGTCAGTCACATTTCATACCAAATTTGAGCAAAGACATATTTAATGAACAAACCAATAAAAAACCTTTCTAGTTGAAAAATTACTTCCGAATATAGCTATCCCCACCATATATTATAATTGACTCTATAGTCTGAATAGCAGCATAATACTTAAAACAAAACTGAATAAAATTTAGATTTAAAAAAATATTTAAATTGGAAATTCCAATCAATGATGCACATTCTGATTTCATTTAGTTAAAATATGTCCAACAATTCAACATAAGGATATCTGTACTTCCTGTATGAAAGCAGTTAACTTCTTAAAAAAGACAGTAGTTTCAAATTGGTCAGTATGTCATTCATATATAGATACACACATACAAATATATCTGAATGTATATATTTAAAAAATTAACTATTAAACCTAATGGTCATATGTCAAGGCAAAAATGTTGACAGTTGTCCTTTGGAAAAGTTAAAACCCTTAGGAAGAATTTATGACTAAGAAGTCAAGGACTGCTTCAATAATAAATTTCATGCTCCAGGAAAGCAGTTTTAAAATTATCAACTTCAATGTTCTAAGCTCACGAACTTAATATATCATCAATGTGTACACCTACTACAACATTTGCTCTTAATAGTTTAAATATCACCTTATGATTTGCATTATTAGTACTTACCTTGCTCCAAAGATTTATATTCATGGACCTGTAGAGGGCAGCAAAGGATTAAAAATAAACTCAGGTTTAAAAACCATTTTAAGTTAAAGAGAACTAGCAATTATTATATGCAGTGCATACAGATCAAAGCTGTAAAACAAGTAAGTAAATAAATGTTTCCAAAGCAAGATGAATTTTCAGGAGAAGGTAATTTAGAAAGGCTGGCTCCCACTGACTTCGAACTCTTAAAATAAAGGTTAGTTTGGGCAAGAATCATTAAGAACCATCCCTAAATCCTGGGGAGTTTGATGGAGCAAAATATTTCCATGGTCTCAAGGTGTCTGCCCACAGAATGCTTATTACTTGTAGTGGTAAAGACTGTAACCATAAAGTGGAGAAACTGAGTAACATTCATCTGGTGATCAAAACTGACAACACTAATGAGATGATGATGGACATTGTGTGCTTTTAGATTTAATTCCCCAAGAAAAACAGCACTCCTGGGATGACTCAGCCACAAGGAACCATCGTGAGGAAAATTCTGTAAAGTAACTGACTTATAGTCTCCAAAAATGTTAATGTCATTAAGACAAAGGCTGAAGAACTGTTCCAGCTTAGAGAAAATTAAAGAGAAAAGACAACTAATATTTATCCCTGAACTAGATTCTGTACAGAAGCAGGGAAATGTGAAAAAAAAAAAAACCCACCAAAACTGATGAAACTGAAACGTAAACTATATTAGACAAAGATAATCGATGTTAAATTTCCTATTTGCTAACTGTGCTGTGGTTCTGTCACAGAACCACCCTGCTCTGCAGAATTACACACTGACGTGCTTCAGGGTAAAGGGTCGTGCCAAGATATACGCAACCTAAGCCCAAACAGTTCTGAAAAAATAAATTTTATGTATCTGTGTGTGTGTGTGTGTGTGCAGACAGACAGAGGGAGGGAATGAATAATGCTAATGTGGCAAAATGCTAAAAGCTAGTAAATGGAGTATGCAATGTTCAACATAATTCTTGTAACTATGTGAACTTGAAATTATTTCAAAGAAAACAAAAGGAACGGCTCACCCAAATTTTGCCTGTTCGAGTGAAAATCCATTTACAAAGCAGGATAACCAATGAACATTGGCCTCATACCACTTCTAAGCTTTGTAAAGTTAACGTCTATAAGCTTTTTGGTCTATGTAATTCAAATATATAATCTACTTTAAGACTGTGTATTAGTGGTAATTTCACAATGTAAATATATTGTAATTTATATATTCATTATAATTATATACCATATGCAGTGTAAAAAATACCCACAGAGTATTTAAACTTGCGGTTGAGCAGTTTTGGGTGGACTGCGTTTTGGTACAGCGAGTTAATAGGGCACTTAGTTGTACTTTAGCAACATGTTCAGAATGAACTGATATACACAACTTGAATGGATTTCAGGGCATTAATGCTAAATGACAAAGGACAATCTTAAAACATACTCTATGAATCCATCTACATAACCACTGCAAAATAACAAACTATAGAAATTGAGAACAAATTAGTGGTTGCCATGGGTTAGAGATGGTGGGGCACAGGGAGGTGTGACCACAGTGAGTGAGTGCCAGAGGGTATTTGTGGCGATGCAGTAGTTCTGTATCTTCACTGCAGTGTTGGTTACACAAATCTACCCGTGATAAAATGTGAGAACTGTATGTGAACACTGCAGTAATGTCAGATACCTGGTTTTGATGACTGATGTACTATAGTTATGTAAGACGTTAACCATCGGGGGGAAATGGGCGGGGAGGGTACATAGGCTCTGTGTCCTATCTTTGCAGTTTCCTGTGATTCTATAATTGTTTCCAAATAAAAAACAAAAACATGTTCCATGCCTCTCTAGAATCTTCTTCCTTATGATAAATCATCCCTCCCACTGAAGCACATTAAGGTTTTGAAAAGATGGAATCTTATCTATAGGTGGGGGGAAAATGTTTATGAAGCCCTGAGTTTAGTGCACAGCTTGATTTGCAGAAAAAACTCTGAGAAATCAGTTACCGGAAGGAACGATAAGCCCACCGAAAAATCAAAACTCCAGGCTACAGCAGGAGAGCTCCTCGCACTCACTACAAGAGTTTTCATTTTCGTCTCACCCATCCACTGACCACAGAGCAAGACTCCTGACTACCTGATATTTTCATATGCCAAAAAAAAACCAAGATTTTTTTCCCCAACAGTAAATGTAACAAGAGTGAGAAATCAAGATATCAAGACGAAACGCTGTGCAGTGAAGAGTAAGATACAGTAAAAATCTGTAGGGACAAAAAATTAGGCATGACCGGTTAGGATAGGAAGAGCCTTAATTCCAAGGACTCTTAATCTGTAGTTCCCTATCACATCTAAGGAATGGTGGAGGGTGGAGGGAGTAGAAATAGCGGTTTTTGAGTACATGAGAGGCCAATGTCCAAAAGTGCACAATATTAAGTGGCAAGAGTTGCAGTTTTTCACCATGTATTCCTTTGGGAATTTGATGAATTCTTCTCAATTACTGTTAATTTTGTCATACCACAGTGGTTATTTTTATTTAAAATAAATTCTGAGATGTAGATTAAAGTATATGGGTGGAAGGACAACAGGCCTATCATTTAAACAGTCCAAGAAAAAAGGGAGGGGCGGGAATGGGTCGCAAAAGGAATAAATGAAACGACTTTGCCAAAATCTTAACTGTTGAAGCTCGATTGATCGGGACTTGGGAATTTCACTTTTGCAAATGTTTGAAAACTCTAGAAAATAAAAAAATAAACACATACCAACTCTGGTCTAAATTTTGCATCTCTATTCCAACTCTCAACATTAGTAAGCTAGGCTTCCCTTTTAAGAAAAGCTATTTTAATCATCTCTTTGGTCAAAATATTAACTCAACAGAGAATAAAAATATTGCTAAGATATTAAATTGTCCTCAAACCAGGCATGAAGTAACTAGGAAAGGCACGGAGATAAACTTCCAAAACTGTACAGCTATCTGAACAACTGGAAGTGTTTGAAAGCACTACCTTGCATGTGTAGCTTCATGATAAGTGGGACAAATTAAAAAAACACACACACAGAATCTTCTAAAACTAAGCTTAAAAAAAAAAAAAGTGGTTAACATCTCCTTACTGCATGTTCATTCCCTAATCAACTGCAATCTGGCTTCTGGCCACAAACCTCCACCAAAAGTACTCTTGCTAAAATAACCACTAATCTATACTCAAAAACTCACCTAACATTCCTCAGTCCTCTTCGACCACATTTTGAGATGTGCTGCTGTTGGTCATTATCTGCCAATTTCCCCGTGATGCTACTCAATCTCTTTCAGCAATTGTCTTTCCCTAGCTGCTCCTTAAAAGTAATCCTCTGTACTAGGTTCCAAGTGCACTGTTTTGTTATTTTTAAGACAATACTGAATGTAGGTATTTAAATTTCTTGTTTCACAGAAGAGGAAACAGACTTAGAAAGATTAATTATCTTCCACCTTAAGTCGCACAGGCTCCTCAAAAGATCCCACAGATTGCTGATTATCTCTTCATGCTGTCCTGCTCCCCCATCTCTTACCTGCACCCCTTTTTCCATCCTTCAAATACCCACTGTTATCTTCATTGAGTAAACTTTCAATGGCTCAAGGCTATGACTCAAGGTAATTCAGGCTGTTTTCTTGACTCAAAACAGCCTGGCCTGTGGAGTTCTGCCCAGGAGGAATTCTGGCACTCTCCCTGAGGCTGATCACTTCAATTTCTCCCCGTATGCCACTGGAGCCCTTCCAGCTGTTGCCCTGGTGCTGAATCCCAGAGGAAGTGAATCAGCGTAAGTCCTAAGTCTGTTGCAGGGCCCGTAAGCAGTGTCTCCTGTGAATCCTGCAGTTTCTCCTGCTGCCCCAACCCCCACTGGTTTTCACAGCCAGAAATTGTGGGGACTTAACTTCCTGTTGCTGGAACCCTGGGCTGGGTGGTCTGGTCCAGGGCTGGGATCCCTGCTCCCAAGGTATCCCTCCTAATTTTTATACACTGCACATGGGTGTGGGACAACCCGTTCCGCATCTCCATGCCTGTCTGCGCCACTCCACCTCCATGCCACTCCACCCCTCCTACCCATCTAGATGAATGTGGCTTCCTTAAATCCTTGGTTGTCGGACTTCCATACAGCTCGATTTTCTGACGTATCTGGGTGATATTTGTCATGTAGTCTTATTATAATTTTTTTTCTGTAGTTGTGACAGGAGGCAAGGCATGTTTACCTAATTCTCATCTTGACCAGAAGACCATTTGTTGGTTTTTCAAAAATATTGTAGGAGAGCATAAAAATTAATCTTGGCTAAAACAGGTTATAGAACACATGCCAGGAACTACTGTCTCATACACCCTGGACCTACCACTAGGTGGCAGAATATACTAAAAGTAACTATTCCAAAAATTGCATTCCAATATTGAAATGAATACCCAAGTTTCCCTTAGATTAGCTCCAGTGACTATGATACTTCATTTAATATTCTAAAACTTCTAACGTTTCTGACAACTATGAGTAATTATTTTCGGTGAGGAGTAACTAAATCAACCTCCTACATGGTAACCCTTACAGCAGTTGCCGGTAGTTAATCTGGACTCTTGGGAATGTCATCAAATACTGTTTTCTCCTATCCACTCGGCCAATTCCAAAGGCACTAGACTTACAACAGGACCCTGAGAAGCACGCCACAGGTGACTGTTTCAACAGCTGTACTGAGTGTACCAACAAAGGAATGTTAAAATACGTATTACTGGATTCAGCATCAGATGAAACAGAAGGCTACATTAATGCTAAAATAATGGATTATAATGACATGGATTATGTTTTGTATTTTTGGTAGTTTTGGGGGAGGGAGGAAAAGAAAGAAATCACCACTAGTAACAAATGCTTTCAATTATGCACATATTTTTATGAATAATGGCAAATTACCACAGCCTGAAACTTCTCAAAATCTATAATTTAAAAAATTCATCGATATAATCTAGTTTTAGAACCTGCAGATTTAAAATACTTTTTTGGAACAGACCAGTTAAAACTGACTCTTACAGGGCAGAGTACCAGAGGAGAGAGCTTAACAAAGGGAGCGTGGAGAGCTTCAGAGAGCTGCCCTCAGTCTTAGCTGACCACTGAAAAGCACACGTGACTGAGAAAACAAGCTGAAGTGGAGGAAACTACCTGAGACCTTTTCAGAGGCTCTGAAAAGGACAATTCCTAGAACTCCCACAGGGATTGCAACAGTTCACATTCCCAACAATTTCCAAATACCTGGGAGCTGGCAGGTAGAGAACTCAGCCTCATTACCAGGCCTAAACTAATTTAATGCGAACAACCACACACTAAAGGCTGTTCCAGTCCTGCCTAGCAGAGCATAAAAGCCAACACTAAGAAAACTGTTCCAAGTAACTTAACTCGAGACTGTCTCAGAACAAAGCTCAAAAATATTTAAAAGAAATACCAAAAAAAAATTCAGATCCACCAGCATAAAATCCATACCTGGCATCCAAACAGAAATTACAAAGAAACAGAAACGTATGACACATAACGAGGAAAAAAATGAACTATAAACAGACCCAGAAACGACACAGATGATGGAATTAGTAAACAAGGACATCAAAATATCTATCATTAATATCTTTATACAGTTGAGAAGAAAAAAAGCATGAGCATGTTAAAGAGACATAGAAGATATTTCAAAAAATCCAAGTTGAATTTCTAGAAATGAAAAATATAATGTTTGAAATTAAAATATATTCCAAATGTATCTCTGTCTCAGCCAAGCCTCCACATTGCACAAGTCAGTCTACTTTCTTCAAATAAAGGACAAGTTCCTTTATGTTATTTAAAATATTTCACAATCTGATCCCAACCAACACCTCCAGTCTCAACAATAAATACTGGCTGAGTTAAAGAGCATGCCTAAAAACAGAGGTAGAAAATAAGGCGTCAATGATTAATCCAATAGTACTAGTCATGTGCCAGGTATTAATCTACACACTGAAGACAGTGCAATAAGAAAAACATACATGACTTCAGTTACCTAATTTGCCAGCCTGCAATAAATCAGAAACAGCAAATTAGCCCTGGCTGGTGTGGCTCAGTGGATTGAGTGCCAGACTGCAAAACGGGTGGTCACCGGTTCGATTCCCAGTCCAGGCACATGCCTGGGTTTCAGGCCAGGTCCTCAGTGGAGGGGGCACATGGAGGGCAACCACACATTGATGTTTCTCTTCCTCTCTTTCTCCCTCCTGTCCCCTTTGTCTAAAAATAAATAAATAAAATCTAAAAAAAAAATAAACAGCAAATTATTTAAGCATGTGTAGGTTCCTTAAGATAAACATACTGAAAGTCGTTAAGAGTAACAGCAAAAAAATTTGACAGCAAAGACGAGGGCACAAAAGTAAAAAGCAGAAAGAGAGGTAACACAGCAACCAGACGCATATATTAGAGGGGCAGGAAACTCTGCATACCTTAATCAACGGAGCCACTAAAAGCTTAGTGACTGACTTGAGTGTATGTGTCAGAACATACAATTTGTTTTTTCCCACCATATTGGATCAACTTTATAGTCCACATACCTTGTCTAAGTCTAGGTTTTGTGAAATATAACTGACATTCAAACTGACTAAGAAAATATAACATTAGTGAAATTACCCATCACCTGGAAGTCTATACAAAAAACAGTCCCCAATCTTTTTTCCAAGAATAACTATAGGAAAATGTTACTATATTTCACTTCATAATGCATTCTGGGTTCTTTTTTAAAATCTGGCTCTACTAGTATGTTTATCTACTTGATTATGTATTCTGTATTTTCCAAACTTTATTTTTAAAGACAAAGGCCCTTGTTTTTTTTTGTTTTGTTTTCAATTTACATAAAACCATGGCTGAAAAGAGCAGAACTGCACTGGCTAAAGAAAGGGCAGCAACACAGAATCCCCACTACTTGTCCTACCTCTTCTTGTCTGCAATGGTGATTCCAAGATGTCTACAGAAAACTCTAGCCCTCCAACAAACAAGCAGACTAAAAACCACTGAGTTAATATCAGAAGTCAAAGTCGTTAACATTATAAATGCTAAAGAATGATAAAATCAGAAACTCACAGCTTCACAAACACCACAGTTAACAATCGATTCTACAAGCATTGCCAGTGTCGGCTAGAACCACTGCGTGAAAGGCACCAGGACCAGGACAGACGCACTGCCTCACAGTATCACCCCACAGACTGCCTACTAACTACAAAGCGGGTAAGCAAGGTTCCTCTGCAGGGGAGACACATGGGAACCACCACCATAACCAAGTGATCAAACTTAGCTGATGGCACCAAAACTTGGCACCTGACATACTATGTCTTGATGCAGTAAGAAATACTTATCACCTATAAAGTATTCTTGCTAAAATGTTCAATCTGAATCTGATCATGAGAAAAAAATCAGACAAATAAAAATGTAGGAGGGACATTCTGCAGATTAAAGTACCCTGGACTCTTCAAAAAAAAGCCAGTGTCTTAAAAGACAAAAAAGTTAAGGGAATTGCTCTTGATTTAAGAGAATATAAAGACAGAAATCAAATGCAATGCATGATCCTAATTGAACCCTCAATCAAAAAGTGAAACAGCTGTAAAACAAATTTTTAGAACTGGGGCAATCTAAATATGGTGATATTGTGGTATTATTAACTTTTTAGCAGTGATACTGCTGTTATGATTATATAGATGACCTTATTCTTAGGAGACGCAAGCTGAAGGGTTTGGCATCATCAGTATCATGACGTCTACAACTTCAAGTGGTTCAGCCAAAAAGAGAAAAGTGTATGTATAAACAAAGTTGGGCTAAAGTAGGGATATGGATGTAGTACATGAAACACAGAGTTTATTCTTGTAAATATACTGTATTATTTTCCATATGAACAACTGTAAACCTAATTTTGTCCCACACTGTATGTGCATACATATATCTATACATATTATATAGATTTATATAGTAGAGAGAGAGTACATAAGAAAACAAGTAAATGTTGCAAAATATCAACAAATGGTAAATGTATATAAAAGGTATGTGGATGTTTCCTTTACTATTATTCTTTCAACTTTTCTTTATGTTTAAATGTTTTCAAAATAACAAAAGTGGAAGGGAAAGGTCATTAACATTCTCTTAGTGCACAGAAGAGAGTAGTATTATATTGAATAAAAGTCACCTTGTAATTAAATATTCAAAGTATAAATCAAACATACATGTCAATTCACCTATAACTCCAACTCTCCATTTTCAAACAGTGCTTTCTTCTTTAAAACAAGACCATCACCAAATTGTGTGTATTTCTTGGAAAAGATGATATAAAAGGCTGCTTAAAGTCAATTCAACTACTTAGTAGGAAGAATAAAAAGCAGATCAAGATTATTTCAGGTAACTAGCACACTGGAAGATGTGGAAGAATGTCTGTCTTTCCTCATACAGCAGATAACAACGACAGGAGAAATCAGACCACATTCAGGTGAAGAACCTTATAAAAGGGGATCATCTTACCTCCTAAAGCCTAGAATTAGGCTGCCTCTCAAAGAAGCAAACGAGAAGGGCAATGTATTTGATTCCACTGCAAGAGAAAACAGTCATTGTTAAATCTCAGCCCAGAAACAAAAACTTAAATTATCATCTTATTTGGAAACACATTTATACCAATACCTCTTCATTCTCATTCTAGAAATTTTATTATCAAAATGGAAATGCTTTCATATAAAATTAACTAGATAATGCTGTCATATATATTTGCAATGTAAACTATCCTCTGAAAACACTTTTACTTTGTTTTCATGAATATATACAACTAATGAATTTAAAAATATTCTTTCATATAAATGTCTGTAACTAACCTACCAGCATGCTCGGAGTCAGCCTGGCACGCACGCCGAGGCTGTGGGCTGATGCGCAGTGCGGCCCTACCAAAGCAGAGCCTGTGATGAAGCTACGGTGCCTCTGCCTTTAAGGACAGCCGATGAGGGAAACACTCTCTTCTGGGAGTTGGGTTGGGTTCTGTTAAAACCATTCACACTTTCTCATTCTGTTTTCCACTATGATCAGTGACAAGCATTCATGTAAGAGTGACAACCTAAAGTCATAATAAAATAGGTCTTTCCCTCTCTTATGTAACTGGTTTACACTGATCTTTCACTTTTCTGAGCATCTGTTTGCTCTACTACTCGTTCTGCCATTGAACAGTCTGCCTCCTTGTGTATTTCAGTGCTGATACCGTAAGTCTGACCAGCCTTAGTATTAGAATCAGGCCTTTAACTAGCAAGGGATGGATCACAGTAAGCATCTCCTGAATCTATTTTCTCTGACACTGTATTTTCCCTGTCACTGTATAAAAATGGTGCCATGTTGTTAAGTAATTGATTTAATCTTTCCTGTATACATGCAATTTGGCTACTGAAGAATATAAGATGGGTTGAATTATAGAGGAACTCATAAGTGGAAGCAAATTCTGAAGACAATTAATAAATATAGTTTCGATGAAGACTGAGATACTGGGTTGACTAAAAAAAAAAACCTCATGGGAAAAGTCACATTAGATTGCAACATTATTTGCTCATCTCTCCTAAATATGAATAAAAATTTAACCTACACATAAGAATTGTTTTAGATTACCTGTTATATCCCTCGAACAGGTAGCCTAAGTCTCAGGGTTTTACAATCTAAAAATCATTTAAAAAATGACCTGCATTTAGTCACTCAAGGAATTAAAGTAAATGTCTTACAGCAACCTTTAATTTGCTTGATCAAATTAATCTTCCATGCCTCTAAACACAAATGGGGAAATATTTCCTACCACTCCAGAAACTCTCTTCTCTACCACCTGCCATTCCCTGTGATGTGGTAACCAAAAGTGCAGACCTAGTAGCTGCCTATAGTGAACACCGGCAATGACAGAACCAACTGCTCTCCAAATCAAGAGGTGGGGGGGGAGGCACTGATGGAGAGGACTGAAATACTCTAGTCTTAAAGCTCCTGAAATTATTTTTTCAAGTTTAATAAGCAATCTCTTGAAAATTTATTTTTATACTATTCAAATTAGTATTTTACAGAATACTGTCACATTTTTATTCATTAAAAAAGCAACCAGAAACATCTCCGCAAGTTGAAGGCTGCTGACAAAAAACATCTGGTCTCCTTAGCAACAAACACGTCTGAAAAATCAAGAGGCTGACGATGAAGTGGAAAGGATGGCATGATAATGAGAAATGGCAGCTCTCGGGTATGCACCTGTGTGCCCAGATCCCCCTGCTAACGCTTCTGTTTTCACTGTGTCCGAATGGAGAATCTGTGTCCTGTACAGAGTGGAAGGCAAATCAATACACTCCGCAGCCAGAGTTAATACACAACGCTCGGCTCACGTAACCGCACCTCCGACAGTCACCGCTTTCACACTGAACATTTCCCCTTTTCCTTACAACACTACGAACTATTCTAAGTAACAAATACACGGGTAACATATACCAATAATCTGGATTTTACAAAACTTCCACCTATAAAGTTGAACGTACATTAATTAGAGCTTAACTTTTGAGATTTCAGGGGTTAGAAACTGAACTTTGTGTTTTGTTCTAAATGGTATCTTTTCCACATGATCTGATCATAAAAGTGCCCAAAAATGAAGATGTTAAGGAATGTCCTATTTGTTAAAATGTAGTATGGTGAAAAGCATGAAGTTAAAATTACAAAGTCTTGGTTCTAGCTAAATCACTAACTTTGGGCAAATCATTTAACTTCACTATGCCTTTCTTCATCTATCAATGGGGGCAATTTTATCAACATGTGACGAATACTGTAAAGCACTTTTGCATATAAAAGTATTTAGTAAAAATTCGCTGTTTTTGTTAATAAGCACTGGCATTATATAACTTACAGCCAAAGCAGGAATTAGTTTAGAGAACACTTTCAGAAATGGTATCTCATGATTTTCACAACTTCATTAAGGTAAATAAATAGATACTTTTCGATAATCAGTGGCTTAATTGTAAACAAAACCCAAGTCTTCTGGGTCCCCAGTCATACCTATCACCAGGTTATCTCCAAGGTCCTTATAACTTTCAAATTACATACAAATTATCCACAAGTTCAAATCATAAACCGTCTTATCAGTCTGACTTAAATAAGACATTTAAAAACTTCCTTGCTTTTGAGGAAATTACCTTGAACTACACTGAGGTAGGCAACGAAGCCAGGAACTACCCTGCATGCTTTCAATAGTAACTGAAATCAGCCCTATCAAGTTCACTGCTGGTGCTGCGTACTTACAAAATGATAACACGTAGTCTAAGTTCCCATTTACTGCTTCACTTTTCAATTCAGCTTGAGAAAACACATTACTGTCAAGCAGACATCCATTTTCCTGGGGGTAAAGCACATTTCATTAACATGCCTCAGCTAAAAACATTTCAATATGCTATTCAAATTTCCTGTTTTCTCATTTCTTTATATTACCATATTCCGATAATCCTTCATTTTCTACAATATGTAAACTGAATAACTGAACTTTAGCATGGGCTCCAACATTTCAAATTAAACGCTTATCTTCAAATTCAGATAATTTATTACCCTTATAGTGCTTCCTTCTAGAAAGAATTTACTACTGATGAACTAGAACAATTCTCTAATTTAAAACAAAACAAAAACAAATGCACTGATCTAAAATGACATTGTGGGGCATACAGCGAGGTCAGAGTCAAATTTAGTTTCTCTCCAAATGGTTAATCACTATTCCCAACAGCATCATTTGTTTAAAAATTTAAGTACAAATGTCAAAAATGAGCTCAAACACATTTACTGGGTCACTGTATAACAGCACAATATTGATAACTACTCAGTCAATAATAAGCAATGAATAAAAATAAATTGTGGTATTTCCATACAACAAAACAGCATGCAAGCATTAAAAAATAATTGGGTTACATGCTGTAATGACTTTCATAGACAAGTGCCGTTTGAAAAAAAGATTTAGAGAGATAAGAATGTGTGGAAAATTACCTTTTCAATGTATTTTTTAACAGTAAATTATGTACAGCACAGGCTCAAAATACTCTGCTAAGTACCGTATTTCGCTGTGTATAATGCGCTGTGTGTAATGCACACCCATGTTTTTGCGTGCGTTACACGGGATTATGTAATCCTTATGCCCATGTATAATGCTCGCCCTTATTTTTCCCTCAAAACGTGCGCATTATACATGGCAGAATATAGGACTCAGGGAAGAGAGGTAAAGACACTCAAGACCTAAACTCCACATTTCAGAGGGTTGTAATTATGTAATTATTTCAAAAAAAAGAAAACACTCTCACAGTAGAAAAGTCAAGGCATATGTGACTAAGACTAAGCACGTAACAGACGGGTATTTCGAATAAAATATTTCTCATTAAAGTATCTGGTGCTCCGCCGTGGCGCTCCTAACTGCACACAGCACAGGTCTGAACCTGGAGAAAACAGCAGTGCAGCCCTTGCTGATCTGATGTGCCCTGCCCCCAGTCAGTTTCCTCATACTCCTTCACAGAGGCCGTCCCCACTCTCATGGGGCAGGAACTATGGGGTAGGAAAATAATGCTTTAGAGTAAGAAGTTTAAAAAAAGGTTAATTAAAAAAACAATAGTAAATACACTGAGCGTATTAGGAAAATTCACATAGAAGTGGAAAGCAATATTCAAAAAGTGAAAATTACAGCTGCTCTGTAGAGCGGGATTAAGGAGGAAACAGTGTCTTATTTAATATTTTCTGATGTTAGCATGCTGTCTTTCAATACACAAACATGCTGCTTTACTTTCAAGGTTTTTTGAAGTTTGACCACTACAGAAGTTACACTAACCAGTATTTTTACAAAACTTTAGAAAATTGTATACAAACATGACCATCTTTAGTGCTCAGCTTAAGGACTTTTTCTTTTCTTTTCAGTTACACAAAACACTGGGGAGGAAAGATATTCCCTTCAAGTACAAAATTAAAACCTATTTGTATTCACCTGCAAAACAGCACGAACGGACTTCACACTATCAAAGGATGGAAACACGTAATTTATGTATGTCTCCTGGTTAGGGTCTACTCCCATTTCATGCATTCCTTTGAGAACTTCCACTATACCTGTAGGACAAAATTTAAAGGCACAGAGATGAAGAATTTGGAACAAATTAACAAAAGATCAGAAAGTTTAGTTCATTTGCTTTGTGAATCATAATGAAGAAAGATTACTCAGCACTTTGTCTAAAAAAGCAATAAAGCAACAGAACTGGGAAATAAGAAAAATTTTGTAGTATAGAAATGATGATAATAAACCTCCCTACTTACCTCTCAGGGAAGTCATAAAAACTAAAGAAAAAATATGTGTAAACCCCTAAAAATATTAAATAAATGTTACCAGTAACCACAATGATTAATTTTTTTTACCTGTCTTAAAATACTCTAACAATTTAAAAAATTTCCTTAAATATGTAGAATAAATGCAGAATAAGTAACTATATGTTCAATTTTCTAATATCTGAAAATGGCCAACAAATTGGAAATTCTTATTTTTGTACGAAACACTTCACCCAATTACATATGCATCAAATACTTTCTATTCCCTTAATTCTTCATTTTTCCAACAATGTTTATCAGGGGAGGAGTATATTCTGCTTACTTAGATGATCTGCGTTACTAGTGTTTAAAACTTACATGTATTTTTTTTTAACTGAAACCGAAGCACGTTTAAGAAAATCTGGTTCACACCTTCCCTCAGGTAAGTTCAGTCACCCCCTCAGCCACTCTGAGGGGTCATACCAAAGACGTTTACTTCGCTAACACAGTCAAATGGGCCCTGATCGGCAAAGATCAGTACGCTGGGCATCGTCCTGCAAAGCAAAAGGTCTCTGGTTCCATTCCCGGTCCAGGCACAGGCCGGGGTTGCAAGTTCAGTCCTGGGTGGGGGCGCACAAGCGGCAGCCGATCCATGTTTCTCTCTCACATTCATGTTTCCCACCCTCCCTCCCTCCCTTTCCCGTTCTCTAAAAATAAATTTTAAAAAATCTTTAAAAATAGCAATACAGCAGATGAGAAGAGAGAAACACTTATCAATTAAGAAAAAAGGTGACTGATCTGACATACCTACATACATCCTCCTAAAAAACAAAATTCACATTTAAAAAAAAGATTAAAATAATCATGTATTAACTTAGATATACAGGGATCCCAAATCTCTGTGAACTTAGAAATTGTAAACTAAGACTAAATAACCAAATAAAAATATTTCAAATGCAGTCATAAGCAGGTTTATGAATCTACAGAAAAGTCTCCATTCAAAAATTTTGTAAGAATTAAAAAGTTCAAACTTTTGGGAAAGATACATGGTTTTAACTGAGCAACTTTCACCAACTATGAACACTTACGCTACATAATTTTAGACTCTAATCAGAGCACTCACTTTATTAGATGCCAATTTCTTACTTTTTGAAAAGTATTCTCTATTCAAACACTTCATTCAACTACCACTTAGGCTTTCATATTGGCTCTTCCTATATTCTTATTTTTATGCTGTCTGAATACTCCAGAGAGGCAGATAGATCCCCAGGCATTCTGGGTAATTTCCTCTTATCCAGGCCAACTTGGGAAAATTCTAAGTGGTGACTTTTCCATTTGTGCCCCAGAGAAATAAACTAGTAAGGTAAGCCATGAGGAAGTTAATATAAAAGTCTTTCTTACCAGTTGGTGATGGCTAAATTTGCAGCCAGAAAATTCTAGTATTCAATAAAAATTTGATCATCCTATTGTTGAAAACTCTTGCTTCAGTTTGATCTGACCCCTAAGTACCTTTCTTTGACATCCTGACAGGTTTTATTTATTCCACAGGAAACATTCCACCACATCCTTCATCACTGCAGCTACTATTTTATTGTTATCTCTACCATTTTATATGTGACTTTCCCTGGACAAAGAACGAGTTCATTGCACTAATAAAAATGTTACTTGCTTACCTTACACTAAAGAAACTATATAAAATACATACAGGCATTTCCCTGTTACATGAAGGAAGACTGTAGATTATTATTTTACTACATTTCTGGACCTCCTGCAAAGAAGACTAGTTTTTAAAAACTGTAAAACAATCGACAATATCTTACACTCTCAAGCTATCTTTCTCATTTTCTATTTTTCCAAATAAAATCTTCATTGATTCTGGGGGGAAGATGGGGGAGTGGGTGAAAAAGGTGAAAGGGATTAAGAAGTACAAATTGCCAGATATAAAAATAGTCACAGGATATAAAGTACAGCACAGGGAATAGAGTCAATAACATTGTAATAAATACATTTGGAGTCAGGTGGGTATTGGACTTAGTGATATGATCACTCCTTAAGATATATATATATGTCTAAATGCTATGTTGTACACCTGAAACTAATATAATATTACATGTCAACTGTAGTTGGAAGATAAACGAATTTTTTTAAAACCTTCACTGATTAAAAAAATTGGTTAACACTTTTTTAAATGTCCCTAATACAAAAATCAGTACCTAATTTTTAACAGCTAAAAATTTTTCATATAATAAATTCAGCATAATACTTACAAATGTCTAGTATGGGGGTGTTATGGTATTAAAAAACAGTATTTAAAATAGGAGGACAGAGATTCTCACAACCAACCCCACCACTACTGACGGCTAGATGCGGAATTTAAGGTCAGTCACTGAATCTCTGCGGCTCTCAGCTCCTTCATCAATATAATGTGAGCTTTCAACAAGGCATCTTGCAAATCTGAATTCTAACATTCTAAGAAAAGACAGATTCAAGATAAAGCCCACTTTTCTACCAGTCTGAGCTACAACTATAGAAAAAAATTACCTGAATTATTGTGTGTGTAAGTAGATAAAACGTGGTAACCAATTCAAGTCTACAGTGCTACGGTGGAGGAAAGCAAATTTACCTGATAAAGAAACAAACACGTAAACAGGGGTCCCGAAAGTATATTCGTATCTGTGTGAAGGTGGACAATACTGAAATACCCAAGTATTTTCATGGAATGATGTAAACTTTCTGGGGCTCAAAAATATAGTTTGAAGGTTACTTCTTCAAGCTTTCAGGACTGGAGGGTATGCAAAGAGTTAATCAACTGGCATATTGTTTTCCAAAGATTTCTCTAAAAAGGATTTAGAGACTTTTATAGACAGAAACAATTAGGGAATACTTCTTTCACTATTTCCTTTAAGCCAGAAGACAGCTATATATTTAAAATAAAATTGCAATATGAAAGTCTGCTAAAAGCACTTTTTTTTGTTGTTTGTGCATTCTGTTTGTCACCCAATGTCACACTAACAACTCTGCATCTCATTCTAAAGCACATTATACTTCGACATAAAATGAAAAAGACCATTTTTTGTTTCCCCAAGGGGGAAGTACTTCTGTTAAAAGCATCTTTTTATGATACTACTCTTTCTGAATTACCAATAATGCAAACCAAAGAATTAGATACTGTACTCTAAAATTTAATATTTGTTCAATTCTTATTCATATCCTATAGACATCCCATGTGTACAGGGGAAAAGTATGCTAAATGCTTAAACGTACTTAAGAACCTGAAAGAGTGAGCATTTGTGTCCTTCAATCAGCAGGCTGTCAGGTCATGAGCGCTGGTTTCGCAGTAAAAGTTCCTCTGTCTTACCTATTGTTGTAAGTCGGCTCAGTTAAGGAGAAACAGACTGCTCTACCAGGGAAACAGCCAGATGATGCGTAACTTCACCTTTAATAAGACGAGGCTAACAAATTTCAAGTGCGATATGTAAAATCTTAAACTACAGAGTTCTAGGAAACCCTAAAAATAATGAACTATTTAAAACTATGCTCAAAAGTTTGAATATCAAGATCAGAGGTGAATTAAGAAATAAAATTAATGTAATTAAGATGAAAGAACTCCATTATGCTTATGTAATACTTTACTATAATTTAAATTAACTCTTATTTTCTCAGAAGATTTGATACTCAGGAGTAAGTATACTTTCCCAAAGAATTCAATTAGATGTGTGTAGAAACTCTTATACCAGACCTCTGAACCATCACAAATGTGTAAAAGGCAAAACCTAACCTTGAACATTTTTCCACTTCTGATGTCCAGCTAGCAAGGGCCAGAAATAATGAGTTCTGATAGGAAAACCTTCTTCCTTCAGAGCCTTCATTAGAGCTTTTGTCAAATCTGAAAGAGATAATCATGAAATATTACAAAGCTACCTCACAAAAAACTTACTTATGTTGCTTTCAGTTATGAGAATATAGTACCGGTTTTATTGGCTGCTAAAGCACACTGGAGTGTGAACTGCAAAGGAGATGTGTGCAACTGGACTTCCTTTAACTTCTTACAGTAGTCTTTCAGCTTCTCGGCAGGCTAGGTAGGGGATAAAAAGGACACATCAGCTGGATCTACAAATATCCTACACTTTCATCTTCTGCAAATATTCCAACACTATTGGGTTAAAAATTTGAACTTCCCATCCTCTTCTACCCAATCATCTGACAACACAAAAACAAAGTTTTCATTTTAATTGGTCTAATCTCATTAATAGGTTCTTATACTTAAAAAAAAATTACTTTGCAATGGCTGGATCACTCAAGTTGGTTGGAACATCATCCCATACACCAAAAGGCTGTAAGTTCAATTCCCAGTCAGGGCACACACCTACGTTGTGGGTTGAGTCTTGGTTGGGGCGCCTACTAGAGTCAACCGATTGATGTTTCTCTTTCACATCAATGTCTATCTGTCTTTCTGCCTCTCTCTCCCCTCCTCCCCCCCCTTCTTCTCTCTCTAACATCAGTAACAAATCATTAGGTGAGGATTAAAACAGAAATCTTATTTCACTACCTATTACACTGTCTACAATATAAAAAGGGACAGAATACCGTATCCATAGTCACACAGTGCCGTAAAAAGAAATTGCCAAAGTCACTCAGACCATCTTCCTTAGATACAGGACATGCTAATAAAACTTGCAATGCTATATCTTCCAATTTTTCAGTGACTAAAAGCAAAATAAGGTTCATTGCATCTGGAAAGAAAACAAAAATGTCTTTTGTTACCAAACTGAGTAATATTTTTACATTGCAACCAATATGATGAACTACAAGCACCGAAAGGATATAATAATATTCTGAATAATAATGAAGCACTTCTAAAGCAAAACATTCCCATGTATTCATTAACACAAGTTTTTCAGTTTATTAAGCTGCCTTTAAGTGTCTTATGTTCATCTACCACAACCCCTATTGGTAGAGAATGCTGTTTTCATCATGTAAAAATAGTAATTCAGTTTATCAGAAAAATCATGAAAGTAAAAATTTTTAAACTACCTGGAATAGATCTTCTTTCATATGTAATTTTGTCCAAAATTTCTGAGACATATTGAGGATACCCAGCTTTACTGAAGCTGAAGATAATTTGCAATAAATCGCGATCCATAAGATACAGATCAGACTTCTCCACCTTCTCCAGGGTCTATAGACAATTCCAAAAATTAGAAATATAAGCTAGAAACCAGTATTAAAACACCAAGATTCTGTTCTAAAATTTAGGAACATATATCATCTAAAAATTTGGGACTTCTTTTATAAAACAGAAATATTCTACTTCAATGCTGTTACATTAACAACCAAGGTACCAAACTCTAGGAATTCTTTTAGCAATACTATTGTCTATAATAGATCTCTTTAAAAAGAGATACCAACTATATTCTTCTGCTTCATGTAAAATGTAACCTAAGCTTATACAAATGATTTTAAAGTATATTTACTTATACAACACAAGTCACCTGTCTAACACGGTCAATGTCACCCTTCTCAGCATACGCATTCAATAAGGCTAGGTACGTGTCTGCACCAGGCTCGATCCCAGCCTCTCTCATCACTGTGAGAATATTCTCTGCATTCTCCATATCTCTGTAAGTTAATTCAAGGAAAATAAAACAGGTTACTATAATATTGTCACATGTAACGTTATCATTCGATCTCAACTGTTATTACCTATGCTTATTAAAATTAAAAATTCTTAAGTACCATTTAGAAATATGGTGACATCAGAAACGAAAAAACATTATTAAACTGGTCACAGGTTTCTGAAATAATAAAGATCATAAACATCTCAAATTTTTACAGGTAACATTTCCACAAGAGAAACCAAATTGTATCATAATTACATATATATTAAATAGTGTGCATTCTTTCACTAGGCGTGTTGACTCAAATTTACCTTTTTAGTGAAGAGTAACATATAGTTATTCTTCAAAACAAAAATATTTTTCAGGGCACCAGCAGATCAGTTAATAAATTTTACAGTCAGTTACTTTTTATCAGGCCTAATTTTCAAAACTAAACATTTTCAAATAAAAGTTTTATGAAACTGGTAAATTTAAGAATATGGTATTTTTAAAACATGCAGGTTCTATCTCACATGCTCAAGATTTTTTTGAGGGGGTAGGTAAATATGGTTTAAGAATATTCTACAGCGTTTTTCTACAATTTAAATCTCACTTGGGAACAAGACCTGGGGCGAACATTACCCTGCTCTTGCGTGCCCTGTGACAAGGGCACTGAAAACTGCTTCTGTGACTGGAAGGTCCTTAGTTTTCATAAATCCAAGAATCTTGCTGCAATAAAAAAGAAACGAAAATACTCCTTGGAATTAACATCAAAGACACTCTCTATAACATGTACGCACGAACCCCCATTCCTTGAAATTGTATCAATGCTCCTGAAGTATTCTTGCTAAAAATAGCATGTAATTTTTAAAAATCTGACTACTTCTTCTATACTACTACATTAACCTTTAAAAAGCATAAAATTTAGTAAGATTTGCTGAGTTAAAAATGAGATTGTACGTTTCCATTTACACCTTATTTCCTAAACCCCCTAACCAAAAGTAGTAATAAATTTTACACAAACAGAGAAATGTCACAACTGATTTTGTATGAGTCGGTGAGACAGTTTTATAAATGAATGCAGTTTAAATGGCTAAGAACATTTCCTTTAAAAAATATCAATTTAAATAAAATAAAGCCCGCTTCTTATCTCAACAATTTTAAACCTTTGTTCAATAAATCAAATTTTTAATTAAGATACTAAGTTTTACTTATCTGTCACCTCTTACAAAACTTTATATTGCACATAAGTCATATTACCAAATATGCTAGATTAAAATACTTCTGAAATAATTTCCCTTACTAAGGAGAGACTCAATAAAAGAGAGAGTGAATCTATCTAGGATTACAGGACATACATGTTTGCTTATAAAAACTTTTATAGAATTCCCTACCTGGCACCTTCAATATCTCCCATATTACAGTAAGCAGCAATCAACCTTTGGTATGTTACCTGTCAATGAAATGGGCCAGTTAATGTATTTTTAATATTTCTGGGTAAAAAATAAAAAATAGCGAATGTGGCCAACAAACATTTCCATAGCAACTACCTACTCGATTTGGCTGAATGTTTGCTTCTTCCATTTTTGCCAAGAAGTCAGTTGGTGAAAATTTATGTTCGTTTTGAAGGTAGACTTTAAGTAAAGCATTATAGTGACTTACATCATATACAGTACCTACAGATAAAATTTAAATCAAAGTTTTAGAAAAGCACTTAAAATCATATTCTCCATCACAACTAAGACGCATGTACTTAAATCGGACAAACAAAGCATGACACAGTCTCTGCAGTAGTCCACCCCAAACTCAGACCCGCGGACACAGAAACCCTGTGGGAGCAGACGGCAGGCCACACAGGCAGGACACTACTTCTGAACGACGTACAGCACAGCCGTGAGAACTGCCGACTCCGGTTCTGAGGTCTCTCACTTATGAAGCGCAGCACCCGTCCCGTCAGAAAACGCTGACTTTACCTCTGTCGTTCAAGTGACTGAAAGAGTTTCCCACATGAAGCTGAGCGAGCCATGTGACAGACACACCGAGAGGGGCGGACTGTGATGGTGGCTGTTTTACACAGGCAGGGCTGTGCTGGTGGTTACGCTTATCTACTAACCAGGCCAAAGTCTTTGAAGGTTCCGCTTCCACTCCACCCTCAGTTGCTGCTCACCGCTTCTAGTCTGCTACTGTTAACCACCTGCACTTCAACGCCCTTGGTTTTCTCCCTGCGTCCATCTTGCCTAAGGCCACATCGGTCCGGGCTGCCACTCAGCCTCACTCTACCCACTCGTGACATCGTGGTCATCTTATCAATCTGGTGCTAACATGTTTTACTAAATTTTCATGAATTAAATGTCCTATCTTTATTCACCTGCCTGTGGCCAGTTACCTGGGATCAGTTTGATATTCAAGATATTCCTACATTGATATTCGTTCTTTATCTTAGTGGACACGTACAGTACTTACTATGTTTCGGGCACTGCGCTAAGTGCTCTGCACACAGAGGCCCAGCTACTCTTCACAGCAGCTCTGAGGCGAGCACTATCGCCATCCCCATCTTACACATGAAGAAAGCTGACTTTTACTGGTCTAAGGCCACGTGGCTAGTAAGTGACCATAAACCTGAACGTAGGTGGTCTGTCTTGAGAGCCCAACTGCTTATCCACCATAACACTTTATACAGGGCCTTATAGAGAACCATGTGCCATTCAACTTCTGAAATATGATATGCAACAAGTTATCACACAGTGTCTAAAAACTTCTAAAAAACCATGAAGTTAAGCTGAAGAACTCTCATAATGGCTGGCTACAACTCTACGGCTGAAGAAAATTATATTCTATAATTTTGTAAAGGTATTTACTCTAGTTTGTTGGAGAAGCTGGGGAAACTTGCTCAAAACCCAGATGAGCATCTGTTCTAGCTTTTCATATAGGTTTTAGTCAAGAGTATCACTCAGTGTAACTCTACTGAGTTTCATTTCCTTACTTCTCCTACACTGGCGTAGTGCTGGAGATGACAAAAATGCTTCTGAGAACTTGGTCAAATTTGTATCCCCATGTTTGCTATTCTATCTAGTTAATTTCATGGGTTATTTCTAATTCAGACTGGAGATAAAACTCTAGAATGAAGGGATTTAAACCTTAGTTTGAAAAATGGATTGATTTAAAGAGTAAAAAATAAAGACCATTCCAGAAAAGACAGACACCTTAAACAAAAAAGTTAAGGAGACTTACATATTATCATGGCGTGGCCAAAGAGGTACACCAGAAGTAAATTTATTTCTAAAAACTGAGCATAAGGAAACACTGACATGAGACTCTATCACTTCCAGTGTTTCCTCCAGAACCCCTTTTAGTTTGAAAATCTCAGCGTCAGACCTGTCAGTAGCTCATCCTGTAACTTCGTACACGTCACCTAAGCTAAACCAGCATTTACAGCTTCACAAGTCTGTGGGCAAGAGTCACACTGGCGATCTACTAGGCTTCCAGCAATACTAACTCCACAAGTATTTATCAAGCATGATACGTAAGAAGAAAGCATCATGGTAAACAGGAAAGCAGATGTTCGGGATTCCACTCTCAAACAGGACACAAAGGAAAGACATCTCCGAATAATTACAATAGAAAGTAATGTGTCCGCCTTTTTATTGACGTGTTAACAGTACGACTGCTATGTAAGGGATTCTTTGTATTTTAGAACATAACTTTTTTCACAAATATTTCTCTCAATTCAACAATTTTTAAAATTATGTGACTTATTATTGATAAATAGACATTTAGTTTTTATAGTCAATTCTTTACCTTTATTTTTCTGTTGCTTTTACAGTTAGAAAACCCTTTTCCATTACAAAATACATTTATCTCACCTGTTTTTAAAACTTTTAAAAATTGAACTTGTCAACATAATTCTTTTTTTTTTTTAAGATTTTATTTATTTTATTTTTTAGTGAAGAGAAGGCAGAGAGGAAGAGAGGGAGAGAAACATCCATGTGTGGTTACCTCTCATGTGCCTCCTACTGGGGACCTGGCCTGCAACCCAGGCATGTGCCCTAGACTGGGAACTGAACCAGTGACCCTCTGATTCTCAGGGTGGCACTCAACCACTGAGCCACACCAGCCAGGACTTGTCAACATAATTCTAAATGAATTCAAAACTCTGAGGTGAGGCTCTGTCTTTATTCTACAAGGTTTCTTTTTCATGTAAGTGCTACATATTTCTTGAAAGATATTCCTACATATTTTATATATGTCACTACATTTGAATATTTTTATCCAGTTAAGTTTCTAAGTAGGAAAAGTTATGGCTTCTTAACCAATTAGTATTTCCAACTACTGTAGGTCAATTTTATGGGATTTTACAGGTAAACAAGCACATCAGCTAAGAAATAATTTCTAGGTTTTTTTTTCACATCTTATCAATATTTCATTGTTATTATACATAGTATTTATTAGTTGTTGGCTTTAGGTATTAACATGCGAAAGAAGCACCCATCTATTCTTTTAAATGTTTTAAACTCAGTAATGAACATTGAATTTTATCAAGTGGTCTTTTGAACTACTTTATTTTTTGAATAGGTACTATGTTTACAGTTCAGAATTGAGAAAGTATAAAAAGGGCCCTGGTTGCTGTGGCTCAGTGGATTGAGTGCCAGCCTGCAAATCAAAGGGTAATGGGTTTGATTCCCAGTCAGGCATGTGCATACTGATGCTTCTGCTGCACTGACATTTCTGCAATATGCAGCAGGTAACTGCACACTGGCGTTTCTCTCCCTCTCCTACCTCCCTTCTCCTCTCTCTGAAAATAAATAAATAAAATCTTTTTAAAAGAAAGAGTATAAAAAGGTATACAGTAAAAACTGTATCCAGTGTTGATCATTCTTCCAGAAATATTTTAATATTGTATGCACATAAACTTATAAACATTTTTCTTCAAAATGATAGCATATTATACACACTGTTCCGCACCTTAATTTTTATTTATATTTTGGAGGACACCCCACACTAGTATCTCAAGCACTCCTTCAATTTTTTAACAGTTGCACAACATTCCATTTCTTGGACACTCCATAATTTATTTAACCAATTCCCTAGTGAGGGACATTAAAATTGGTTCCAATTTATTACTATTACAAACAAGCCACAGTGAAGAATATCCTTCTGCAAGTGTGAAAATGTCTGCATCTAAATTCTAACAAATGGAACTGCTTAGTCTAATGATATGTGCATTTATAACTTTGACAGACCAAAGGCCTTTGCAGTTTGTTCTTCTGCTTTTTAGCTTACCAAAAAAGTAATAGTTGTGAAAAATTATTTTATTCTCAATGCCCCTAGATGTCGCTAAAACTCACCAAATAAATCATATTTCAAAAAAAAGAGTATGAATCAAGTAGCCCTTCCATAAAATTACAGCATTTATGTATATATGTTTTTTTAACTAAAGGAAAAAAATATCTACACCTTTTATACACATCTCATATTCAAATAATCATACCCAATTTCTGAAGTTTGTCCCATATCCCATGAGCCAATTCTGTCCTCTCTGAGAACTTCAGTTCAGGTAAGAGAGAACCACAGCTGCGCAGCAGAAGCAAGGCATGATTACCACCTGGGCAACCTATGGAAAAAAAGATTAATGGGCAACACTGAACATAGTACAATTTCATATTAGAAATATCAAATTCTAAACTGAAATCTGGAAATATTCAAAAATCTCGATTCCTTAAAGATATTATTAAAAAACTACCTGTAAACCGGGGATATTCTATCCTAATCCACAAGTATAATTTACAATGTTACAAAAAGTTCTAAGTTCTAAAAAATTAGTCTGATTTCTTAAGGCAGCTAAGGTTATGAATCTATGTAATTTGCAAGACTACAGACTACAAAAATACACAGGGCCTAACTTATAAGCAGTGTGTGCTGCAATTCAGCCGCTATTTCTCACTAGCTCATGAAATGACACAAAGTAGTACGATTGAAAGCCATGAATACCAATTTTAGGTCTATAAAAAAATTACAAAATAATATAAACTTCCTTCTCCCTTAGCCAAGTCCTTTATCAAAATGTCCCTGAAAGCTGACTTTAAAACAAAAACAAAAATAAACCACTGATTGTAGGATTCCATTTCATAAAGTATCCAGAATAAACGTATCTCTATGAACAGTAGGTACACTAGTGGTTGCCCAGGGCGGGAAGGGATGGGAGGGTTTTGGGGCTGATGGGGACATGGAGGTTTCTTTTCAGGGTGAAAGAAATGTTCTGAAATGGATTGTGATAATAGTTGGACAACTCTGAAAAAATCAAACAGAGAAAATGAAAAACATTATTTTAATGCACATTAATTATAACTGACACTGTTTTGGTATCCCTCATCATTAGACTCTACAGCTCCTAATGTGACTGAAATCCACGCGTGGGCTTTAGGAAGCTGGTAACCACTCAAAACTAGATGCAAAAGTATGTGTGTTTGCCTGTGGGCTTGTGTGTGTGCGAGGAGGGGTCAGGGGAGCAGGGGGCTTGCGAGCTTCCATCGAATTATCCAAGTTGAATTAGTGACTTAGATAAATTTTAATAGCTAAGTGAAAGTAAAAGGGAAATGATTATCAATGTTTCTGGAAATCTGGCATTTGTGATCTTAGGGAAAGCTGATATTATGTAATGGAAAATAAGAAAAACTAGTGTCTTCCAAGAAAATCTACCACTGAAAGTAACTCTTTTATGAACTGTGGAAAGCAAAAAGGCGATTTTTATTTGATTTTGAAATAAACATCTGAGAAAAAATGTCTTACTCAAAACACTGCCTGATGAGTTGGAAAGATTACAATCATAACATTAAATCATGATCACTAGACATAGCAAAACTCAAAGTATCGAAGAGCCTGCCCCGAACAAGTGGTTAGTGAAAGTTCAGACGGCTGACCAGAGAAGTGGGAGATACCTGAGTGACAGGCGTTGTCAAAGACTTTCTGTAGGAGAGTCCTTGGGATGCGGCCAGTTCTGCGGACAGAATTATCCAGTCTCATCAGAGCCCAATCAAACTGACTGGCGTTCCTTCTCAGGGAAGAAGTGGACTCCTCTGGAAGATAATTCTTTTTCTCAGCAGCAATGGCATACAGCCTGGCCTGGCTCAGTGACCCTCTATAAAATGAAACGCAATTAATAATAAACCACGTGAACTACTCTCCATATAGGTCATCTTTTTGAGCAAAATTTATACAAAGCTTTTTTATTAGTTATTAAATACAAATATTCATAGTGCAACAGTATTTTGCTCAGGGAAGTATAAACTGGTAGGAAAGAAAGTTTGGACTGCTGCTTGCTTTAAATAAAATCAGAATCTCAGGAACACATACCAACTGTATGCAAAGTAAATCTCTTGAGTAATTATTTGACAGTGTACTGATAACCTTTCATATGGAATCATTTCAAACTAAGACAATAATATGGTGTGTTTTAAGTGGTGTGTTTTTTTAAAATTTCCCTTAACCAAAAGCAGTTTAATAAAGGAAAAATGCAGCAGTTTGTGCTACAGTGCTCTTCTCACCTCTACAAATGAGAAAAGGGATCTAAAATATAACTAAATTTCTGATAACTACCTTCAAATGCTTTCAAGCTTAAGCTTATTAAAAGACGACCAATGTCCAAATTAAAATTAGGCAATTTTTTTAAAGGATCATTCAGGACAAAAGAATTCCCATGTATCTAGTGATTCTGTTTCATCTCTCAATTTAAACCTGCTTTCCATCTGTCAAAATGATAATTGTGTACTTTTCTCATTTTTTAACTACTGCAGCCATCAAAAATAAAACTAGATTTCTGGTTTAACATTTAACATTGGGAAAGCAAAAAGGAAAAATGTTCATAAGTTAGGAAAGGTCAGATTAGTACACGTGTGTTTATTAAGAATAAACAACCTTCAAACCACTCAATATTTTAATAGTACAGGTCTAACATGCAAGCCAAATGCTCTGAAACATGCAATCAGAGGTAGTCCATTCTGTAGAAATACAAACTGTACCTGATTTGCAAATATCAAACTCAAAAAATAATCCTATGTGTGAAGGAAACCATCATAAATCTTTGAATTGAATTTAAATTCTTCCTCTGCATTTGAATATCATTAACACAAAATTTCTAATTCAGGTATTTATGTATTTATCCCAAAATATTTTAAACTTTCCAATAGCAGTCAGTAAGTACAAACAACTAAATAACATACACTTAAGTACATACAAACTAAGTACAATATAAAGATACTCTACTTATTAATCCAAGAATGCCTTCGGAATTATAAACATATGTGTTCTGGCATGTGTACACTTTTTACCACAGTCAATTACCAAAATAAATATTTATACAGCAATAATTTTAATAATAAAACTGTTGAATTTCTACCTTATGTCATTACCCTGGAAAGCCAATCACAAATCAAATGATTGAGTACATAATGTTACATTAAAGAAAAGCTACACAAGTAGTTTCGCCACAAGGTTATACAGAACACAGAGACAGTAAACGATACTAGACTAGACAGGCTATTCCTGTGGTCTGGGGCACATCACAACCACTCTGGCCGTCAGTGATTCCACTCGCGTAAATAAACAGAATGAAATGAAAATAAGATGGAAAGACTCAGGACACTAACTAAGTAAGACAATGTCACATTTAGTTGATTAAAGTCTGTTAAATGGGCAAAATTAATTAAATGCTAGATTATTACTTACAAACCACAGAAGATACGCTCCTACATATATTTATTCCTTATTTTTCAAAGGTTTTCTCTGCCCATTTACCTGGCTACTAACTAGGTCAACTATTACTAACCTATGCCTTTGTTAGTCAAGCAAACACAAAAAGACATTATTTTAAATTGCCCAGAATAACGTGTCAAGTTCAAGTGAGTGCACAGTAGCAACAAAAGCTGATTAATACACAGATTTCAAAATTGTAATGAAGTATATTTGCGAGTTTTTTATACAACGCAAATCTGATAAACTGTGAGAGTAAAAAACATATAAAAACAAACCTTTGCTAAAATGAGGTTTTAACATGTTACCATCAAACACAAAACAAAATTCATGCAGAAGACAGAGATGTTACTAAGTCAGAACAGCAGCCTGAACATTCGAACGCTAATTCCTCTTATAAATCTTTAATGCAGCCATTAAACATAAGTGTAAAGATTAGCTTGGCTTTCATTACTTTAGTTGAAATATGAACCTGCTATAAAATAAACTGGGGTAGAAGAAGGAGTACATATTTTAAAGCAAATGATTCCGCAGTCTTCAAAAGGATTCTCCAGTGCTTCCCCAGTGGCAGTGCTTTCTATGTTTATTATTGGGCCCAGAAATTATTTTTAAATTCACTGAACACATTCTGAAGCAAACAAGAATTTCGAAGTCTGGAGCAACAGATACGTTGTGATAGAAAGAAACACGTCCAGGGGTTACAGCAGGTCCACGCAGGTGGCACCTACCCACTGGCTGGTACAAGCTAGAATGCATTGCCTTCAAATGCCAATGACCAAAATTGATGTAACTACTCTTAAATGGCTCAGGAGTTCCCTCCTAAGACTCCGGCACACACCACTAATATGCAGGTCACCCACAAATTTTCTCTGGCAAAATACAGCATTTAAAAAGGTATTTTTCTCATTCTTTTTAAATTGATAGTGATTTTGATTTTGACTAGTACAAAAAAATAATAATTTTGTAGTTGAGTGTATTGCAAAAAGGTGTAAGAACCATATTATTATAAGCAGGCCTCCAATGTCAAAAGGCTCTGCCTTTTAAAAACTAATGCTTTGCTTTTCAAGGCATGTTTAGGTTTACAAAAAAATTGTCCACAACGTAGGAGTTCCCCTCTACCCTCTTCCTCCTACACCCAGTTTCCTCTATTAGCATCTGGTATTGGTGTGATTATGTTTGTTACAAAGGACCAATATTGACACATTATTAATTACAGTTTACAATAGGGTACACGTGTGTGTGTGTGCGCGTGTACGCGCACACACACCCATCTATGGGTTTTGACAAATGTGTGAGATGTATGACAGGACCACACAAAACAGCTCCCCTGTCCTAGAAATGCCCTGTGCTCCACCTAGTCATCCCTTATCCCCTCCACCTGAACTCCTGGCAAAAACTTTTTACTGGTCTCTATAGTTTGCCTTTTCCAGACTGCCTTCTTTCACTTAGCATACATTTAAGTTTCCTCCACATCTTTTTGTGGCTCCACAGCTCATTTCTTTATTAGTGCTGAGTAAGATCCCGTTGTGTGGAAGTACCACAATTTGTTCATCTGTTCACCCATTGAAGAACATATTGGTTGCCCCCAATGCTGGGCAATTATGAATAAAGCTACTAGAAACATATGCTCAGGTTTTTGTGTGGCTATAAATTTTCAGCTCTTTTGGGTAAATACCTGGGCTGGATCATAATGGAAGTTTAGATTTATTTTGCCCTGTGAGAAACTGCCGAACTGTCTTCCAAATGACTGTACTGTTCTGCATCCCCAGCAGGAACGAGTGACAGACCCCTAATGCCCCACATCCCCAGCACTTTGTGCCACAGACGTTCTGGCTTTTAGATGTTCTAACAGGCATGTAGTGGTTATTTAACTGTGGTTTTAATTTGCAGTTCCCTAATGACATGTGATGTTGAGCTTTTCATATGCTTATCCACCTTCTGTATGTCCCCTTGTTGAGTTTTAAGAGTTTTTTGTCTGTTTTGGATAGTCTCAGTGTTTATTTTTTCAAGTGAACTTTCGTCCTCACTGCTGTTTTGAGCCATCACTTTTGAGCTATCAGAGTTTAAAGAAGGGTGCAAATATGATAGGATAAGCATTTCATTATACCTCCGGGTAATAGAAAATTATGACTATAGTCCTACTTTTACAGATAAGAAAACTGAAGCACTTTGCCCAAAGTCGCAGTAAGAGCTAGTTAATGACAGGGCCAACATTTGTGCTCGGGTGGTCTCATTCTGAAATGGATTCAGCACAGTGGAAGGGCATCAAAGAAACTAATCAGGCTGCAAAAGGATTTCGCACTGGAAAGGGGTAAAAATTAAGCCTCGGCAGGGAAGGTGAGTCTAGACCATGGAAAGCCTCCAATGGCTGATAAGCGATTTGGGTTATATGATATGCTTACGAAGCTGCTCTCTCAGCTAATTTTGTAGTTCCATTCTGTAGGTCATGGGGACCTCAGACACCACCTAGGTTCTCACCAATCCCTTAACCATTCCACTGGCATTTTCTATAGCCTGTTGATATGGTTGATTATATCAACTGGTTTTCAAGTGTTGAGCCAGCCTTGCACACATGGAACAGACCCAGCTTAGTCACCATACGTAATTCTTTTTATCTATTTTATATATATACTGATTTCATGTAAGTTCTAATATGTTAGAAATTCAAAAAGATAATGACTTCTCCTAAAAGTGGTTGGTACTCCTTTCATATTGCTCTGTTGCTACCCACTCGACCACCACTACATTGTTCTCCAAAGCTCAAAATCTTAGGGTAATTATTTTATTGCTCAATCCCTCTCACCCTTCATACCCCATGTGCCAAACCCTTCCAAGCAAGGTCGAACAGTCGGTGGAGACTTGGGAGGGCAGCAAGAATGAAGAGAGAGACGCCATTCGGGAAGATGCTGCAGTGCAGCCCCGGTGAGACTGATGGGAGCCTAGACCACGGTGGGCACTGCAGACGGGGGAGAAACTCGTCTCTCCAAAGCCATCGCCTGACTTAACCACAAGTTCCAGGCAACGAATCACACCACCTGATTTGTTAATTCTTACCTCCATGTGGTGATGAAAATTTCACATAGAAGTGCTTACTTAATCCTCTGTATGTATCTTATCCTATTATGTATCATTTTCTTTAACAATGATCAGCAGAATCTTAGAGCAGATTCTATGGCCTGGTGGAAATACATGAGCTTTAACAGTGTCAGCTGCAGTCCTACAGCCCGGCCTGAGTTCGAGCTCTGCCTGTTCACAAAATGTGTCACTTTGGCCAAGTTACTGCAACTGTCTCTAAGCTTGTATCATCTGAGAGATAACAATATCTGCCTCACGAGAGTATCACAAAGCTGGCTGAGACAGGCCGTGTTTCCCAAATATCACACTTCTGCTGGGGAAGACGGTTAGGGTTAGGGGGCCTGTAGTGTGATGTGGATACTCTTGTAAGTTGACAGAGTGAGAGTGGGAAGAAGTAGATTACTCTCAAGATCCCTTCCAGAGTTCACATTCTGCAATCTTATCAAGTGCTTACTTACCTGTGATAGTCTTTAATTCCTAAATGTATAATGTATCATGTACTGTCTTTTTTTTTTTTTTTTAAGGTTTTTGCCCTTCAACACCTTCAGCACCTAAACTACAACATATTCAAAACACTTCAGAACTGGAAATCACAGTAGTTGGATCCCAACTGGAGACACTGGATAAATCAGTTCACACTTCTAAGCCTCAATTTCCTACTGTTTAATATCAACCCACAAAATATGTGATGTATTCATACAAATACACTTTGATAATGGTGAAGATCTAAACTAAAGATACTATTGTTTATATTAATCTCCAAATTTGCTCTTCTGAATTCTGCTAACATCCTTACCAATCTCTTGTTCTGTCTCTCAAGAAGAAAGGAAGTATCTTTCCTCAGTTCTGCAACAACTAGCTGAGGCCCAATTAGCCCTGACCTGTAGTATCAATGTTGCTCCTAGTTGGTCTGTCCATCTCCAGCTTTCTCTCTCCATCAGTCTATGCAAACTTTGTCAACACTTACACCTCTCAAAACCCTCCAAAGGCTTCCAACCATCAAATGACCAGCCTTCTGATCTTGGCAGCTTCGAGGAATCAAATGGCCTTTGCAATATCAACTTCCACCACATAGTTTCTTCACGCTCTTCTCTTCCCCTGCGACTCTGTCTAGTTATTACCATGCGTCTCTCAAACTCAAGTGATCCCCTACCACAAATAATGTGACTGCTCTTCTGAAATACCACAGTAAATTGCTCTTCTCTTTCAATGCCACAGTGACTTTACCTCCTGTGGATAGCACATATGTAATAGTTGCACTGTGCCTATCATAGCCCCCTGTAATTGATAAATTTATACATACAAGGAGAGAGGCTGCATCACGAACCCAAAGGATCCAGACATACTCTTAATGAGAGTTTGAGGTCTTTTTTGATGAGAGGTAAACAAGGGAAAGTTTTCTTTCCTTCCAACATTAGAAGTAGTCATATAATTCTATCATCGGGCAGTATGTGACCTTCACCTTTGAGCCAACCATCAATGTGGATTGACTTCCAAACTAAATTTTCTCAAAGCTAATCTCTTCCTCAGAAGCACACAAGTATTATTCTAAAAACTCTCACAAGAAATATATAGGCAGCTTCTGATCCAGAAGTGTGAGAAAAAAAAAGAGTGTAAGAAAACAAAAGTATTGCTCGTCGCCCTGGGTGGCTCAGTTGGTTGGAACATCATCCCTTACACCAAAAAGTTGAGGGTTCAATCCCCAGTCAGGGCACATACCTAAGCTGTAGGCTCGATTCCCAGTGGGGGTGCACAGAGGTGGGTGCAACCAATCGATGTTTCTCCCCCACCCCTTTATCTCTCTCTAAAAATCAATAAACATATCCTCCGGTGAGAATTTTTAAAAAAAAATGTTGTTCCTCCACCGCCCCACAAAGGATAGGGTAAGAGCTGGTTTTTAAGAAAACATTCGTTTAAAATAAGAGAAAAAGTCGATAGGAAAATGAAGAGTAAGACTAAAGAATATAAAAATATATACTTTTTGATGCTCCAATTTTGAAAACAGATTAAAAAATTCTAATAATTTCTCTCAACATTATAATACTCATCTTTCCTTCTCAGACAGGACATTCCCAGAAATAAAGATCAGGGTGAATGTGTAGAAATCAGCCACACTACATGAATGGGTTAAGTGCCCCTTCAACCTTCTTTGCATTTCACAATATTCCTTCCTCAGTGTCTAAGGTTTTCATTGATATAGTCAACGCAAGACATAAAGAATAAGACAAAGCTCCTGCCTTCAAGGAACTTACAGCCAAGTCTGGAGTGCTGGTGGGTACACATGTAATCATGTTAATAGATGCTTTAGTGATTCAGGTTGTGAAAGAAAGCACAAGAGAGGAGCAATCAAATGAGGGAAGCAGTTAAGACAGATTTAACTTGAGTAAGGGGAAGGGGAGACAAATTCCAAAAGTGAACATTACATTCGAAGGCAAGCGGATATACCGCATGGGCCATCAGAGCCTTGCTAGTCCACACACCAGCAGCATCTTTATCATCTGGGGGCTTGTTAGAAATGCAGAATCTCAGTCCCCTGCCTAGACCTACATAATCAGGACATACATTTTTAAATAAGATCCCCAGGGAATTCTAATGCTCATTATAGTTTCAGAAGCCCTGCTGACTTCAAAACAGTAATTTGGAATGACTAGAATATACTGGGTTGACCAACAAGTTCATTTGGCTTTTTTCCGTAAGATGGTTCTAGTAGCACTTAGTTGTCTTTAACTTCACTCGAAAAAATTTTGTTGGACTGTACTGTGACAGCTGTCATATTGACATGTATTTAAAAAAACTGATCAATATTGGTGAATTTCTGTGTGGCTATTTTAATATTGAAGACGGAAGAAAATTTGCAACATTTTTGGTATATTATGCTTTATTATCTCAAGAAAGGTAAAAACACAACTGAAACACAAAAAAAGATTTGTGTAGTGTATGGAGAAGGTGCTGGAGATGACTGAACGTGTCAAAAGTAGTTTGCGAAGTTTTGTGCTGGAGATTTCTCGCTGGACGACACTCTAGAGTCAGGTAAACCACTGAAATTGACAGTGATCAAGATGTTAATTGAGAACAATCAATGTTATACCACACGGGAGACAGCTGACATACTCAAAATATCCAAATCAATAAAGTTATTGTTGAAAATGAAAAATGTGTCTTTTATTTTATGGAAAAAAACTGAACAGGCTTTTTGGCCAACCCAACAGAATACCATAGAAAAAACTCATTAAGAAGTGAGGCTCCAGAGGCATTTTCAGGTCACGAAGCACCTTATCCTGGAAGTAATGGAAGACACCAGTGTCTGACTGTAAGGAAATGACATGATCAAATTATCAGGGAGACCAGGGATTAAGGTGGGGGATGGAGGAAGAAGGGATTCACTCCAGATGAAGAAGATATAACAGGACTTAATCATTTGTGCAATCAACACATAGGGGGAAGGTGTCAATGATATATGAATGAGAAATCTCGAAGAAACAGAAATAGAGATATTCATGAAGAAGGGAACACATGAGCAACAGTTTGGGGAGCAAAGGTGAGTCCAATGTGAGATGCGATGTGTCTGAAGCACCTATAGTTCAACTAGTACATGTCTCATCAGACAGTCTATGTACAGGAGGAGAAACAATGCCATCATCAGACAGGGAGGTAGGAACTGACGCCCTAAAAATGGAAGGATTAAAAGAATAAAAAAAGTGACTAAAGACAAAACTCCCCACATCAGCATTTAAGAGAGAAACAAGAGGAAAAAGGAAGCAGCAAAATGAGTGAGAAAAATCCTAAAGGGAAGAAAATCAGGACAGACTAGTGTCACTGATGCCAAGAAAAGGGTCTCGTGAAGGGGAAATGGGAGACAGAGTAATACACCAGAGGTCAAGGCCCTGATCATGGATCATCTCACACACACATAAGTGATTAAAAGTTATATATATCAATGATAGACTTAAGCGTGATTTTCAGTTCATTGCTTTTCCCCTGTAGTTTGCAATTGTTCCTCAAGAAACGTGAGTCTTATAATTCTAAAATATACAATAAAAAATTAATAAACAAGACAACGATGGCTTTTGCGGTGGTGATTGCAATAGGCAGAAAAGTGGATATGAAGCGAGAAATGAAGGATGGGAGTACAGATAGGGAAGAGAGACTGGGAAGCATCTACAGTAAGTCCAGATTCCCAGGAAAGGTTGTCTTTCAGGTGGGAAAGATCTAGGCGTGCTTAGAGGCTGAGGGATAGAAGATGGCACAGGAGAAGTTTTCGTGCCCAGGAGTAAAAGGGAACAAACACTTCTTTACTTGCTATGAGCTGAGCACCACAGGGGTGAACAAGTCAAAGTCCTGCTCTCACGCAACTCATTTTCTACTAAGAAAACACAGAAAAGATAAATATTATGAGACAAATCAGACATGCCTTGATAAAACTAAAAGAAAGTAGTTTTTCAGAGTGAGTGCTGAGGTAAGGCTTGCCTGAAGAAAAAGCATATTCCCTGGCCAGTGTAGCTCAGTTGGTTGGAGCATCGTCCCATAAACCAAAAGGTCGAGGGTTCAATTCCTGATGAGGGCACATACCCAGGTTTCAGGTCCTGGCGCCCCCCGGGTTTGGATGCATACTAGAGGCAGTCTGTCAGTGTTTCTCTCTCATATGTCTCTACCTCCCTTCTCCTCTCTGTAAAATCAATATGCATGTCCTTGGGTGGGTGAGTGCATGAGGCAGGGAGGCAGGGAGGGAGGCAGGGTGGCAGGGAGGGCATTTGAGTCCTAAAAGACAAGAAATCAACTTTACAAAGAAGCAGGCCTGTTATCTTCACAGATGATGAAACTGAAGATCAAAGAAGATTTCGCAGCAAGCTAATGGAACCTGGGTCTGATGAACACCCAGACCTTTTATAATACCCTTTCTACTATACTGGGTTCCCTCACATGCGGCAGAGAAGATGAATGATAACAGTAAGAGTAAATGGCATGCCTTTCTTTGTCAAAAGAAACTCTCTGAAAGCCACAAGATGTAGACCTGTGAAGGCAGAGGCATGAAGGTTAACTACTGAGGCCTAATGAGGAAATCTTGGCAGACTCCAGGTTACAAGTAGGCTACATTCCAAAATTTGTAAGTAAGTTGTTAAGAAGTCATAAAACATTTCCTCCATATAATTTTACATAGAGAGTAGGTCTCCAGGATGGTCCACAAAGATTCATGTAATCACAGTTATTATCATAGTAACTACTAAAGCACTTATTAGGTACCAGGTGCCATGTTAAGTGCTTTACATAAAATTCTACCAACACTATTACTACTCCGGCCTTATAACTAATAGGCCTAGGGATGTTAAGTAACTTGTCCGATGTCGATATGCAAATAAAAAGAGAGGTCAGCAGTCCAGCCCTGGCCTATTTCAGCTCCTTAGCTCTTAGACCTTATGCTCTCCCAAAATACCTTTACTTTAAATACCAATCGTTCCAAAATCAGCTTTCCCCCAAACCTAAAACCTCAGTGCCCATCTTCCCTTCTCAGCTGGTCAAAATACTATTCAAGTTTCCTGTTCCCCACCCCACGCCCAAAATGTCTATTATATCTATCTCCTGCTAAACTGCAGTCCATGAGGGCATTTACTCACACATGTGACACCCACTGAGAATTTAATTTGCCTCTGCACCCCCCAGGCCCCCCAAGAAGTATTTAGCATATGTTCATTTATGCATTCATTGACCCTTACTGACCCTACTGTGACAATTCCCAATCCACATCACACCCTCGTAAATACTGGAAGGAAACTCCAAGGAAATTCAGGCAAAGCCCAAACTGATCATTACTGAATGTCTATCTCTATGCTATCCCTAACTCACCCAAAATTCCCAACCTATTCTCCCCCCACCACAAAAATAAAATAACACTCGAAAACTAAGTCCCCGCTGGCCACTTCCGATCACCAATAATGCTTGCACGAGACACAAGCTGGTCAACCCTAAGCACAGGAGTAGCACCCGACCCTCGCAGCAGCCTTCGAAGCCCCTCTCAGCAGCAAAGGCTGAGGGTAGCTCCAGGACAGGCTCCAAACCGGAAACAAGCCATGCCGGCGGTCATGACCTTCTAAGGCGACCAACCCAATCACCCGAAAATCCCTGGTGGGGAGCACGGTCTGAGGCCCCGGGATGCTTAGCCCTGGAGCGGGGAAATGGGCACGTAGAGGACACAGGAAGCCTCCGTCCCCCACCAACGTCAACGACCCCGAGCGACGTCTGAGTTGCAGGTGGGCAGTGGCACTCACCCGGTGACAGGCGCGGCGCGAGCTGCGGGCTGAAAGACCACGGCGTGCGGCCCACCCGGGCCGCCCGCGAGGAGGCGCATGGACAGCGGGAGGCGCGGAGCCACCCCGGCACGGAGAAGCCAGCGTGCGGGTCTCAGGAGGGCTGCCATGGTTCGGCTCTCCCAAGTAGGTTGCACGTTCCGCCAGAAGGACAGGGGGAGCACGTGACCTCAGGGTCGCCCGGCGCGGGAGAGACCAAAGGCTGAGCGTGCCAGACGTAAGGGGAGGCAAGTGGCGCTTCAGCTTAGAAGATGTAAACACCTGCGTCTCGGAGGAGATCCGAGCCCCGTGCCACACTTAAATGACAATGTGGCTTGGTTTGTTATTTAATGGAGTTTGTCTCTCGGCCTTCTGTTTATCTTCTTAGCCAGCGCAGTCGCTCCACCCCTACGCTATTGAGTTGGTAGAGTCGGAAGAGGTCGACTCCTCCCAGGTTAGCGCATGGGCTGCGCGGGGCCAACTAACCGAACCCTCGAGAACTCGTGGAAACAGCCAACTGTGAAGATCCCAGAGTGTGGATCCCTTGTCTGCGGAGGCTGGGGTTTCCGCTCGCGTTCAGTGGTTGCTGCTGCGCGCTGAAGTTGTCGCGCCGACTCAAGGGAGCGCTCCATAGCTTTCAGAAATGTGGGACAGAAAAAACGTTCAGGACCTTTGCACTGTGCTAGGGGCCTCCAAAGTTACTGTAACGTGATGAGTATTATCGGGGCCAGGGGGCAGTGTAAAGGAATACACAGGTCCAAGCCCAGATCCATAAGCAGTCCCTCGCTTTAAGAAATTAGATGGAGTCTGACAAAGATCGTATAGTTTTAAACCTGGAACTAAACTCATTATCTTCCCCAAGTCCCACGCTGCTCCTTCCGTCAGTAACTGCTCCAGCGTCAGAGATAAGAGCAGTATGATTAAGTCTGGAGCCAAATCCGGGGATTAAACAGGAGGCTTTTGCTTTCCCCTGGTGTACAATCTGGAAGCGTTCCCTGTGCACAGGTGGGGAGCCCAGAACAGGCTTCCACTCTCTCCTCACCTACCTGTGAGCACTCAGGTGAGCACTCAGAAGTTTCCTCTGGAAGCCCTCCACCGTAATTACCCGTTTGGCTGTTTATCCTCCCCGACAGCTCTTTGAGAGCAGAGACTGACTTCTTGTAACCCAAGCACATCCTCAGTGCCCGGCACCCAGTAGGTTGCATTATTTACTGAATAAGTGTATTTTGGGTTTATCTAGCTCATCTCTCACATTTCCTTTGAGAGATGAGGAAAATGAGATCCAAAAAAAGGTTCAATGGTTTACTCTGGGATATGCTATTAAGCATTAGGAATATAATGTATTTATTCACTCATTCAACGCATTTATGGAACACATATTCAGTGCCGGGCTCTATTTGAGATAGGGATACAGCAGAGACCAAAACAGACCAAGTCTGGTCTCTGATTAAGCATTCCGACGTTTATTTTTGGAAAGAAATAAGAACTGTCTTGTACAATAAATCAGGGTGCAGGGATTAAGGAGGATAGGTGTGGCCCCTTCAAAGAGGAGGAAGGAGGACAGGGTGGATGTGAGACAAGGGCAAGGCAGGGAGGGGAGGGATGGTGGGCATAGAGGTCAGAGGTAGTTGGAGGCCAGATCATGCAGGGTGTTCATCTGCCACTGTAAGAACTCTGATTTTCGTTTAGAGTGACATAGGAAAGCATTGTAAAATTTGGTGTGTTGTTATGATACGAATCCATTTGTAGCTTTAAAGGATCACTCTGGCTGCTCTTTGGAGAGGTGATTTTAAGGGAATAAACATACATGAAAGTAGAGAGATCAGTGAGAAAGCCCTTACAACAAACTAGACAAGAGGTGGTAATGACTTGGATGGCCCGGCCCAGTTGGGGGCGGGGGGGATGAGATAATGAGAAAGGGTCAGTTTTCCCTCTTATTTACGTAGTAGGACCTGGATTTACTGGTGGACTGGCTGTGGGATGTAAGTCAAGCATGACTCCAAAATGTTTGCCCTGAGAAAGAGGGAGATGGCACTGATTAAAATTGGGAAGACCGAGGGAAAACGGATGTAGAAGTTGAAATCAAAAGTAATCTTCTGGGATATTAAGCTTGAGGTGCCTGTTAGACATCCAGAGGTCAAGTTTAAGTAGGGAATTGGCGATACGACATACAAGTCTGGAGTTCAGAGTTAGAGATACATTTGCTAATCTACAGCCTATACCTAGTATTTGAAGCCATGGATCATCTAGGAGGAAAATATGAATAGACACAAGATGAGATCCAAAGACTGAGGCTTGGCTTGTCATATTTCAACAGTTAGAGGATGTGAAAATGAAAATCCAGCAGTAGACACTAGAGAGAATAGCCAGAGAGGTAGGAGATCTTCAAACAGCAAGTTAGGTGCTAGAAAAAGTATGATGGGCAAAAGCAGGAGCAGTCCTTAACCATTATGGAGCTTACATTCCAGAGGGCAAGGCAGGTGTCAATCAAATAATCACACTAAATGAATTATACGTTGAAACGGGTTCTGAAAAAGAAGCATGTTTCCATGAGAGTATGCCTCACCTGGGAGTCAAAAGGTTCCCAGGGAAAGGATCCGTAGGTTGGAATTAGAAGGATGAATAGTTGTTAGCACATGCAAGGTGCATATGTGTCTGTATGTTTCTCATGTGTGTGTAAGAGTGAAAAAGTGGTGTTTGCTTGTTTTTCAATGCAGACTTCCGAAGTTCTCAGATCTCTTTAGAATGCAGAAGCTGTGATAAAGTGGAAGAGAAGTCCAAGCTGATCATCCTTGGTTTCTCCCTTAGCTTATTCTGAATTATGAAATGGATTCAAACATTGGCTAGGAAATTAAGATCTCTGCCTGTCCCAGTGAATGGTATCTATCACTTCTGAACACAATCTTAGAAGGACAGCTTAGGAGCTAGATTTTCCAAAAGAATTTAACTGCTTGATTTCCTTACATGTAAAGTTGGCGATACCTACCCTTTTCTCCTAGGACTTTTTGGGGGAATATTAGGTTATTTTTTTAATGATCCAAAAAAATTATTTATTTATTATTTTTTAATTATATTTTCTTGTTTAGGCTATTACTGTTGTCCCATTTTTTCCTCCTTTACCCTCCTCCACACGCCCCCCCCTCACTCCCACAGTCAATCTTCACACCATTGTCCATGCCCATGGGTCATGCATATATATTCTCTGGTTACTTTATTCCCTCTACTGTACTTTATTTACATCCCCATGGCTATTCTGTAACTACCTATTTGCTCTTCTCAATCCCTTCACTTTTTGCCCACCTCCCAACCCCCCTCCTATCAGGCAACTATGAAAACATTCTGTATATCTATGATTCTGTTTCTCTTCTGCTTGTCTGTTTTTTGTTTTTTAGATTCAATTGTTTATAGACACATTTATTGCCATTTTATTGTTCATATTTTTTATCTTCTTAAAGAAGACTCTTTAACATTTCATGTAATACTGGTTTGGTGGTGATGAATTCCTTCAGCTTTTACTTGTCTGGGAAGCTCTTTATCTATCCTTCAATTCCAAATGATAGCTTTGTTGGGTAGAATAATCTTGGTTGTAGGTCCTTGCTTTTCATCCCTTTGAATATTTCCTGCCAATCCCTTCTAGCCTGCAAAGTTTCTTTTGAGAAATCAGCTGACATTCTTATGGGAGCTCCCTTGTAGGTAACTTTTTTTGTAGGTAGTTTTTTCTTGCTGCTTTTAAGATTCTCTCTTTGTATTTTAACTTTTGGCATTTTAATTAGGGTGTGTCTTGATGTGGGCCTCTTTGGGTTCATCTTGTTTGGGACTCTGTGCTTCCTGGACTTGTATGTCTATTTCCTTCACCAAGTTAGAGAACTTTTCTATCATTTTTTTTCAAATAGGTGTTCAATTTCTTGCTCTCTCTCTTCTATTTCCGACACCTCCATGATGCAAATGTTGGTACACTTGGAGTTGTCCCAGAGGTTCCTTATACTATCCACATTTTTTGGATTCTTTTTTATTCTTGGTGTTCTGACTAGCTGTTTTTTGCTTCCTTATATTCCAGATCACTGATTTGATTCTCAGCTTCAGCCACTCTATTGTTGATTCCCTGTAAATTGTTCTTTATTTCAATTAGTGTTACCTTCATTTCTGTCTGGATCATTTTTATGCTGTTGAGGTTCTCACTAAGTTCACTGAGCAACCTTATAACCAATATTTTGAACTCCGCATTTAGTAGATTGCCATTCTCCATTTTGTTTAGTTTTTTTCCTGGAGTTTTGTTCTGTTCTTTCATTTGGGCCACGTTTCTTTGTCTCCTCATTTTGGTGGCCTCCCTATGTTTGTTTCTATGTATTAGGTAGAGCTGCTATGTCTCCCAGGCTTGGTAAAGTGGCCTAACATAGTAGGTGTCCTGTAGGGTCTAGTGGTACAGGCTCCTCTATTACCCAAGCTGGGTGCTCAAGGTGTGCCCACTGTGTGGACTGTGTACACCTCCAGTTATAGTTGAGCCTTGATTGCTGCTGGCATGTCCAGGGTCAGTCACCATCTGTGTCCTGTCCAGGATCACACAGCATAAGCTGCAAAGGGATCTTCAGATGGCTGCTACTTGTCCTGGGCTTGGAGGTACCCAGACGAGGCCGAGCTGTGAACCAAGGCCAGCTGCTGCTAGTGCCAGGCCTGAGGCTGCTAATCAAGAGGTATGGGGCTTGCTGAAGCCAGATGCTGTTTGTTTGATAGAATTTAGGAAAATCCGAAGTATGGGCCAAGACAAGCCATTTGTATGGAAAGACTTCTGGAAACGGTTTGGTGGGCCCAAAAGTTTGGTGGGGAAGAGCCTCCAGGAATCACCAGGGTGGGGCAAACTGTGAGCCAGGTTGATGGAATCTCACCTATGGCATTCACCTGCCAGCTCTTTGGCTCTGGGGTTTATGGGGAGGCAAATGTGACAGTATCCTGATAATCATTGAATTGGGCTGATGGCTGTGTAGGAGTTCATTTTACTGTTCCCTCTGCTTAGTGTATATTTTTAAATGTTTATAAAGAAAAAGTCTTAATTGCTGGCTGTACTTTGATTCTACTGCTCATTAATACAGCATGACTTGGAGATTGAAAAATACCGTACTCAACCATGCCCACCAGGCAGACAGACATACCAGCCTGTACCTCTGAGAGCTGCAGACCTGTTCACGGGAACAACATGGCTGATTCACTTCTCTGGCGAAGAGTTGCCCAACTATTGAACTTACTGTTATTGCAAAATCATCTTACATAAAACATAAAATATCTGAGCTTGTAGCCATTACGGCCTAAGAGAGTAATTTTCAACCTTTTTCATCTCATGGCACATATAAACTAATTACTAAAATTCTGTGGCACACCAAAAAGTATGTTTTTTGCCGATCTGACCAAAATAGGTACAATTTTGATCCATTCACACCAGACAGCTATTGTTGTGTTGGCTGTTGTCATTTTCTTATTTGACAGTCTAAGGGAAGAGTCAGTGACCCTGACTAAATAGCCAGATACTGCATGTATTGTATCTTCAAAATCCTGAGCTGAAATTATGGCACTCAATACCCTGAATGGGAAATTTACAAGGTAGTGGATGTTAATTTCACTTTATTTGGTTAATTAATCTTTTTTTTTTTGGTATCCTAACAGTTTACAATGAATCACAATGATCAGAAAATAGCTGATCATTCATAATTGTTTGTCAGCCTCTTTGGAGTCTTCTCCAATTTCCACACAAATACATTCAAAACAGTATGAGCAAAGAACCAAGTGATTGCCTTGAGTTTAAAAGCCTATTTTGCTTAAAAGTCTTAACATTTTGAGCAGAAGATTTAATGTTTAGCTACGATTGTATTTTCTCTTAAGGCAACTTGTCATGCATGCATCAAGGGCTTCTTCCATCTGTGACTACATTTTTCATATCCAAATTTATTCATGTATGTAATTCCCAATTATTCAAAACAGTACCCTGCTTAGACCTTTATTTGCACACAGCCCCAAGATTCTTGTTATAAGTGGAGGTCCAATTTGTTATGGTTACACCCTTCAGCAACACTCTGTCAAACAATAATTCTTTCATAAGCACACAAACCAGGAAGACAGATGCAGGGTCATTTACTATAAGAAAGTAACCAGCACTGGCAACAAGGGGCTGTTGCTGATATTTTCGCAGTGTTACCATGTGTGAAGGCTGAAAGTTTATGTGTTTCCCACAGGGCAGATGGTGTCAAAATAAATCAATATAGAATAGTAGTCAAACATAATTGGCATTTCAATGTACTCTACAACTGAGTCCTTTCAGGACAGAAAACAGTTATAATTCTCGTAATAGCTGAACATAAACTTTACTAATAGTCATGGTTAATTCCTAAAATGTGACATGAGTCTCTTAAATTTCCTGGTTAATTGATTTTTTTGTCTGTTTTGTTTTTAAGGAACCAGAAAATATATTTAATATCTCTGAGAAATAGATAATGTGGAATTTCAGTTTTAGCTTGTGTCTCTCTTGGGGTTGAAAATTTATCTTTTAAAAGTTGAAAACTTTTAGTTAAGAACAATCTAACAAGAGCCAGAGGGGAGTGGGGAGGGGACAGTGAGGAGAGAGGATTACAGAAACTACTATAAAGGACATATGGACAAAATCAAGGGGGAGGGTGGAGGTGAGGGAGGGAGGTGGGTTCAGCTGGGGTGGGGTGGAGGGATGGGGAGAAAAGGCAGACAACTGTAATTGAATAACAATAAAAAATTTTTTTAAATAAAGGAAAAAAAGTTGAAAACTTTTACATAAAAGTTTTATATAAAATGGTGCCCAAATTACCTTCTGATAATTTCTGTTTAATTTGGAGAGGAAGACTAATAGAGTTTACTTGGGGTTAGGAAAGAAAACATGAGTTTTCCATTGAATTAAGGTGCAAAGACACTGGTGGTGGCTCTTCTCGGCTGCCCATCTTGCTTTCCAGGCCTGGCTGGGAGGAGTGAAGATCACCTAGAAATACGGGACAGCACTGTGCGCTACCACAGTCTCCCCAAATATCATTCGCTGCTCTAGGGGGCCTCATTCCTTCAACTTGTACAGATTCCCAGGTTATTCTGATTCACACCTACAGATAAATTTATTGAGTGAATTACATAAATGACCTCATTTAATTTTCACAATGGTTCTATGAGGTAGATTCTTATAAATGAGGAAATTGAAGCACAGAAAGGCTAAGTTTGTCAAGATCACACAGCCAGTAAGTGTTGAAACCCAGACAGGCCTGGGATATTTAACCACTACCCGGTACTGTTTTAAGCTAACAGCCTTGATGCAAAGGTGCAGTAACAAAGATGACAATTGCAGGCAGGTCAGTAGAAGACATATTTAGGTTTACGTGGGGTCTTTTGCTCCTCCCAGGAACTCTTCCACCCAGCCAACACTGATTTCTCTCATTTCTGAACTTCTTATATTAACTTAAAATCAGGATCTCACACTGTGACATTTAATGATACTCTCTTTTATTCTGTTAGTCTTCTCAACTGTATCAGAAGTTAACTGAGACGTCACGTTTGGTTTTACTTCTCCCTTGCGTGTAGAACCTGGCACACTGCACTATTATTTGTTGACCAAATTTGAAAGTGCTACATCGACTACAGAAACCTGTTACGTGGGAGTTTTAGATTCATTTAAGGACTGAATTCATGAGATCGTCATTACATTTTATCAGTTCCTATAGCCCTTCGCACTTTCAGATATTTAACCAGATATTCCTTCCCTCAGTCACATCAGATATCCTTTTGTGGCTCTGTACTACTCAAAGCCTGCACTTACTTTGCTAATCACATTGGTGGGAGAATATTCCCTTCTTGAAAGATTTTCCTTCTGAGAAAGCTTCCAGCAAGCCTGTCCTCCTTGGCTTTTGTTTATTTTCTACAAATGCCCATCTGAAACAAAATTACTTCATCCAGATGCCGGGGATTGAAAGACTTTCTAATTATCTGTCGAAGGTGAATCATAAAACTTGTTTGGAAACCCATTTGTTGAGCTTGTAAAAGTTCTCAAAGAGTGGTTTACTAAGTACTGCCAGAATAAGGTTGGTATTTGGAAATGCCGTAGGCTTGATTGCATTGCATTAGAAGTTGAATCATTGCTAACAATGTCTCGGAGGGTTTCCATGATTGTTTGATTCAGCTTTACTGACCACACTGCCCACAGCAACTCTGGCAGCGGCTCCCCTAGTGGCACGGAGGGGCTGCCCAGCTACAAAAATTCATGGCAGCCTCATTTGCCTGCAGAGTTTGGGGCGATCTAAAGTCTTTGGAGACTAGAAATGTGTTGTTGTTTTTCTTCCTTGTCTTAACTGACAGTATGAGCCTCTGGCATTTCAAAGTGCAAGTCATTAGTGTCCACCAGGGTGATGTTAATCTGTCTGTGTTTCAGTCTCAGGACATTTTCCAGTTGCTTCTGCCACAACGATCTCTGCCTCAGCAGTGACTCCAATGCCCCTGGTGAATTCAGCAAGCTCTGCAGTGCCAGCAGGACTTCTCAGAACCGGTCGCTAGTCCTTCCTCTTTCTCTTTCAGTCATCTTCATAGAAAGTCTCAAAGCTTCTTTAAAAGATGGGGCTTCTGTTTGGCATTTTCAAATTTGAGCTGAGAGCAACCTGGGTTGTGTTTTTGTTTTTTCATTTTCAGTAGAAAGGAGGCTTTTATTTTGAATTTAGGGCTTGAATCATGCAGTCTGGGGAACTTAAGCTGATGTTGATCGCATTCAGGAGATATATGAGACTGGAGGAGGGAGGTGTGAGGATTGCCAGAAAGCAACAAAAACAAGACACTTGAGTGGCTGAAAGGGAGTCAGGGAAGCTAGAGGCTTCAGGTGATGCTTGAAATGGGTGCAAAGGGTCAGAACGATCAGGACATCCTATCTTCCTTCATCTTCCTGGAATGACGAAGCTGAACCCCCTGCCATCTGAGCTGTGGTTTGGTGGAGGGCCAAGGGGGGAGGAGAGGGTGTTCTCCTTTCATCAGATCCGTCCAGACCTCCCAGGGTGTTCATAAAACATGGAGCCAAACCATACTGAAAAGCTAGTTGATGGTTGTTAAGAGCCTTGGCCTTTTATTTAATCATCAGAAAATCCATGGCTTGTAGGTGCTGGTAAAGTGCCAGATTAATTATTCAGAAACAAGTGCCTGGGATTAGACCAAGTGTCATCTCATTAGCATGCAGTGTCCATGCTGGAGTCTGGTTAGAAAGCCACGGAGACTGCAGGAGGAGTCTGTGGGAGGGAACCAGGGGAAAAGTAAAATTAACTTTCCCTATATTGTGCTGCAAAATCTCATACTGATAGAATGCCACCTTCTCCCAAAATACAATACTCGCCAATAATTTGCCCTGGACCAGGCCCTGTTCTGGAATATGTAAGACAGTTATTCTACATCTGTGCTTCCTGCATCTATGCCCATAAACTTGGCCTTCTTTCCTCTTACAACCCATTGTGTCTCAGGCCAATCTTCCCACTTATTTCAGGTCTCATCTCCTCTTTCCTGCTTAAGGACTCCACTCCTGAAATTCTCTTTTTTCTCCTGCACCATCAAGTTCCCTGTCTGCTAAATGATTCCCATCGGTGTGCATTTCATCTTAAAAAAAAAAAGAAAAAAACCCTCTTCTCCCTCTAGAAGCCACCCCCTACTTTTTCCTTTACAATAAAATTCCTAAAAAGAGTTGTCTATACTGTTTTTACCCCTGCTTCATCAGTTTTTGGTCACTCTTGAACTTACTCAGATCAAGCTTCTGTCCCCACCATTTCATTTACCAATACCTTTGTGTTGCCACATCCAGAGGAGAATATTCCTCCTATGTCTCTTTTCCTGGATTTTCTCCTTTCTCCAACATCTCAACACTGCAGTGCCCTGGGCTTCCGTTTTTGGATTTCTTCCCTGTCTACTCTGGCAAACTCTTCTAGTCTTGGGGCTTTTTATATACCACTTCTATGATGATGGTGCCCAAATTCCTGTCTCACTTCTCCTCTGAGGTCCAGCCTCCAATTCCTACCTGGATGTTTAATAAATACCTGCGACTGAAACTGCTTCTCTCACAGTCTTCCCTCTCATTAATAACTCCTCCATTCTCTGCATCCTTCAGAGCAAAACCTGAAGATCACATTTATTCCTCTTTTCTGTCTCACACGATGCATCTGGTCCATCAGCAGGCCCATCCAGTCCTGTCAGCTCCACCATTGAGACATGTTGTGCTTCACAATGCTTCTTGCCACCTGCACCATCACCTCCCACCACTGTTGGCCCTCATCTGGACACGTGGAACAGCCTCCTCACTGCTCACCATCAGTCTGTTTTCCACAGAACAATCCAAGTCATAGTTTTAACACATAAATCTAATAATTTATTCTCCTAGTCAAAACTCTCACACCTTTTCCGTCACACTCAGAAGTCCAAAGTTCTTCCCGTGTCTGTGCAAGATCCTATATGATGTGACCCCTGCCCATTTCTTTAGCTTTACTCACTTGCTCCCTCTTGGTACCTCTTTCCACCCACAGTAGCCTTCCTGTGGTATCTCCAAAACCTAAAGTTTGTCTCTCAAATGTCATAGTCCCAGGTTTCACGTACAATAAGAGCACATAATTTATTGAGCTCCTACTACATGCAAGTCCGTACATTAAGCGTTTTACATATATTCTTCATCCTAACCAGGACCCCTCAACATGGATCTTATTATCTCCTCTTTACAAATAAAGAAACAGAGGCTCAGAGAAGTTAGGTAATTTGCCCCAAGTAGCAGAGCTGGACAGTAATAGAACTGAGATTCACATCCACGTGTGTCTGGTATTAAAGTCTAAACTCTTTCCATGGCTTTATGCTACTTCTTTGTGACCAGGACAGACCAGTGCCGACATAATGCCCTCAGTAAAATGTTACTTCTTTTTTCTTTTTTGAGAGAGAGAGAGAAAAAGAAAGCACTGGTGTCCTAGTGCTCATTATAAAGCTGGCTTAAAGGTTTTGAAAGAGGTTATTGAGGAAATTGATCCTATTAATCCTATTAGTAAACTTGAATCTCCACAAGAGAAGTGAGGGGGGTGGGGAGGGTACAGCATCTTCGCACCTGAGTGATGGAGCCTGTAGGGCTGAGGAAGCAAAGCCCTGGGGGGAAGCTGCAGTGAAGGCTCTCTTTTGTCTCCAAATGCTAATAGTTCTGGATTCAGACTCTTTTCTCTCTTTGGACCCAGAGATAATAAAACAAAAAACTTACAGCCTATAATTTGGCATTTTACTGGTATGGTAGGCTCACAAAATTTTGTTCCCCCTGACAAGGCTTGGATAATTCTATCAAAATAAATCTCTGAAGGAAATAAAAAAGCTTTCTTTTAAAATCTATGAGAAGCCTTTTCAAGAACAAAAATAACACTTAAAACCGATATTCTGTGTATCTCTTTCTCTTCTCTTTTTCAGAAGAAATTCTGCCCTCTCTGATAATAGAAAATAAAAAATGTCAGGGGGAAAATGTCCAAATTTGGCATGCTGTAGCAAGTGGAAATTTCCTCCAGTGCTGCTTTGAATTTTAAAGATTTTGGGGAATAGGTTGCTCAGGCGTCAGATTTCCACATCCATGTTGTGGTTTTTGTCAATGCCCTTGTCCGTGAATGCCTTTCGAGTATTTGCACTCAGACCTTGACTGAGAACATGACTGTATTAGTCAGGATTTTGTAGAGAATTAGAACGAATAGGATATATAGACAGACAGGTGAGGAGATTTATTACAGGGATTGGTTCTCAAGGCTCTGGAAGTCCAGAAGTACCACAAACTGCTGTCTGCAAGATGGAGAGCCAGAAAAACTGGTGATGTAATTTAGTCCAAATCTGAAGAGCTGAGATCTGTGGGAACCAACCCTAGTCCAAGTCCAAAGACCCAAGAAGTGGGGTGGGGCTGGGGCTGGGGAACTAATGGTCTAAGTCCTGGTCTGAATCCAAAGGCTTGAGAACCAGGAGCTCCGCGATGTCCAAGGGCAGGAGAAGATGGATGTGCTGGCTCAGGTAGAAAGGAAATTCTCCCTCCACCTTTTCGTTTTGTTCAGACCCTCAGAAGATTGGATGAAGCCCAAACTGGTGAGCTTGATCTTCTTTACTTAGTTTACCTATTCGAATACTAAGTTCTTCAGGAAACATCTTCACAGATACACCCAGAAATAAGGTTTTGCCAGCTCTCTGGACACCCCTTAGTCCATTCAAGTTGACACATAAAATTAACCATCACGATAAGCATTTCAAGAGCCAACATCTTCTCTAAATGGTCTCTCTTCTGTCTGTTCCCTCAGGCTTTGTGGAGACTTCTCTGCCCAGAATGTGCTCAGTCAGACATGTCCGGTTTCTTGCAGGTGGATCACATGGCAAGGTTGAGTGGACAAGCTGAGCTGTGGATGCATTTCAGGAAAGCCACACGCACCATATGTTCAGCATTGTGCTGTATGGTTGGAAGGCTCCAGTGGGCAAGAGAAGAGAGCAAAAGCTTACTGAGAGACTATGGTGTGCTGAGTAATTTATACTGCATTTATAATTTCATAACATATAGGTTAATATAAGTTTCATGGTTGGAGAAGTGAGGCTCTAAAAGGTTAAGTGCCTTACTCAAACTAGGAAATGGGGGAGCTAGACTGAAATCAAGAACTGTCTAATACTAAAACACATGCCCTGTTTGTTGTGCTACATTGGCACAGAATTGAAGTTGACATTCCCATCCAAATGTGCTGTGGCCCAAGATGAAATGCCGAATAATAAATTCTGAAGGAACTAAGAGAAGAGGAAGAACCAAAATACTTGGATTATCAAGACAGGAGGGTAGAAGCAGGGTTGGGTCTGGGCCTTGGATTCTGAGTGGGGTTTCTATGAGCAGAAAGGAAGTCACAGCAGGTGACGGGGATTGCAGTCTGGGAACCAGAATGAGCTAAGAAATAGAGGGCAATGACAGTGGCATGTGAGAGGTGAAGAGGCAGTTGCTCTCACTGTTGCTAAGAGTGTGTGTTGAAAGAAAGAGATAGGGCTACACAGGCATTATGATAAAATTGTAGAGTGTCTTCAAAGCCAGGTCAAGTTATAAGTAAGAGAGATGGGGAAGAGTGGATAGTTCATGCACTTTCCTGGGGGGAAATCTTGTAATTAACTGAAACCTGATAGAACTCTCAGTGTATGCAAATTCTCTACATACATTGGGATATATAAATCATAATTTTGTTCTGCAATGTAGTAAAAATTAAAGTTTTTCTTCAGATAGAAAATGAAATACAGTTCAGTTTTGCATTGCGTGAGAGCAGAAGGTGGTGAGACTCCTAAACAGGAGCCTTGTGTCCTAGAGTTTGTATTCAAAGGATGGGATGGGCCTCAAGGGAGCATTGTCTAAACTGATCTCAGAAACTGATGTACCCATTGCGTTTGTGAAACAGAGAAAGATATGCAGCCATGTTCCAATCCTGGCAGCTTATCAGGAGGGCAGAATTCAAAACCTCTAAGAATTAATGGCTCTGGCCCTGACCGGGTAGCTCAGTTGGTTGGAGCCTCGCCCTGATATGTCAAGGTTGCCTGTTCTGTCCCCGGTCGGGGCTCATACAAGAATCAACCAATGAATGCATAAAAAGTGGAACAACAAATCTCTCAATCTCAATCTTTCTCTCTAATCAATAAACTTAAAAAGAATTTTTTTTAAATGAGTTGTTCCAGAGATCTTTCTGAATCCTATGACTATCACATCATCAATATTGGAGGGGCTCAGGAGGACTGACAGCTGCTAAGGAGTCAGCCAAATATAATAAGAAGGTTGCTTTTTTCAATAAAAATTGAAAAAAGCTCTCGATTTTTATCTGAGAGCAGGTCATGTCTCAAGTATGCGGGTAAGTTTGCTTCTTGCTTGGAAGGCATGATTGGGCTCGCTTGGAGGCTAATAGGCTTCTCCCATGAAAGAGAACGACCCTGGGGCTCAAACGCACTGTTCTACTTGGCTGGCCTGTTTAGCCGGGTCACCCCTAACACGATACATGTTCAAAACAAGCAAATTTATGATTGACTCTGGGAAAATTTGCCTCTGTATGCTATATCACGTTACTATTATTATTTTTACTTTTGTTTAGGAAAGAAACTAGCTGCTTGGCCAGCCTATTTGATGTAATATTCCACTGCATGGAACTTGTAGTCTACTATGATTTCCACCATTATTCATCATGGGGGCAGATACACACCTTAAATGGGGGAAAACAATAAATGCCCTTAGTTTATTGCGTGCTGATCTAAGTGAGCGGAAATACGTACACTTGTTTAAAGCTTTTTTGGTAACTTTAGCTTTAAGCCGAGAACAAAATATCATGGCTTTACTTTTCATGTGTGTGATGCATACATCTATCCTTTCCTAAGCACTACATTTATAGGAACATAGATCTTCCCATGTTTATGACTTAACTCTTTTGTGATCATTGTTCTTTGAAGGAAGATGTTACTATTGAACACAAGTGAATGTGAAGGGTTTTTGTTCAAGAACCAAATGGTTTTGACTTCTGTTGAAGGAATGCATGTATGTGGTAGCATTTTGGCCGAGCTGGGATTTGGTCAGAAATGTTTATGCTCTGTTAGCATTCCAGTTTATGTTATTAAAAAGAGGCGTTAACTCCACAGTTGTGTGTGTCTATGTAATGTACTGACTAAGGATTATATTGAGGCCATCTTCTCACTACGTAAGTTGGGGATTTTAAACATGTGCTGTGGATATCAGGCTCCCCACCAGCAGTTCTTGTAGCTCCTTTTTTATTCCCTCCCCTCGGCTTGTATTTTTCAGCTACAACACCAAGTGGTTGATTCAAAGTACCTTTATAGGTCACCTCAGGAAACACATGTGTCTGCTTGGTATTCAGTCAGCGGAGCCCCTAACCCTGTCCTACAGAGCTCTGCCTCATGCCCTCACCCCATCTGGTTATATGATGGGAATGAGAAAAGGCAACAGTGGGCAGAGGGATTGAGGAAAATGACCACATTGAGCTTATTTATTTTTATTTGTTTTGTCTCCAAGTATGCCAGTCTCTGTAATTAGAAAAGTAGGTAGTTGTAGTTCTCTCTGCTTAGAGGAATGGAAGGTTCTGTCCCCACAAGAAGGATCATAACTTACGGACTTGTCTTATTTAGATTTTTGTAATTGCCCAATACATTTAAATTCATATTAAGTTCCATGTGTTTTTGTTATGAATCTCCCAGAAAGAAAAACAAAGTGTGAACCATGAAAAGATATTGACATCCGAAAACAGAAAATAAAATACATACAACTCTGAGCATTTTGACACAAGAGCTCACGAGGGCCTTTCAATTCAGCAGTGTCTCAGAGTTGAGAGAAGCAACCATGTCTTCTTAGCCCACGGTGCTGTGTCAGCACCATGGACAGCACCTTAGCCCACAGTACTGTGGCACCATGCTGCATCTCCAGGCTGTAGCGCTGACTTCATGTAGTGTATCTGTCACCCCAGCCAGTGGAATGAATCTTTTGGTGGATTTAAAAGACTAATATTTATATAAGAATCTCTTTCTTTGGATTCCCACCAGGGAGAGGAGAGCCCTGTACACACTCTTCAGAGACTTGGTGTATAGATGTGTGCATATGTGTACACTCACAAGTACACGTGTGCACAGTAAACTCAACACTTCCAAAAAATAAAGACTAATTCTTTCTATGAATATTCAGGACCCTTGAAGAAGGAAATAGAGATATTTTAAAGTGGCATTTTTGCCCTTCTTAGTCAACTTTTCCTGAGTACCAAGACATGGAACTCAGTTGTCCATGATGTTGAGCACTTTAAGACCAGCCAATTAGCCCTGGTCGGTGTGGATCAGTTGGTTGCAGCATCATCTCATAACCAAAGGGTCATGGGTTCAATTCCCAGTCAGGGCATATACCTAGGTAGCAGGTCTGGTCCCTGGAGGTCCGGGCACGTACAGGAGCAACCAATCGATGCTTCTCTGTCACATCACTGTTTCTCTCACATCCTCTCCCTCTAAAATCAATTTAAAAATGTCCCAGGGTGAGGAGAAAAAGAAAAAGACCAGCAAATTATCTCCAGTGTGAGACCCCCACCTTGTCTCCTGCTAGGCCAAAGATAGAAAAACACAAAAACCAAAATACCCTGCAGAGGCTGGTTGGCCTAATTCTATGAGTATATTTTTTGGGTTTTTTTAAATGCATTAATTCTCATCTGCATACTTCCCAATCAGGCTCAGCTTGAGGTTGGGCCTAAATGGCATCCCAAGGGCTGGAGCCAGGGTAGAATAGTATTCTCTGCTTAAAAGAGAAAGAAAAGGATGGAAAGATACGTGTAAAGTGATTTAGAGCCTACAACAAGCATCTGCTCATCTCCTTTTTTGAAAAAGAGGCAATTCTGTCAATGAGGTGCACATTCCATTTTGTTCTTATCGGAGACATAACCTAACTCAGGTGGGACTACTTTCCGATAAAATTTTGGTGGAAAATGCAGTCCTGTTGGCCTAAGTCTTTAGCATGGGATCTTTTCCCAGTCTTTCCAGGCTGACCACAAACCAATGACTATCACCCACTGGTAGGTTCTACTCCTCTTATCTAGTGCTTTGCCCAAATCAGATCTTAGGGGCCCCTGCACCATAGTTCTCACTGTCCCTCTGCTGGCATGTCCTAAATGCTCCTCACCTTTGTCTCTTCCTGAATATTTTACCCATCTTTCAAAAAAATTTATTTGATTTTTGGTTTTAGAGAAGGGGGGACTGAGGGAGAAGGAAAGGGAGAGAAACATTAATGCGAGAGAGACACATCTATCAGTTGTCTTCCGCATGCACCCCAACCCAGATGGAATCCACAACTCAAGCATGGGCCCTGACCAGGAATTGAACCCACAACCTTCTGATATGCTGAGTGATGCCCAACCAACTGAGCCACACTGGCTGGAGCTACCCATCTTTTAAGTCCTTTGTTTTCATAGGTTTTTCCTAATCCCACAACTGCATGAGGAGCCTTAAGGCCCAGTAGTATCTACAGTGCATAGCTTTGTATATTGGTACTTTGTGCATTTGGGTTATCTCTCTTCCACTAGATTGTAAATTCCTTGAGAGCAGTAACTTGTGACTTATGTTGTATGTGCCACAGGGCAATTTGTAAGCTTTTGCAGAGTTTAATTAGGTGGGAAAATTCTGTCTATCAGGCTGCACTTGTGTACCGTTCCTTAAAGTAGACCTCAACATAGACTACGAACCTGTTAGAAATGAAGGAAAACAGGGGCCTGGAGTGCATTGCCACCAGTCACTCCCCTCCCCTCTCCTGTCTTGAATTCCTTTGTAGGAAAGAGAATGCAGTGTTGGCCTTCACATTTAATCATCACTGTGGTTTTTGAAGCTCTTCAGAATTAACTTTACCCTAATGCTTTTCTAAAATGCCACTTGACAACATTGTACAGGTATTTTACATAACTACTGTACACTGGAGGTGTCTTCAATAGAATGTAGTGATCAAAACCCAGATCATAATTATATCCCATCAGTGTTTCCATTATATGCTCCTCTCCAGAAGGGTTTGTTACTCATCTGTTTAATCTGTGTTAAGCTTCAGCCTGACATGCAAGTCCTTAGTCCGACTGTAATGTAGGGAATCTTTTTCTGCCTCAAAACATAACATTTTAATCAGTATAGCCATTATGTATGTGGACCACTGTGTTTCTCTGCTGGGGAAGCAGACTCAGTTATCCACACTGAACACCGGTATCAACACTGGATATCCATATCATATCATATTTTACCTTCCTGGGACAGCTCTGATGGTCAAGGCTATGGCACTGCTTAGGGTTCCCCGTGAGCCATCCTGTGGATTGGTTATCATACCTGAACACAAGTGACCCAATAGCTCTTGGGAACATGTGTCACTTGGAGTGTTTATCACTCACAAGGTGATAAAGACAAGGGGAGCTTTCGATATTTCCCAGCCAGGATGTCTGGCTTCCTGTTACCTGCTGACCTAGGCTAGTGGTGGAGCCTCAGAAAACTGGAGGCTCTCTGATCCTCTCCCCAGGATTCAATCTTATTTTCTTTCCTTTGGTTTTACCTTAGCCTTTGGAGACCCAGGTTTACTGCCCCCTCACTCCTAATTCTGAGAACTTTGTACCTGGTGAGTTGGGGGTTAAGGAGGGAAGTGCTCACTCCTCACAGTGGGTCCACTTTAGGGTAGAGGACATTTCCCACACTTGGTCTTCTCTTTTCCCCCAAATCCTATTCTTCTTGAAATTCAATTTGTTTTTAGATATTTCCCGTGGATTTTCATGTTTCTTATCTTTACATTGAATTTTCCTGGGACACTTCTATGATATTAAAGGGTAGAGAGAGGCAGGGACCGGAAGAATAGAGAGAAGATAAAGTCAAAGTTGGTTCTTTTGATTCTCACAGGTTTCTATGGGAATTCCTCCTAGAAAACTTTCTATTTAGAAATTTCCTGCTTTGGGAATTCTACAAAAGATTTTTGTGTAGAGTAGGCCAATTACTTATTTGCTCTGTTTCCTTAGGTGTCATGGGAGGGGATTCATTATTTAATTCAACTCAACAAATAGTTATTGGACAAGCAGGAGAAATAAAAGTCCAGTCCTTATATTTATACATATTGCCAAATTGTCTTCCCAAATAGTTGTACTAATTTGTCTAGTGTATTGGTGAAAAACTCTTTCCCCATGTCCCTAATTTTTATGAGTAATTATCTAAAGCACTTCATTCAAGACTTTATTCTCTGAATTTACCCTTGAATCTAAGTTAGGACAGTGGCTGCCCAAAGTTGTTCTGTTGAATCTCAGAGGCTGCCATGCAGGTGGGGATAGACAGGAGGTAGGAGAACAGGGCTCTTCCCTTCCACCCAGAACTGTTTCAACTGGATCGGTTTAAGTGTTGGGATGCCACATGAGATTTTATTTTTAACAAAAAAGTCTGCTGTTAAAGAAAGTTTGAAAATTAACTCTTTTTTAAAAATTTTCTAGAGATTTTATTTATTTTTAGAGAGGGGAAGGAGAGAGAAGGAGAGGGAGAGAAACAATGTGTGGTTGCCCCTCATGCGCCCCCTACCCGGGACCTGGCCTGCAACCCAGGCATGTGCCCTGACTGGGAATCGAACCAGTGACCCCCTGGGTCACTGTCCAGCACTCAATCCACTGAGCCACACCAGCCAGCGCTGAAAATTAAGGACTCTTAGAACCAAATTTTGTGTTTTATCTTATTTGTATGCCCCCTTCCCAACTTGGTATACATTTTCTCAATTTTTTAAATGTATATTTTAGTGAGATTTCTAAAGTTTGTTTTTTAATAAGGTGGGATATAAATAAATAACTAAGTAAATAGAAAATTGTTAGTAGTGGAAATTGAAGCAGTGATTGAGATGACCCAGGGAGAGTAGGCAAAATGGGAAGAGACAAGGGCCAAGGATGTAACCCTAAGAAGAGCAAATTTATGTGGTTGGCTGAGGAGGGAAAATCTGGAGAAAGAAAACTGGCAAAGGAGAATATTTAAAAAAAGAGGAAGTGCTCAATGGTGCCCCAGAGTAGAAAGTCAAATGGGTGAAAATTGAATGTAGCCATTGGGTTTAACAACAGGAAAGTTAGTGGGGACCTGAGCAAGAGCATTTCAGCAAAGGTGTGTGGCACAGGCTAGATGGCGTGGATTGACAAGGGAACGGGAAATGAATGAATGGAGATAGACCTTGTAAAAGTTTGGCTGAGAAAAGAATTAGAAGTAAAGGGGGGATATAAAATGGAGAGGGGTGTGGTTTGTCTTAATTTTTAAAGTTGGAAAAGACACAAACATGTTTGTAGGCTGAAGGAAAAGTTCCAGGAGAGAGAGGGAGAGGTTCAAGGTACAGAAAAGAGACGAGACAGCAATCAGCAGAGGAAGCTCCTGGAGGAGTGATGAGGGTGGAATCCAGAGGATCAGTTCCTAATCATGGTCATTGGTGCAGGCCACAGAGATGAGCGAAGAGGAAGGTCAGTGAAGCTGGGACCCCAAGGAAAGGTTTTCATCCCTCCCCCCATTAAAACCAGCTGGAAGAGAGCCTCACAAAACAGACAAAAACTGTATCCTAATATTTCAAACAAGCTAAAAGAAATTGAGAAAATAATAGAAGATATAAAAGAATGACAACTTAGAATTTTTTTAAATGTAAATGAGGTGATATATACAGGAAAGAATTAGAAATAAAGGGACAGATTTATTTCAGAAATGAAGACTACATTAGGAAAACACAAAAGAGAAAAGCACAATAGATAAATGAGTGACTGAAGAAAAATGGAGAGTAAAAAGGAAGCAGATTTTTTAAAAGGAATACAAGCCAAAGCAAAGTAAAAACAAAAAATGCTTCTTATTGAATAGAAAGACAATAGAATGAGAGGATCAGAGATAGTTAGAATTCTTTGAATGTGCACTGTTTTGTAGATTGGACTTTGAAGTCCTATAAATACATGACGTAGTCATAAAACAAAATATTTTAAAAACCACCCTAAAAAGAAAAAAGTAAAGCACACACATAAATGCATAGTATTCTGACCTCTCTAAAGATTTCAATGATCTTTAGTAAATCCCAGTCAGAATCCTTCCTGCTTCTACCTTGTTTGTTTCAATAGGAAGTCAAAGAAGAGTTCAACAGTTTCCTCACAGCAGACTTTTTGCACTGAAAGGAAGTTAATAGAACTTCTTTTATCCTGGGCAAGTTCAACTTCGACTTTCTTTGAGGCCCAGTTTTAACCTGTTTCCCCAATTTGTCTTTGATACTATATAGTTTTGTTAAGATTTTCTAGGTTCAGGCCTAAGAGATAGGGATCTGATTCATGGCAAGAGCCCTGTAAATTTGGCTTTTTCTCAAAGTGACCTGAGGCAACAGTGTCACTAGCATATTAAAGAGTTTAAATGGCTGGGAAGTTGCTGCAAAGTGAGTGGGGAGATCCTAGGACACAGTAATTTTTACGGGTGTTGCATATTCTCTTAACAGATTTTTTTGTCAAGGCCCCAAGGTAGAAATTGGGCCGTGATGCCATCCCCACAAAGACATTAGCCAGCCCCACAGGGAGCTGTGGCAACAGGATGACCCTTCCATTGTCCCAAGTTGGGCCAGTCTTTACACCCACATGTTGATCAGTAACTGGATGTCAGCTACCCCTGGAAGGAATTGTGACCCTGGAGAGGGTGTTCAGTTCTTCTTCACTCAACAGCTGAGGGCCCAATCTAGCATCCCTCCCAGCAGCTGGGGGAATAAGTCCTTCCTTCCTGAAGGGATGTCTAGACCATTCATCACAGCATCCACTAAAACTCCCGAGTTACAGAAGCTCAGCCGGAGTCAAGATTTCAGCTCAAAAGTCCTCTTCTGTCAATGTTCCATGGCTTATGAGTTCATACTTGCCCATTTCAGTTAATTTCAGAGTATGGCAGATCTCCCACAGTAATTGAAATGCAAAGAGGAGAAGTGTCTGGAAGGATAAGCCATCTGACTGGAGAAAGGAGCATAAGGGGAAACTATACCAGAGTGACCTCATTGTCATGGTTTGTTGACTTACAGTGGGGACAAAATCAGAACCACATGAGGGATCCACTTGAGGTCATTGAGAACGGCCAGTAAGCAGGTGCCATGTAAGTTCTGAATCAGATTTAAAGGTCATGCATAGCTCCTTTTCCATCTCCTGTGTGTCTGTCTTAGAAATACTGAGAGATCATTGGGGGGAGTGAAGAACATGCCCTTACACTTTGACCAACCTCATTCTCCCAGCTGATCCTCAGGGTCCCCTAATTCTAACCCAGGCCTCCAGTGCAAGCCCAGAGATAAGAAAATGGTAAATATCTTTTTTAAATGATGATAATATTCCCGTTCTCTTCTCACCCTGGAGGCTTATTTTGAAAATCACAGTGATTTAACTTGTTAGCAGTTTAATTCACTTTTAAAAGATTAACCAGACTAATTATTCATCAGATTTTACCATCTTTGTCAGCCTCAATAAGGATCCTTTGTTACAATGATTAATGTGTTTTAATTGTAGCTTCTCTCAGAGCAATAATTCGATCGCACAGTATTTGACGAATCTATGGAAATCTTGGAAATGCTTTGACAGCTGAGCTATTCTTAGGAAATGAAAGTAAAGGAATGTATGTAACTAACAAAAAGTGTTTTATAGCGTATCACTAATATGGATTTTCCTTCTCTGACAGACCTTGCTCTACTGCAGTCCATGAAGCTGCTTGCCGTGCACGTCAGCTTGTCATCCAGGAACTCTCAGAACACAGAGATCAATTAACACAGGTGCCTGGACTTCTGGGAGTCTGCTCCCTCAAACACATGCTAGTCAAATACACCTGGGTCACAGGCAAAGGTAGTCAAGTTAGCCAGTGTCCATAACTAAGCATCCAGTTAAGACACTGGATCCTGTGTTGACCATTCTGCTTTCTACCCAGTGCTTCATCTTCATTCATTTAACTAGTGACTGTTGTCCAAATTACGGATTTTTACAACATCAAAAAAGGTGTCTGTAGAACCTGGTAGAGAGATGAATTGTATGTGGGCAGTGCTAATTTTAAACTTAAAATGTATTTTAATGTTATATTTTAAAGCACAGTGGTTCTAAGAGCTTTGGAGTCAAACAGATCTGGAGTCGATTCTTGGCTCTACCACTTACTAGCCAGGCGACCTTGGGGGAAATTAGCAATGCTTAGCCTCCCTAAGCCTCAATCTCCTTATCTCTAAAGGAGGTATAGAAATACCCACCTCATAGTGAGGATTAAAATGAGGTATTACACGTAAGACCTAGTACAGTGCCTGGACTATAGTAAACATACAATAAGTTATTTCTGAAAAAGCTATAGGCCTTTATAGTTTAAGAAAACCATTGTATGTCAGCATTTCTGATTATCCCAATAATCCTGAGACAAGAGGGTAAGTGTGCTGCTGTTATACGGTTGTTGATTTTCACAGAAGAGAAAGCTGAGCACAGAGGGAGTGGTAGTCTTGCTAAACATGTCCTATATGTCCATGAACTAACTGCTTGAGCACAAAGGATGCTCTAAAACCCACAGATGCCTATTCCCATTCCAGTGCTTTTGTTTTTACTGCAACCTTAGAGGCACCAAGGGCTCTGAATAAGCACAGCAGTTAGTTGAGAACAGAGTGACTAATTCATTATTCCTTGACAAACGCTAGCCCCTCTGTTGGAGTATATACAGCAGTAACAGCCAAAAGCCAGGCATTACCTTACTGAATTCATGCAGCAGGCCCAGGAGGTAAATACCACTATTACTGTCCTTTACAGCTGAGGACATGATGCTTAGAGATATTAAATAGCTTGTTTGACAGATCGAAGCCCAGGTCTGTCTCTGTTTTAAGCATACACTATTCTGTCTTCTGCCGGTCCCACATACAAAATGCTGTTAAAAAGGGAGTATTTTAAGACCTATGAGGTTGATATGGTAACCAATTGCCATGCTTTAAATTGCTGTCCTAGTGGTTCAGGCCCCATGACTCAAAATTTCCTTTGAGTTCTAAACCAGATGTTAGGAATATTGTTGTTCTTTCACTTGGAAAAAGAGCATCAGCTGTGGAAAGGTTTATATGGTCAAACATTAGAAAGTAAATTCTTCCTTGGATATTCATTATATATGCATTTGCATAGTGAAGGCTCTGAGAAATACTATGGTTAAAAAAATGTTTAATTATGTTGAACCTCATTCTGAAGCTTGTCTGACCACAGAACCCTTCTTTTTAGTTACAATTAGTAAGAACCTCTGAGAACTCAGGTTCATTTAAATAATAATTGTGGCCAAATTTAGGATGTGTTTAGTACATCCCAGACACTGACCTCAGAACTTCACATATATTAATTTATGTTACAATGCTCTTATGAGGCAGTTGTTTTCAGAATAATCTTATGAGGTGAATGTTTTTCCCAAACACCTTTCCCCAAATCACAAACTAGTAAGTGGCAGAACCAGGACCTGAACTCAGGTGTCTCTGTCCAGAGCCCGTGGTCTCCCAGCTGCCATGGAAGAGTTGAGTCAGCATATCGTACTTCAAGATACGTCATACTATGTTCTCGGTTAAATATGGAATGGGCATGCTATACCAAACTTCTATTTTTATTAAATTGACCTCACTGAGGGGGAAAAAACTGGCAAAACCACCTTGCTGAATGAGACACCCAACACAATCAAACTCATCTGTCTGATATTAATGGCTACATTTCCCTTATAATGCTGTAATTCTTCAAATACTTGATCCAGCCGTAGACCTCTATTTATATTTGACATCAGACACAGAGGTGGCGTGCTCTTATCACCATATGTCTTCCAGTGACAGTCACTTCAGTCTTCCTCCAGGACTAAAGCACGAAGATCAGACAGACCACAGGTCCCACGCAGAAAGTCAGATGGCCGCCCGTCTGAAATGGGACAGACGTTGTTTACTCCAGCGAGGCAAAGGCACAGATTCTTTTCTCTCTTCCCTGCTTTTCTTTTCCTTATGCTTCTTTTACTTTATTCGGTTTTAGGTGGAACAGTGGCTTGTGGAATGACAAAGTCTGGGACTCGCTCACTTAGCCGAAGACACCCCAGCCTAGAAGAAGGACCAGGAGAAAAGACAATGCCCGAAAGGTACAGGAAGCCCAAAGAAAGCCTCCGAGTTCTGTTATTGCCTTCTTTTTCTTTTGATCCTCTCTCCCCATAGAGCAGCTTTTTTTCAAAGCATACTTTTCCAAGTTGTTACATTAACAAATTTGCACTGATTTCTTTATCCTTGTCATCTAAAGACTACCTTGTCGGTGGATGGTGACTTTCCCTACATGCCAGGCCTGCCGCACTGTCTAATGTCACAAGCGTCTGCTCACATTAGCTCCCGGAGAATGGAGAAGGTTCCACGCGGGGCCTTTCCAGCCAGCTGATTTGACAGAATGAGTCCCCATGCTAGCTCATGGCACTTACAGTTAGTCAGCCGTCCTCGGGGAGGAGAATTTAGAGTGCACCATATGCAGTTTCCAAACCAACTGCTGTCCCCTCAGGAAGCCATGTGTTGCATTATTAAAGGAGATGCCTCCAACCACAGCACCATACTTAAACATTCATCCCGAGTAAAAAAAAAAAAAAAAAAAGTGGAGTGGAGGGGAGGACACAACGATGACCTCCCCCCTCACTGTTACTGTTTCCCCCAGATGTCAGCTCTCCCTCAGTGAACAGCCCTGTGACTCATCGGTGAGCGTGAACACTTGTTATTTTGGAATCTTACCTTTATTTTAAAAGGGGTGCTTCTGCATTTACTTGGGATGGCTATGAAACATTCTCCTAAATCGTAAGATATTGGGGCTGAGATCACCGTATTCCCAACCTCTTCCTTTCACTGAGCTCCCACTGCAAAGTTAAATCCAAAAATCTAGCTGCCAGAAATAGCAGTGACTTATCTGTTGCCTACCTCTCCCAGGAGTTCAAATGAAATGCAAGAATTGGTTTCGAGTTGAAAATTAACAGATCTCAAACTCACACTTTAATAATTATAGCATTAGATATTTCTAATTTTAAAGATAATAAAATGTATGCCCAGTTTACCTTTACCTTTCCAAACGAGAAATTGACAAGGCCGCTAGAGAAAAGGAGGGATCCTTTTTAAAGCTTCGTGTTGATATAAATATGAAAGTGGATTAAACTCTGCTTCCAATTTCCAAACATGTGTACTTCAATGAATATTAAACGGCAGCCCCTATCACCATCATGAATTATTTACTCACCAGAGTTTTTATCAAAAGGGGACTGGAATGGCCTATGGAGCGTGAAAGTCTCCTGTAATTGAGTTTAGAGTGGTAAATCCACTAAACAGGCCACGGCCCCCGAGACACCCCGAAACCCACCTGTCAGATGGAGTTAGATCACAGCTCTAACAAGGCGTGGCTGCCTCTCCTGCTAAACACTGCTGTGGCCCCAAACAAACAGATGACAGAGTTGTTCTCCAGGGGATGAGGGAGGGCTGGGGGCAGATCGTGGGGGTGGGAGGGCAGGAGAAAATCTCTCATCTGACAGCTGCCTGATGTCAGCTGGAATGATGATCTGAAACTCAGCTTGGGTGGGAAACTGGCTAGGGCCTCACTCGGTCAGGTGTCATTTCTTTACTCCGAGGTCCATTAGGTAAGAGCGTAATGGAGTGGACAAGAAGCTTTTTCATCATGGATGAGCCGCAGAAATCAAAGCCCAGAGTCTCAGTGAGGCTAAAGATGCAGGAAGGTCCACATCTGGAGGCGGAGGGGAGTGTCCAGCTAGGGCATGCTGGATTAGCCAGGGATGGGAGTAGGAACATATTAAGCTAAAGAACAATCATTCATACAAATAAACACTAATTAATTATTTACTAGTGCTGATTACTGTATCAGTTGCTGACTTTATATAGACAAGACACAGCCCTTGCCCTGAAGGAACTTAAAGTGTAGTTGGAGAAACACACAGATAAGTCAGCTGTTGCAATACAGTGTGTCAAGGGCTATGGGGGCAAAAATATGTGCTTAAAACAATAAGTTAAGAAGACTTCTTGGAGAAAGCGACATTTAAACTGGGTTTTTAAATAGAATGAGTAGGATTTAGCCAGGCAAAGAAGAGTAGGATGGGTGTGGGGTCCGTGGTGAGAATAAGAATAGACATACACCATCAAAAGGGATGGTATGGTCCCCTTTTGGGTCCCAGACGCTCAATGTACCTGGAGCATGTGTGATGGGTCAGAACCTGAGAGGGCTGGGACAAGGGAGGGAGGGAGAAATCAAATGACTGGGGGCTTTACTGACTTAGCTAATCAGTCTGGAGTTTATCCTGAAAGCCTTGGGGAAGCAGGGAAGGATTTTAAGCAGGCAAGTGCTGTGGTCAGGTTTTCCTCTTAGAAAGACAAGTTTGCCTTTGTGCATAGCATGAATTAGAAGGGGCAAGGCTGGAAATAGGAAGGCCAAGTGGGAGGCAATTACAGGAGCTTTAGAGAGGTGGGGCGGGGGGAAGGACCTGGTCCAAGGAAGTCATAGTGGAGATGGAGGCGAGAGGTCAGAATGAGAAATGTAGGAAAGAATCAGCAGGACTTGGAAGGCAATCGAAAATGGAAAAAAAGGTAGGAATTCAGGATGGCTCCAAGGCATCTGGCTGGGGTGTAGGATTGCTGGATTTAGCAAATAAAAATGCATTCAATATTTGGGACATACTGATTTAAAAAAATGATTCCTTAGCTGAAATTCAAATTCAGCTGAGAATCCTATATTTAATCTTACAGACCTACTTGGGTGGTTGGGTAAACAGTACAGCATTTATCCAGCTGGGGATGGGAGGAGGAACAGTTGTGGGAGAGGAGGCGAAGAGGATGATGAGTTTACTTTTACTTATATTGAGTTTGAAGTATCTGAGGGATATAGCTGACTTCCAATTATCGCCCAATGCCTTTCTGCTCTTCTGTAAGAATAGTTTTAGCTGGCACATGGCCACTCAGCTAAAATCTTTACTTCCCAGATCCTTTTGCAGAAAGTGGCCATGTGACCAACCTCTCAACAATGGGATGTGAGAAGAAGTGATGTGTGTCTTGCTCTTAGAAGGATTGGGTGTGAACTCTCCTCACTCTTTTTCTCCTTTCCACTGGTTGAAAGATGATAACCAGAACTGAAATAGCCACCTTGGGCTCAGAAACAAAAAGCACATGGTGAGGATGGCAGTGCCTTCTTCCTCTGAATTGTTATAGGAGCAAAAAATAAGCTGAGTCTGTACGTTAACTACAATACAATGTGCAAGAGGAAATAGTTAATAAGCAGTTGGACATACAGGTCTACAGCGGAGGAGGCGTGAGCTAGCGTGAAAGAATTGGGAGTCATTAGCGCGTAGGCACTGAGTGAGCTTTAGTTTAGATGAGCTCTCCTAGAGGGAATGTGCAGTGTGAAGAGAATTAGACACAAGAAAGTCAAACACTGCTTTTTTCTTTTAACTTTCTTTTTGAGACACAGCTTTAAACTTATCCTGAAGATAGAGATGTTCAGGAGTACTAAGGTGGACTTTCGAGAATGCTGTTTTTGTTTCCAAAGCCTTTCCCCTCTGTACAGCCACACAGCAGTGTTCAGCGCTACTGAAGTCATTTGTTTGTGTTTGTATTTCAGCACCGTCTGGGAAGTGATCATTCTCAGGCCTTGCGAGGGTCTGGACATTTGCACACGCCCCGGTGGCTGTGCTGGTGTTTGTCCTAGGCCCGGTCACATGCGTGCAATCTGTGTATGCCTTTGTGGGGGTGACACACAGCACACACGTTCATTTGTTCTTCCATGTTGTGCTGTAGCTGGTCCACGTGTGCCTTGAAGGTGTCTTTGCACGTGCGTCTGTGGAGATGCTGGTTTGGGGGCAAGTTAGTAGCCAGTCCCTGGCACTGCCAAGAAGGAGCCTGTTAGATCCTCCTCACGTGGAAGGCTTCTGTCCCTTTGGGAGACTGTAGAGTGTCTCTTAAAAGATGATGTCAATTGTCTTTTTAAAATAGACTTTGTTTTTTAGATCAGTTTTAAATTCACAACAAAACTGACTGGAAGGTACAAAGATCCCCTGTGTACTCCCTGCCCCACACACGGAGCCTCCTCCGTTATCAATGTCCCCGCCCACAGTGGTAGGTTTGTCACCTTTGGCTCACCTACATCGACCCATCGTTATCCCCCCCTCCGAGTCTAACACTTACATTAGGGCTCATTCCTGGTTTTTGTTCTTTCCAAGGGTTTGGACCAATACAGAGGGCAAAGACAGGTTTACAGTTATAAGTACATGCGACACAGTTCATGCTTGTATTGCTTTTACTAATTTTTATATTATTTATTTGTATTATAACTGTAACCCTACTTTTGCCCTCCTCTGTATGTTACGACACGGACCCAGCGTTATGGGACCATGCAGAGCCGCTGTCCCACCAGCAGCGCGGGAGCCCCACACCCTCCTGTCGTTCGCCCTACGTCCTGGCCAGCGTTTGGTGTTGTCAGCGCTCTGGAGGTGGGCCATCCTCACAGGTGGGCAGTGTTACCTCACTGTTGTTTTCAAATCCAAAATGTTCGAAGGAAGGGCCTCCCAAACATGCCCACTGGTAGTCCTTGCTTCTTCTACAAGTCTGCCTGTCCCCGCCAGGCCCCAGAGCGAGGCTGAATTTTACTTAATACGATGACGCGACCTGAGGTCTGCACGGGGGCTGAGGGCACAGCAGCGCCTGTGTCTGTACATTTTTTATTACGGAAAGTTCTAAGTGTATTCAAAGTTAGAATAAAAGGAACTTCCAGGTATCCGTCTCCTAGCTTCAACAGTCACCAACATTCTGCCAGTCTCGTTCCGTCTACCCCTCCTTCGATGCTGCTGCTGTATTTTCAAGCAGATGTTAGATATCATTTCACCTGAAATATTCCAGTTGGTATTCCTAATTGATAACTCTTTTACATTCCACATGTCATTCTTTACCTAACAAAATTAACAGTAATTCCTCAATATCGTCTAAATTTAAATTTCATGATTATCTCAGACGTCATTTTCACAGTAGGTTTTTTCAAAATCCACGTATGTCATATGGCTGTGTCTCCTTTATCGTAAAGCAGGAGGAACCAGGGCATTTGTTCTGCGTTTGCCTTGTGTCTACATTTGTCTGATTGCTTTCTCGTCTGCCCTCTGTCTGTCCTGTAAAGTGGGAGTTATGTTCAGGCCCTCGCTCAGACCGAAGATCAGTATGTTGAGGCACCAGTACTTCATAGTGGTGCTGTTACAATTAGGCACTTACTTTCCGGTTGTTTCACTCCTAGCGATGCCAAGATTGATAGTAGGTTTGGTAGTGTCAGTCCGCAAAGTTCCCTGTTAGCCTTTCATCTGATGATTTTAGCATCCATTGGTGACTTTTACCAGGGTCTGTTATTTAATTTGGAGTATTAGTGATTTTTAAAAATTATTTTATTCCTTTGGTGTTTACTATCTGGGACTCTTCCACCTCCAGAATACTGGAGTTGCCAGCACTCAGGGCCAAGTGAGGGTTGGCCTGGTCTTGTTCCATATTTAAAAAGATTAGTTTAAGCTTGTTCCAACTGAACTGACCCTTGGTGCTCATGTGATGTTGGAGTCTGTGAGTACCCTAGGACAGGAGTCTATCTTTTGCTCCAGGAAAAAAGGAGTTCTTTTTATGAGTTTCAGGTGAGGCATTTTCCAGGACACAGGGAGCTCAGGGCTGCTGAGGACCATCAGCCTAATGTCCAGTCAGGCACTGGCTTCGTTGGTGTGGGGAGGGCTCTCTTGAGCCTCTCCCACCCCAGTCAGGCTCAGTCTGGGGCTCTGGTTCTCCTGTTGCTCCCCAGGGAAGCAGAGGCTGTGAAACCACTGACCCCAGGGACCAAATATCTGAGCCTCTGATGCTCTGACTTCCTGGCCCCTTCCTCTGTGTCTTCAGAGGGACTCCAGGCCCTTTGCCACCCTGGTGTGGGCACTGGGCTCCACACCTTTCCTGGGAAACAAAAGTGGAGTTGCCCTCCCGCCGAGGGTCCCTCCTAGATCTGAAGTCTCTGAAGAAAACCCCATGAGAAACAGTCGTGTCGACAGGGCCCCATTTCTGGGCTTCATGCTCAGCGCTGAGGGACCAGGACTAAGTGGGGACTGAGCTCCATCAGGCTACGTGGACAGCTCCCTACCCAGCACAGAGTAAATCAGACAGGTTACTCTTCCTTTCTTACAGAAGGCAGGCCTGCGTGGAAAAAGCGGCACCAGCACTCATTTTTTGGGAGGGAGATGTATTTTATATAGAAATGTACTTTAGTGGGGTTCCATGGTATACATTGTTGGCTTTCAAATAATGAGACTTTTAACCCCCTTAAGACACTAATTGAAAATATATAGACATATATATTTTTCAAAAGTCACCTGACTTTAGATGGTTACAAAGCACAGAGGAAAAACTGTATTATTTCTTTGTATTCTCATCAGTAACCATTTAGCTTAGACTATTAGCTCTTTCTAAAAAATAAAATCCACTCTGAAAGCAGAGTGGTTTGCCCTCACTGAGGGGAGCCAAAGGATGTGCCGCAGGCTGAGCACTGGCAGCCAGCAGGGCAAGGAGAGCATGCTTGCCCCTGCACCTCTCCTGCTCAGACACTGGGTGGCAGACTTACCCTCCAGATGGAGGCGTCTAGCACTTTCTAGCTGAAGCATCTGGAACTGGCAACCTGTCCTCCGCTGCTAGCTGCCACCTACTGTCAAGCAGATCCCAGAGGCATCTGGTGGGCTCCCCAGAGAGGTTGTGACTGAGCTCCAGTGGGGGTGGGGGCAAGGGGAAGAGGTGTCCTGGTTCAGGACCGCCCACCCCCTTGCCTGACGACAGCTGCAGTGGCATCAGGCCAGGGCTTCCTGGATCCCCAACCTCATGGCTTGTGACTGTGGTGACTCCACTGTGGTGCCAGCCACACATCTTCCCACCTGCCTGGCCTAGGTGTGGGGCTTGGAAATGTCTCCAGCTTCCCTGAGCCTACTCAAGGTGCATGGTCTTTCAGATGTACCAGACCTGGGAAGGTTGTGCACGCTTCTGTCAAGCTTCCGTCAAATACAAGGTCTTGCCTGGAGTGTGGGGACTGCTGAGTGCCAGCAAGAAATGTACAAGCCTGTACACTCATCTGTGGTTTCATCAACATTCAAGGAAATGGGAAATAAATTAATGGAGACAGAGCTCCTCCCATCCCACCCTGGGTTTAGATATCAATAAGCATAAGTCCTCTTTGGGGGCAAGAACATTCGCTGCTTTCCTTCTGCTGGATTCCTGGGGTCTGTCACATGGTGAGGACTTAGTGAATGCCTGCCAAATGAACGATCAAACAAATTAATGTTGATACAGTAATTAATGTTAAAAAATCATTTAGTTTAACGTCTCAATTTTAGGAATGGTCCCCAGTGGATGGGAAGGTATGTTTTCTAGGATGCCTGCCTTCATCTTTCTTTCTGCTTCCTCACCCCCAGTCAATCCCACCCCAGGCTCTCAACTTGGGGTATCCTCGAACCTTTCTTACATCCAGCTGAAATCTCCCGCACTGCAATTTGAGGCAGTTCTTTTTTCTGTGGCCTCAGTGCAAGTGGGATCGGGGAATAATGTCATTATGGAGGCATTACATCCCTTCAAAATCCATGTGTTGAAGGCCTAACCCCAAGCACCTCAGAATGTGGCTGTATTTGGAGATAGGGCCTGTAAGGAGGTATTAAAGTACAATGAGGCTATTGGGGGGCCCCAACCCCGTGACTAGTGTCCTCGCGTGAAGAGTGTATTGGGCAGGACTGTGTGCAGAGGGAGGACCGTGTGAAGAGACAGCAAGAGGGTGGTGATGTGCAAGTCAAGGGCAGAGGAAAGCAACTCTGTTGGCACCTTGGTCTTGGACTTACAGTCACCAGAATTGTGAGAGAATACATTTCTTTTGTTTAAAACACCCAGACTGTGGTATTTCGTTATGGCAGTCCTAGCACACTAATCCAAAATGATGTGATACGTGATTATAATACACATGATACGATGCATAATGTCTTGGCTCTGTTGTCAGCATGTCCAGTGTCTAAAGGACTAAATCTAACTGATGGGATGCTGGTTGAGGTTTCCACCTCCCCTCCCCCACCCCGCCCGGCCCCTGGCTCCTGTCCAGTAGGCAGTGGGGAGAGAGAACAACCTCCTAAGAAAGGACAGATGTTCATAGCTTTAGTCCTGGCACAGGCTGCCTTCCTACAGCCCTCGGGAGAGGGGGCTCCTGAGCACCACAAAACGCAGCTCCCCAAAGAGGTCAGCACGGCCGCAGCATCCCAAAGGTCGACACATCAAGATAAATCAGGCTTGTCAGAAAGAGAAAGCAGCAAAAGAGGCTGCTTGTTGGAGGTTAGATTAGCCCAGAGAAGGCTCCGTCAAGGCTCTACACCTGGGGATTGAGGACAGGGGAGGAAGGAGGGAGGGCACAGTGCTGGCTGGAGAAGTGTCAAAGAGAAGCCAAAACTCTGGAGCAAGAGTCAGCTCAGTGAACGGGAGCCCCTCAGGGTCAGAGACCACTGGCGGGGGTGAGCGGGGGAGGGCAGTGCTTCTGGGTCAAATAAGGCAGGGCCTCTCCTCTGTGTCACCAGCGTCAAGGTTAAGTGGTAGCGTTTGGTCTCCTGAGGACTGACTAAAGGTAATTCTCTCTATAAGTGGAGATTCTGGGTCACACTGGGGGTGGAGCGGCCTGGATGGGTGGAGGGGGCTCAAACTGAGACTCAGGGATGTTTATAGTTAAGTCTGGGGGGGAGTCAAAAATTATACACAGATTTTCAACTGGGGGGTCAGCACCCCTCACCCCCACATTGTTCAAAGGTCAACCACACTGGTCAAATACAATCACATTGGGGATTAGAGTTTCAATGTAAGAATTTGTGGGAGACACAAATTAGGGACAATTCAGCCCCCAATTAGAGTCTTGGGTAAGGTATAACTGATATTAACAACACAAAGGCTATTACCTTTTAATTCCCCTCTGAGACACCCAAAACCTCTCAGGGTCCTCAAGGGATGGGTGCTTTCCATGGTGGGGCCAGCATTCCGAGGACAGGGAGGAAGTACAGGGAAACAGTCCCAGGGAAACTGTGGAGGAGGAGAAGGCAGGAGAGAGAAGGGGCTCCTGAACGCCTGGGTGGGGTGGCACTTCCTCGGCAGTGGGAGCTGCTGGCTCAGCCTCCGCCGGCAGTGTGCAGGACCCAGGTTCTCTGGCTGTCAGGGGAGTCCGCTGTTTTCTGTATGGAGACCTGAGAACCATTTTCCTAAGTGCATAGAGGCAGCACGATCCCACAGTTGGGCCGTGGTTGCACCCCTGGCAGCCAATATCATGTGTAAGCTATTTCTGACCAGCATGACAGTAGTGGCACACTGAATGCCCTCAGCCCTCTCCCTTAGAATGGAGCAGAAAGGGACCCGGTGGCAGGAAAGGCAGGGCCATTGTCAGGGAAGAAACTCCAAGTATTTGCTCTCTACCATTCTCTTCTACCTGTGTAAACTCCGCGAAGCAGGGCTGCTGCACACAATTGTGTAGGTGGTGCACTAGACATGCTAGGAGCCACCATTCACAACCCTTGTTCAGGTCTAACTGGCAGCTCTGTGAAGCCAGAGACCACGGGGAACCCAGGAGCCAACCCCGACTTTGCCATTTCAAAAAGACTTGTTGCCTTGTGAGGGGCAACTGACCTTTTCCCCAACATTGGTGTGAGGTTGACAGGATTCCAGCCATACAGCCAATGAAAGATGGTGGCCCTCCCAGGTATTTCCCTCCTGGAGATGACCTTTAAGAAATTTAAACAGCCAGTAGTTCTCAAAGTCTCACACTAAGCTGGATATTTTATTTTACTTTCCCCTCTCATTGCACAGAAACACTTTTTCCAGCATAATACACTGATGGAAAGTGTTGCATATTTACATCCCGAAGTGTAAGTCACAGGCTTGATTTCAGCCGAATGTGATTTGAGATGGGAAAACATAGTTGCGAACAGCCCTGAAGGCGATGAAAGCCCGAAGGGGGCCGGTGGTTATGGACACGTGACACTTGCTCACGCCACGTGACAGCTCAGGAATTGTGCGCCCCGACCCACGTGTACTTTCCGAAAACTGAAAACGCACTTAGCATCTCTGCCACTGCCGTGCTAGAAACTTTTTCCCTGTGGAAAAGAACATTAAAATTTTAATTATCTCTTATATCTTTCTACGTTGCTAGGAAGAACTCTGTGGCTTGCCAGTATTACTTACTGGAGAATATAGGACTCTTCTGAAAAACATCTCCTTTCCTTCAGGGGTTTAGAAGGGAAATTTGGAAGGAAGAGTGATAAGTCGGCCATGATGTCGAGCAGGAGAGAGGCTGATGTGGCCAGAGCCACAGGACTGGCCTTTAAAATGAGAGTCACCCTGGTTTTCAGAGAAACTTGGAAGGGGATTTCTTTCTTCACCGAGAGCTCAACAGGGCACCTCATTTGGGTAAACCCTGAAGCAGCCCCTGTCCCTGTGCGAGAGGAATAGGAAGGAGTAGACGGTGTGGGCAAATTTGTTTTGAAGATAACATTTTTTTCCCATTGGAAAAAAAAATCCTTTTTTGATTCCACTCCTCTACCCCATTGATCTGCTTCCCTTTATTGCACATTTTCTCAGAAGTTCACTATTCCCTCTTGAAACCACTCCAATTCAGAGTTTTACCTCCACTGCCTCATGAAAGCATGCTTGCCAAGGCCACCGAAGGCCTGCAGACAGCTAGATGCAATGGTCGGTTTTTACTCTTGTCTTCTCGGCCTGTCGGCTGTGTTTGACATGGCTGGTCATGCTTTCCTTCTTGAAATACTTTCACTTCTGCTGTCTTCCTCCTTGTCCTTCTCAGTCTTGACATCTCTACTTGGATGCCTAACAGGTACCTTAAATATGGCCAGAACTAAACTCTTAACATCCACCATCCAAATTTGTTCTTTCTACCTATCAGTAAATGCCTAGGCCAAAAATCTTGTGGTCATCTTTAACTTTTTTTTAATACCCCACGGCCAGTCCTTGGACAATCCCTTTCAGACTTACCTTCAAATGTAACAGAATCTAACCTTTGCTCACCACTTCTACTGCCATCCCCCTGGCTCCAATCATCCGCCTCCCTCCCCTGGGTGAGGCAGAGAGCCTCCACAGCGCACTCGGTCTCTGCTCTCCCTCCCCTCACAGACTGCCAGCAGACCAGCCTGAGTGAGCACATTAATATTTAAGTCCTGTCACAGGATCCAGGCTTGCCTTCTTCCTTTAATACTCTGCCGCCCTCCTCCTTCAAATAAGGGTATGCTTACTTCTAGGTAGGGGGACAAGGAAAGGACTGGTAGAAACAGGACTTGAGTCAATCTGGAATAACAAGTAGGATTTGAATGGATAAGGGAGGACAGACACTGTGCTCTGGGGAACACCGTGAGCAAGGAGGTTCCTCAAAGGAGTGAGTCTCGTGATGCGTTCAGACCAGTGAAGGGCCCAATGGGGTGGACATCTGCATTTGTGTTGGGCAGTGCCTAGAAAGATAGATTTGGATCAGATGGTGGGAGGCCTTGAATGCTGCACTCAGGAGTTTGGCCTTTATCCTGCATTTTCCAGTAGGCTTGGGCATAAGGGAAGTGGGAGCAACGATGACATTCACTTAGCATAGTTATCTCAGCTGCCTGCCAAGTAGTCTATTTAGTCCAATTCACAGACAGGGCTTTGTTGAGCATTGAGAAGTCACTTGCTCCGTGTGAATCCAATCACCACGGCAGGCACACCTCAAAGAGGAAACACACAGCCGCCTCTGAAAAGCCTGCCTCACACTCTGGCAACTCAGTTCATGAATATGCTTTTCCAATGTCTGACGCTGCTGCTTAGCAAAGATATTATGGGACAAATCCTTGATTTGACCTTTTGTATCTCTATCCATCCCACTGTGCTAAAAGCAATTACATGCATCTTGTGTGTGGCTGTTGGAATGGGGAGTCACTTAGCGACGGGTTCTTTTCACACTCGAACTGCCCTCCAGCTCATTCCTTCCCCTCTCACAAGGGCCGGCGCAGCAGGCCTCCTCTGCTGCTTGGCAGAGTCTAAAATGGCATTAGGGGGAGGCGAGCAGGGATGTAAACAGGTGGAAACGGTTCCTGTCATGGTGATTAGCATTCCCCTTGGCCAGGCCCAGCTATGGATGAAAGATGGGGTGACAGGGAGGAGGAAGCTGGCTGAGGGGGCAGGAGACAGAAGAGGGCTTCACTCATTGCCAAACTCCAGCCAACTTTCTACAAAAACTTCCTACAAAACAAAGCAACCCCAGTGTCAAGGTGGGTGGTATGGTCTCCGTCTAGCAATAATGGTCTGTGAGCCGCTTTCGCTGCCTGCAGTGGGTTTATGTGTGCTTCTGTCTGTGTCATGTGATTGAATATGTATGTAAGTATTGACCTCTGCATGTGTGAGGATACACAGTTGTATCCGTGCACGTCTGTATGTTGTCTGTATGTTGGAATGCCTGGATGAATGCCTGTCTGTTATCTATGTGTATATACTTACAGGCATGGATGCCAAGGAGAACACATGCTGGTGTCTACATGTGTCTCAGGATGTGTATGCAGAACAGGCATGTATGCATGACTGCATGCATGTCATTTCTGGATGCGATACATTCCCCTCTCTGTGTACACATGTATGGGGATACTCATTGGCATAAAAGGGCTCCCTTATTCTTCTCTTTGATGGAACAGCTCAGCCAGACTATGGAGGCCACTCCATTCCAGCTGGAGAGAAAAGCCTTGATGTCGCTAAATAGCCCAAGGGTCTGGATCCTTGGGAAATGATGCCTCTGACCCAGTTCCTCATGTCCCCCAAGCTCCTGCCCTAAATGCAGGTGACAGACCGACCCAGAACTAGGGAGGATGTCCAGGAAGACAACAGGGGGAGAAAGTTAAGATGCTGGAGGCAAGACCCTGGAGGAATTGGGAGGAGAAGATCAAGGATCTTTTCTGAGTTGTTGTATTAAATAATTGACAGAGGTAAGGGAGCTGGCCTCTAGGGCGGGAGGGAAACGCAGACAATGAAATCATGGTGAGTAAAGTGATCTGCTTCCAGCCCGGGTTCACCCCTGATTGAGTTGAGACTGGACTGGAGAAGGAGAGGAGATTAAACTGGCAGGTGGAGGAGGGTAATCAGCTGACCTGGGCATCTCTGGGTGTAGAGGAGCTCTCATCTCCCAGCTCAGGTACAGTCACATGATAGTGCTGCCATTGACTTTGGGAGAAAAGGGCAGAAGGGAGAAAATTAGCAATGCTTGCAATCAGAACTATATATTGCTATCCAAAAAAGAACAACTCCCAAACACAGCAGAATCTACTGCCATTGCCAGCTTCCTGCTTCCAACTTCCAGTCAGCAGCCTGTGACCTGGCATGATCTCATCACCTATTCCAGACCACCTTTGGGCCTCTCATATTATTCTCATGGTGGGGAGGAGTTGATGAAACCCCAGGGTCAGGCTGTCTACCTGTAAAATCACCCACGAGAGTCACTCAGGCAAACCTTTTATGATTACTTGTTGATTGTTCATTGTAGGCAAATTAAGACTAGAGAGAGAAAGCAAAATAAAAATTATCTGTAAGGATACAACCTGGAATGACCAACATTTAACATTTTGATGTATATTATCCCAGGTTTGTTCATTTGTTTTCTGCGTATATAACTACCCACATGTACATATATATCTACAAGCCATTTTATAACTTATTTTTTCATTTACTAATGTCTTAAATATTTTTTCATGTCAATACCAATCTATACCATCATTTTAAGTGGCTACTAAGTATCTCATGGCATGGGCATACCATAATTTACTTAACCAATCTTTGTTTTTTAGATATTTAGGTGTATTTTTTAAAAATTCAGATCTTTAACTTAAGATAGTGATAATCAAATGAATTATTTTAAAAAGTTCTTTCATAAAAGCAGAGAGCTTGACCCTGGGGTTTTATCACTCCCTGTCCACCTTGAGAATAATCTGAGAGGGCCCAAAGGTGACCTGGGGTGGGTGATAAAATCATGCAGGTCCCCCTATGCTGGTTGGAAGCTAGAGTTGCTGGAAGCAACCAGTTGCCATGAAATCTGCGATGTTTGGAGGGCTTTCTGGAGTGACATATGTTGTCTGATTAGACACCACTAACTTTCTCTAGGAAGTACCTTCCTACCCAGGTTCCAGACACAATGACAGCATCATGGAGGACCCTACAGGGAACAACCAGCCACTGTCTGCCCTCAGCCTTCTGGACAGTAGAGAGGGACACAGGCAGAGAGCAGGGACTTCTGGCAGACTTGCTCACTGTCAGCAAAGAGTTGGTTGTAAAGGACTTTTTCCTGTTGTGCACCACTCACTCTGGTTTTTATTCCTACCTGGAACTCCTAAACATTTGCTTTGCCTGCTTCTGCTTCCAAATTAGAGTTCTTTACAATCAATTTTGTTTGGTCAGTTTACTCATTCATTTATTCCACATACATTTATTAAACACCTACTATGTGCCATTCATTATCCCTAGCACTTGAAGACATGAAGTTAAGTGAAACACAGTCCTTGGCCTCCAGGTACACTGTTTCCTGGATATAACTTGGAGACGAAGAGATAAAGCTAGAATCACAGTTCTTACTCTCCTAGAGCCGGGTAAATACCTCTTCTCTTCATAAATCCTCCCCAAGCAGGCAGCACTTTCCCATCTTGTCTCCCACGTCCCAGCCATGACAGCTCTTACACAGCCCTGTCCGCACTTGAGACTGGGAGCTTCACAAAGCCAGGGTCTGGATTCTGTTGACCTTCATGTGCCCAACACCCAGCCCAGTGTCAGACATACAGCACAAGAAAAGCTTAAGGAGTATTGCATAGGAGAACAATGTGGTACCAACCACCAACGAGCCTGAGCTCCCCCACTGGATCGTCATTCCAGTTATCTGCTCTAATGCCCAGTCTTCACCCTTGCCAAGGATCTCAGCTAAGCCCATGGGCTCTGAAGTCAGAGTGTGTGCATTCAGATCCCTTCTCCTCCACTTACTTGTGTGATCCTGGGTTAGTCACTTAATAGATCTGTGCCTCAGTGTCCTCATTTGTGCAATGGGAATAAAAATAGGGACCTACCTCATCATAAGGTATGGTGAGAATTATTTCATTAATACTTATAAAGCACCAAGAACAGGAGTAGGCATATTGTAAGCTCTGAAAAATAGCTCCTTGTGACTATGACCATGATTATTAGCACAAATGGGAAGAAGTGTTCCTTGAATGAGTTTTCACCCAACCTTGGGAGGTTTGCCTTCTTGTGATAATATCTGTTTTGACTCTGTAAAAGTAGCTCTCCTCTTTCGAGTTCCTTTCTCTGCCTCAGAGAGACCTGGACCATGCCTTTCTGGAAGCCATTAAACATAGCATGACCTGTGTTGCCCATGTTACCCAACTCAGAGCACCTGGCTTCCCTCCATCACTCTCTTTCATCAGACAGAGTTCTTGGCCTCTCTCAAGCACGTGTCTCAGGGACTAAAGGACAGTCTTTGTCTTCCCACCTTTGGACAATGGGAATCTGACCATTGGCTTCAAGATCATCTTTAGAATTTTCCCCAGGACTCTGGAAACCCCATTCATGCTGACATGGTATTAGCAGCCTACCTAGATGCCTAGAACTTATGAGGTGGGCATGTAGACTCCCAGGAACACTGGCACATTATCTCCCATCAGAAGAAAAGGACGTGTGCTCTGAGTTGTACACTGGGTTTTGGGAATGGTCTGCACAGAAAAATTCACATTTTCAGGATCCTTTGTGATCTGTATACACTTCTCTGGAGTGAGGAAAACTACATGAAGCTCGGGCAAGGCAAGTCCTTGACAACACGTGAAGAAGGTGAAGTCTGTCCCTAATATTCCCATCTGCCCATTAAGGCCCAACTTTTGATTCATTCAATAAATATTTCTTGAGCAACTACTATGTGCCTGGCAGTGTGTGGTGCTGGTTAGTGAAGGTCCAACATGGAAGCTGTGCCCTTGTTGCTTCCAGCCAACCAGGGATGCAGGTAATAAGCAGTCACTGATACAGTGTGTTATGTGCTATGATGAGGAGAGCGCTAGCAGCTATGGGGGTACATGGCCTAGACATCAAACTCACACTATGATGAGTAGGGAAGGGTTCCTGGAGGAAGTGCTATTGGAACTGAAATTTGAAGGGTGAATAGGAATTAGGCAGCCAAAGAAGTGGACACAGTATGTCTAAAGGCCAGAAAGCAAACGAGAGCATGGAATGATGAAGGGTAAGAAAGATGTTCAGTGTTACAGGATGGTAGTGTTGCAAAGGTTATATATCTTGGGCACTGTGACAACAGAGGAGCCAGTCAGCATGCAGGATCAGCTGAAATAAACTGAAGTGAGGTGACGTGTAAAAAGGCCTACCAGAACAGATAGCAGTTAGTGGACATTAAATAAATATCTGCTGAACGTGCTGACACCATTTCAACTAACTGTCCCTAGATTCTCACCCTTCCTGAATGACAGGCACAGTGTACAGAGAGTGGTTCAAAGAAGTATGGGACCAAGGAGCATGTGGGCAGCCCAGGAGTTCAGGCGTCTCTACTGCTGATGCTCATGGCACACTGTAGAAATACATATGGCGGCACACAGCAGTATGGAAGGCTGACAAATGGATGGCCGAGAGCAGAGCAATAGGAGCTCTCTTCTGGAGAGTTTGCTGGAGAAGACAGGACTTGAGGAGGGCCAGAAGGACAATATTTACCTTGGCAGAGAAGATGGGAGTCAAGGATGGGAAGGAGGGTCATGTTCCACTAGGAGCTGAGAGGACTAGGGGGCAGGTGTGGGTGTGGGGGGAGCCAGTGTCAGCAAAGGTGCAGGAAGAAAATGCAATCCCAGTCAACTATGGCTGCGCTCTGCAGTCAGCTGGACTGGGTTAGAACTCTAGTATCACTTCTTACAAGCTGGATGAATCTGGATACATTACTTACCTGCTCTGAGTCTCAGTTTTTCTCATCATTAAACTAAGATTAATAAGAACCCAACTAACATGAAGAGCAACATTGCATAGACCCGATGCCACAGAGGTTAAGAGCAAGGATTTGGGGGTCAGAGCAAGGACTGGTGTCAGGTCACATTGGGCAAGCTATTATCTGTGTGGATTTGGGTAAATTAATTAACCTCTCCAAGGCTCACTTTGTTTCTTTTTGTTTCAATTTTATTTATTGATTGATATTAGAGAGAGAGGAAGAGGGGAAGAGAGAGAGAGCGAAAAACAATGATTTGTTGTTCCACTTATTTATATATTCATTGGTTGATTCTTGTACATTGAGTCAACCAATGGAATTGAACCCACAACCTGGGCACATCAGGGTGACACCCTAACCAACTGAGCCACCCAGCCAGGCCAAGGCTCACTTCCTTGTAGGAAATGGGGTTTGTTGTAGGAGTAGTAGTCACAGATCTGTCAAGATGAACAAATGAGGTAATGCAGGTAAAGGACATAATGCTTGGCACGTCCAGCAGGACTGGGTGCTGATTACTAGGTAACAAGGCGGGAGGAGCGCACCTGAGGGAGAAAGGGACCGTGAAATCAGTGCAGTGCGACTTCTCCACTTTCTGGGATGGAGGGCGCACACCGAGACACTCCCTCCCATCCCTGTTACCCAATGGCCAGAGGCTACCTTAAGCAAAGAATAGGATTGACTTGGAACTGTAGCAACTAGGAGCTTCTGTCAAGTGCCCCTAGAGCTGCCCAAAGCAGATGTTAGCATTACTCTAAGAACCATAGGTCCCCAGATGGACATCTGAGTGCTTGCCTCTGTGTTTCAAAGGACAAAAGGACAACTCGCTGGTTCGTCAGTTAGAAAGGGGCTGAATGGGAATGTTTGTGGTGTGGGCGTGGTGAGTAGTGTGAGTACAGGAGTGAAGAAAGAGGAGGTCACATCAAGTTTCATTAAGCTCTATTGACCTGGAGGTAGTGAGAAGTTAATATTGCTTTCTAGTGGAAAGTTTTATTGTGGATCAAAATCCAAAGTGCAAAAGGGTTGTTTGATGTTTTCCTCTACAAGGCAGCTCATTGAGGTGTAGGCTTAGCTATAATTTTGTTTTGCCTCCTGTGGCAAAAATGATAACAAGTAAATTTGAAAGCGGAAACATGTTCTTTTCAGCCCTGGGGTGGGGAAAGAGGAGGTTGAATCGGGTCTGGTAGGTTAGAGGGGGTCTGTCGCACAGGAAATGGACCTCTTGGCAACCAGGGCCCAGGCCCCTGCCCCTGCCCCCCCAGCTCTGCACTGCTCTGAGGTGTCTCCATTCTGTTTGCCTTTGTTACCCTAGCTGCAGTTTCCAAGTCCTACCTGAGAAGAATCTCTTTCATGAACATATTTGTTTATGTTTGTTTTTTTTACCCTAAGTTGTTGATTGCCTTCTAATGTGCTAATGTTGCATCAAGTTTTCACACTCTGCGGGGGAAGGCAGACACATACAGGTAACATTTACTACAAGTGAAAATTGTGTTACTGGTAGAATGAGCATAGTCATTAGTTTCTTAGAGGAGAGGCTGTAATGAGATTCCAAAGTGCAGTGCCAACACCCACTGCCTCTGTCCTGAGTCCATCACGAGAGGACAGAGCAAGGGTGAGTGTGGAGAGCATCCCCTCCAGAGGGATTTGGGGGTACCCATATCCCCACATTCGGTGACAAAGCCTGGGTTGGATGTTTCAGTCAATTGATTCACCCACAAATCTTGCCTGCGTGCCTGCTGTATGCACATCTGTGTGCCAGATGTTTCCGTGTAAACATATGGGCTGCCCTTAAGGAGTTTATAGTCTAAGTGGAGAGGTTAAACACTAAGATAGCAAACAGATGTGGCAAGAGGGGATTTTTTTTTCTCCTTCTCTTTTCTTCTTGGAGTCGGTGCCTCCAGGATGGGACGACAGAAGGAGACAGACTATTCTAGCATGACTGGATACAGACGTACAGGCTGTGCACTCCACAGTTTGCGGGGTGGCTGTTCACAGAGGCAGTGGGTGGCCCTGCAGGAGGTGGTACAGGTGACCATCAGTCAATTCGCCTCGTCTTCGTGATTCCTCCACAGTACCCATGAAGGCCATCAGGGGCCTTTAAGGCTTTGCAAGCAAAGGACGGATTTTATTTTATTTTAAATTCATATCTAGACTTACATACATAAGAATAAGTAAATGCATATTCACTCAACTTGAAACTTGAAAGCTTTCCGGTGTAGTTTTCGGCATGTTTCTTGTATTTGGGGTTTGCTGAGTTTCTTAGATCTGTGGGTTTATAGTTTCCATCAGATTAGAAATTTTTCAGACATTTATTCCTTCAAACAGGATTTCTGTGCTCCCCCCTTTCAGGAACCACAATTACACATATGGCTGGTCAAAGCTATCCCAAAGCTCACTGAAACTCTTTTAATTAACTAACTAATTAATTAATTAATATTCCATACACACACACATACATATGATAGTTTTGTTTGGGGGTGGGTTTTTGCTATATCTTCAAATTCACTAATATTTTCTTCTTTCATACCTATTAATCTGTTATTTTTCCTATCTAGTATATTTTTCATCTCAATATAGTTTTCTTTGTTAGGAATTTGATTAGGGTCATTTTTATATTTTCTATTTCTTCACTTAAAATTTTGAATGTGTGAAATAGTTATAACACATTTATAATAAATGTTTCAATATCCTCTGCTAATTCTAACATCTGGGCCAGTCTGGATCAGTTTTGATTGATTTGTTTTTCTCCTGTTTATGTTTGTGTTTTTCTGCTTCTTTTTGGGCCTGGAAATCTTTGATCAGATCGTAGACATTGTGAATTTTACCTTGTTGGGTGCTGGATGTTCTTGTATTCCAATACCTGGCAATGGCAAACCATCACCTAAGGCCTTTCTCGTGGTCTAGAAGCCAACACTTACCTTCTTTTGGCGGGAACTCTACACTGGAAATCACTGTAGTTTGTCCACTCCAGCAGCTACATAAAATCAGCAGTGCGTTATCGCTCTAACAACTTCTGGTGGAGGAAAAACTTTTTCCTTCTAACCTTCTAGGTGCTTGGCTGGGGCTCTGAAACAAAGACATGTTAATAAGATAAACACATACACATTTATTTAATATAAGTCATATGTGACACAAGAGCCTTCGTAAAGAAATGAAGACCTGAAGGACCAATTAAACCTGAGTGTTTTTATGCTAGGTTTGATGAAAAGTGGAAAGTTATGGAAAAACATGATAGGGAACTGAAGGGTATGAGCTAAGGGTGGTAAACTGGGGCAACTTAGCAAGGCTTGTGAGTTCGAATTCCTTTCAGTATCTCTCCATCTTCAAATATAAGGATGCCCCTTTACTCTAGGTGTAGGGAGGGGCTCCTCACATGAGGATCTTATGACTTACTTCAAGGGAGAAGGGCAGGGGAAAGTCAGAACGATCTTCTTTCTTATGCCGTTTTCTCAAACTCCTTCAGCTTAAAATGTTCAGTATACCAAGGTGCCGTATTTTGAGGTAATGTACCCTGAACCCTGTCAAACTCATTTCACTGGACCCTGGGAAAATCCAGAGTTTCATGGACTCCTTGTTGATTGGGAGAGTGTGTGCTGATGTCCATCTGTAGAGATGAAGAATCATGACTGCTTTCCGCCCTCATAGTTAAAATGTGCTCCTGCTTAGGAAGAGCAAGTAGCTATGGTGGCTTCAAGTTGCTGCTGAAGACTCTTCTCATTCTGGGCCAACACTCTGCTTCCCCTGGTGGGCTGTGCAAGACATGTCAAACAAGGGTAGAGGAGAGATAGATTGTTCCTGAAATCAGACTTCCTCCTCGTGCAGCAACTTCTGCCGGGCCCAAGATAGAAGGACATTACAAAATTCACTTGCAAAAAGGGAGAAGGGGAACGAGAGACAGTCCGCTTACATTGGAAAAATGCCCCAGTTATCCCTGGTCAGCAAAACTGTGCCTGGGGGAAGAGTGCAAAACGAGGCCCTTTGGAGTGACCATCGACCGCAATCTCTGTAGTGGGATCTTTTAGTACACACACACTGTGTATACAGGGTGGGGCGGTAGTAGGGTTATTGTTGTTTGTATGGAAAAGGACAATAATTAATGAATGATAATACAAGAATAAACTGTTCCACATATAACTGTAAACCTACTTTTGCCCCCCCCGCCCCGTTTAAGAATATATTGTCCATATTAGAAGAGTGAGTTATACTTAATGAAAGGGGCTTTGTTTATGAGGCATTTTTTATGTACTGTTATCTCATTTCATCCTCACATGACACAAGCAAGGGGTGCAGAATAGCTTATCCAATGTCACACAGGCGGCACAGCCCTCTGACTGCTAGTCCCACGCTCTCTCCAGCGCGTCAGAGCTGGCTCACATGCCTACAGGGAGGCAAAACCACTGGAGGGTTGCACCTTTCCTTAAAGAAAAAATGTATCGTTAAAAAATTGATTAAAAGTATGTATGACCTTCTTCTGGATACACACACATACACACGTACACAGAGAACAGGAGGCATACGACACATTGAAATGGGTGGAGTTTGGAGGTGACTTTTTTCTTTCTGACCGCTAGTGGAATGTAGAGCAGTGCTGTCGGTGGAACTGCCTGCCACGGTGAAAATGTCCTACACCGGCACTGGCCAGTGTGATAGCCACTGGACACGTGCCTGTGGGGCCCTTGAAATCAAGTGGCTAGTCCCAACTGAGATGTGCTGTGAGTGGAAAATACATACTGGATTTTTAAGACTTAGTATGAAAAGAAGAATATGAAATATTTCATTATTTTTCATTTTGATTCAATGTTGAAATGATAATATTTCAGATATGTTGAGTTAAATAGAACATTATCAAAATTAACCTCACTTTCTTCTTTGCTTCTTTTAATGTGACTACTAGAAACATTTAAATTATGTGCGTGGCTCACAGTGTATGTCTGTTGAAAAGCCCTGGTCTAGAGCTTAAGAGTAGGGCGTTCACTATCAAGCAAACCTGAGTTTAACTCCCAGTCTTCACTTTTCTACTAGATGACCGTAAGTGACTTAGTGAACCCAGCCCATCCCTTGTTCTTTTTCGATTGTAAAACAGGGATTCATGATTACACTTCATGCACGGAGTTACTGTGAGAATAAGATGAGTTCATAATGCAAAGCCCTGAGAGCAGGCAGTGCCTGGCATCTGTTCATTGCTCAGTAAGAATTAGCAGTTACTTATTTCTAAATTTTTTAAGGGGGATGTGAATTTGCTATAAAGATTAAAAAGAAAATTGCAGCAACTAAATTAAAAACAAAAGCGATTATTTTTAACTGGGGCGGAATCTTAGTACTTATGTTGTTCTAAAGTTATATAGTAATGTTTGCTCTGTCTTGTGTGTGTGTACAAACCACGGACACAGTGGAGTTTGAGACCATTACAAGGGACCATTTATTAGGCAATCTTGTTCTTGCCTTCTGACCCTTGTCCTCCCCCTTCAATCAAGGGCAGGGGATAATTGCATCATGGTTCTCCCTGGCACGCACAACACACCAAGTGTTCGCCTATATTTAGCCAACATGAAGTCACTGAAACTCTATGCCCACTAGAGGCAATTAGTGCTTTGTTATTTGTTGCTCACATAGCTTATATCCTGACTGTTCTGCATAATTTGTGTCCTTAAATGAATGTGAAAGGACTGAAAATCTTTTGTTGCTGGGAAAATTGCTTGGGGAATAGAAACTGAAATCCCAAGTCAAAGAGCCCCTGGGAAGGACCCTGAGGCAAATATTTGATGAGCCAGGGAGACCTCAATTATCCTTCTCTTTGACCAGGGTGAGCGGGCTGGGGATAGCGAGACTGTCTATATTCAGTGCAACTGGTAAAAGCAAGCACTTCTGGCCCTTGGCTCCCAATAAGGGTCCCAACTCCACTTTCCTTCGAGCAATCAGAAATGACACACGGGACAGAAAAACACAGAGCGGGGCTGACTCTACAAGTGGACAAGGAGGGTGGGGGGCAGCTGCCCACAGGTGTGATTCAGAGGTTCAACCTGTTGGCTGTTGCCTCAGTTTTACTCCTGGGGCCTTCTTCTTCTACTTTAAGGCTCTGAATCATGGGGGGGGAGGGAAGGGGAGGGCATTTTGGGAACATTAGCTTAGGGTTCCAACTCTCAAATTTTTATTTGTCAGATTTGTTCTTTACTTTGAATGACAAAGACTTGCTCCTATTAGAGAATCCAGTTTTGTTTTTAATAATTTTTTAATTCTCACCCAAGGACATTTTTTCATTGCTTTTAGAGAGAGAGGAAAGGCGAGAGAACCATTGATGCGAGAGAGAAACATCAATCGGGTTGACTCCTGTAAGCGCCAACAGGGCATGGGGGATCGAACTCACAACCTTTTAGTTACAGGACAATTCTCCGGCCAACTGAGCCGCATCGGCCAGGGTGAGTTTTGTTTTATTTAACAAACAAAATAACTTCAGGGGAGCAGGCAAAGAAATAAAGCAAACAGTAGTGAAAATATTTCTAAAGTAGATAAGGTATTCTCAAAAGTATTTTCCATGGTAGGGTAAAATATTCCTGAGGAGGATTCTGTACAAAATTCAGAGGCCAGTTGCCGCTCCTTATACCCTCAAATGTTATCATTCTCTTGTTCTCTAGTCTTGTTTTATCACTCAGGACTTTTGTTCTGCTCCTAAAAATAGACATTTGTATGATAAAGTATGTAAAAATAACTTTTAAAAGAATATTAAACTCTTTTAAAAATCATTTTTGAAACTATTGTTTTTAGCACCACAGATTATATGAAAAGTGAGTAAATATTTCAGAAAAGCATAAAGAAACCCTATTTTTAATGTTTTAAATATTAATTTACTCATTAATTCAGCAAGTATTTATTGAGTACCCATTGTGAATAATAGCAGCGTACATTTCATTTGTTATTACTTTACCCATCTTTCATTAAGTAATCATAATATTTGAAATTTTACTAACATGTATGTTTCCAGTATCATTCTTCCTCATTTGCAATATAGATTTGGTGAAGTTATTAAAAATCGTCCTTGGACAACATTAAAAAGAAAGTAAAAGCAGCCATATAAGTTCCACTCACTCACAGGGCAATTTGAAGTGGCCTTGGCTGTTGATGGTAGATTGGTCATTATATCCCCCGTGGCTGTGACAAAGAGGTCACAGACAATGACCGGCACACCTTTTTCTTCTCTCACAAAAAGAAGCGTGTAAGGCAAATGGGGTGAATTTATTTCTGGGGAACACTGAGTCAACTCAGATTTATTGAAAAGTAAAGTATTTCAAACTTTAGCATTCTATTATTAGTAACAAGTTAATTTCCACATAGCTCCCACTCTAACAGAGCAGCTGGCTGGAGGTGGCCCGTCATCAGCACCTCAGTGTGAATGAAGGTCTGACAATAGAGTTTAGGGGATGAGTGAGGTAGAGAGAGGAGAGAACAGTGGGGACTTGGAGTAGACAGGGGGCGCCCTGGGGAGAAAAGGTCTCTACCTTTCTAGTTTCGCACAGGAAATAATCTCCCTAGGTCCTAGTCCTACTTTCCCCAAAATCATAGAGACTGAGTTCTTTACAATTGCGACTCACATTTTATCTACATTAATTGCTGTGATTAACTCTATTAATTACAATGATAGAAAGGTCTTCTCTTTCTGAGTACTTTATATGTTGGCAGTCATTATAAATCATTTATGATAAATTTTTAAACGCATTAAGGTGGTGGTAGTGAGGCTGGAAGTAAATACTGTTGCTATGGTCTTAAAATATAAGTAAATAAAAATAATAATTCCAATAGTACAATAGTTAAAATATGCCATACTAGAACTGACAATAGCTTTTACTGTTGTAAGTATATAACCATGATTTTTAAAATTTCATAAAGATAATTTTCAAATCTATGTGAAAAGGATAGTTGTTCAATAAATGGCTTACCTGTTTGAAAAAGAAAACAAATATCTCACTCCTTATATAAAATACATTTTTAAAGTTCTAAAATTTTAAAATAAAAAAGTGAATTCATTAAATTTCCAGAATATAAACTGAGTGCATATTTTTATAATCTTGGAATAAACAAGCTGTTTTTAAGCAAAAACCCCGAGGAAAAGATTGTCAGTTTGGGGCTTTTGTTTGGGGCGAAGGTGCTTTTTCTAAAGTTAAAAGATCTCCGTGAAGTGGGGAGGCTCTCCATATTCTCACAGAAACAACCATTGAAACAACACTGGGAAAAAATATTTGCAATATTAGTGACAAAGGATAAGATAAAATATACATAAAACATTTACATGCAATGATGATAAGAAGTTTCACATACAAGAACAAACAATCCCTCACAAGAAAAAAAGGGCAAAGACTTGAATAGAGTTCAAAGACGAAGAAACACAAGTGTCCCCAAACTGTCGAGCGCAGCAAGATGTTAGGGGGAGATGGTGTCATGGTCACCAGCCCAGCCCCCTACTTCATACAGGGGGGAAATGAGGCTCAGAGAACCTTAGTGACATACGTCCTGTCATCCAGCCATTAGTGCAGAATTAATTTAACTTTACCTTGAAACGGTCTATAGAGATCTTTATACATCAAATGTGTGAACAAAAGAAGTTTGGGGTGCAACCCTCCACATTCAGACCTGTGCATGTGGGCCCTGGGAAGGCCTCAGGAAGAATGCTGGAGAAGCAGAGGGCCATCCCACCATCCCACCATCCCACCATCCCAAGTGCACCCTCGGCTGCAGAATGCAAGAGACCCAGCTCATTTGGCTTGTCTGCTCTCGCAGTGGCTTTCAAAGACTTGGGACGTGAGGCACTGAGTTAAAGGGACATTCCAGGTCAGCCCCCATTTGTTTGGGAGACAGTCTCCAGGCCAGCTCCGCTAAAGGTCACTACCTGCAGGGCCAGGCCTTGCCAGTGATGGATGCAAAACACCAGACCTACCCTCCAGGGCTGGACACTGATACAACCTGAGAAACCAAAGGAGAGCAAAGAAAGCAAAACCTGTATAATCCTAGTGGCTTTAGCTATCACCTGGGTCAAGGGTTCCCTAAATCTAGCCTGCACATAACTGAGGGCATGGGAAATAATGCTTTATTATTATAGGTAATATACAGGGGTGGGCAAAAGTAGGTTTACACTTCTGGGGATGAGAAACAGAGTTTACGTTTGTGTTATCATTTATTAATTATTGTATTATTTTCCATATGAACAACCGTAAACCTACTTTTGCCAACCCCTATATGGATACATTTTCATTTTAATGGCCTTGTATTTGTGTCAATATGTATAAACACATAACTGGCACATAAACATCATGATTTCACATACATTTTTTTAGGATAAGCCTGCAGTACGTATTTAGGTAAAAAAAAAAAAAAAAGACTTCCTTTAAAGAACAATACAAAGTATTAACGATGCAGGGGTTATTTGAATATGGCAAAAATTGTGAATGAGGTATGCAAATGACTGAAGTTTGGGGAACACTGCTAAAGTCCATTTTGTGTAATTTGGGGAGGGGGACCCGCCCTGGAAAGAAATCCATTTTACAATGCCTGCCAACCCATGCGTGCATTTACCTATGCAGTTGTAACAAAGAGTTTGAGGAACAATACTACTCTTGTTTGTATGATGTACTCCGGAGCCTAGAGTCATCTTTGACTCCCTTTCCCCCTTTCTTTCTTCTCATATTTGATTATGTGTCAGTCTTTCCTGCCAGTTCTGCTTCCAGAGGCTGTTTTTCCACCTCCAGTGCTTCACTCCTGGTCTGGGCCTCCATTACCTTTCACCTGGACTATATCCTAACCATCTACTCGCCTCCAATCCAGTTTTTCTCCTCCAATCCACCCTCCGCAGTGTTGCCAAAAACGTTACTCAAAAACTCCGATGTGACCCTGCGGTGCCCCAGGGCACAGGATAAAGTCCAAGCTACTCAACAAGGCTTTAAAGTTCTCTGCCAATCCTTCCAAATTCCAATTCAGCACTGGCAGAATCAGGACTAGAAACCCAGGGTTCTTGATTCTCAAGTCTAGTGCTCTTCTCAACATGCTGCCTCCTCAAAGACCTCTGCCTGTTGTGTTCATTCCATAGGTGATACCTGCATAGGTAATGTCTACCCTGTAGGCACAGGGAGTTTAGCGTAAATCCTGTCATGGCACAGAATGTCATAAGGTAGACAGGACATGGTCAAGGGTATTGTGTCCCCGAACGCATAATGTCCTAAGTGGAGGGTACAGCTAGTGGGAGAAGTGGATAAAAAGGACATTAAATGCGTCTGTTAGGGACACTAAATTCATGTTGACAACCACCCAATGCTACACGAGGATTATCTAGGCCATCCTCACTTCACAGCTTTCCCACAAAGCAGATGTCTCCTCCAGTGGGCAGTGGCCCACTGGTTAATTTCCAGTCTGGATCAGCTTTCTAGAGTAAGCAAGGTATATCCCACTCCCTGCCCCCACCCCCACTGATGTTGGACTTGCCTTAGCCAATGGAATATTAGCCGACACGACACAAAACAGAGGCTTCCAATGTGTTTACTCGTTTGGACTTGGCCTCTTGAAGGGGCCAGTAGCCATTGTCCTTTCATATGGGTCCAGAAATGAAACGCAGGTGGAGCACTGGCATTTGACCCGAAGCCTGGAGTCCAGATGAGCTCAGTCAGCCAGGTAAGCTGAGATCAGAGCAAGGCTGACCTGCAGACACATGAGCAAGAAAAAGAAATGCTTGGTGTCTGCAGCCACTGAGATTTAGAGGTGGTTTGCAATGCTGCAAAAACTGACTGACCCAAAAGTAAAGTAGGTTTTATTTTGTTTCTGTTTTTATCAAGTTAAAAATCAACTTTCTGTTGTTCTTTTGTGGATCATCTACAGGGGGGAAAGTAATGACACGCGATTGACCTAGCCCCCAGCACATTTCTGGGGCATCTCCCAGCGCGCGGGTTACATAATGCACAAAGCGCTGCAGCCTCATTCTCACATTAGCCTGACAAGAAAGTAAATCAGGACTGTTGTTACACTCCTGCACTCCCCCCTCCCCCACTTAAGTCACGGGGTAGCCCAAAGTGCAACAGAAAATCCAGTGGCCCCATGTTATTAGCATATCCATGCCACTGCTTCTATTTTCAGAAACCGAGAATTGTTTTTTATCAAGGGCCTGCAGCGTTGGCGATCTTGTCCCGGCTCAGTTGTACCATGATTTTTTTCTAGCGCGAGTTGATGGTGTCTGAGTCTTAAGGAGTGTTCCCAGGAGGAAGTCAGCAGGATTAACGCCACAGCGTCCAACGGCCTGGATAACAGAGACCTCGTTTTCCTCTAGCTGAGGTCGCAGAGGGGCTTCTCTCCCCTCCGTTTAGCCCCCTCTGTGTTGTCCCACCCTCCTGGCGTCTCCCCAGGTCCCGCTGATTCCTCCAGTTGGTTCCAGTGGGCCCAGGCCCGCTTCCTCGCAGCCCGGAGCCTCTGCGTCCCTGCGGACGCTCTCCTCCAGGTGGCAGTAGAGAGCCACCCCCTGCCCAGCCGCTTACGTCACCTTGTTTACCCGGTTCCCGGTCATTTTTAGATCTAAGATCACAGGATGTTAATTGGGCCAATGATTTCCCATTCGTTTTGGCGAAAGCCTTTCTGTGGGCGTCGGGACAAACATGTTGTCCTTCTGGACAATGAAATTCTGCTGCGGGGAGTATTTATTTACAAACCTTTGGAATTTTCATCTTTAGGAGGTGGGAAAGCGCCGCGTTGGTCTGTGGTATGGGCTTGTAGCCGGTCACTTTAAATTTGAAGCCGCGAACAAGGGTGGCATGAACTAGGGAGAGAGGGGAGCCTAGATATTAGTGGTGCCTGGGAAGCATCACCAGCGCCAGCTGAGGGCCCTCAGGAGTCGGGCTTTTTACTTCCCTTTTCTCCTCCTAAAGTAACTACTCAGCAGGAAAGCATTTGGACTTTAGAACTTGGAGGAAACAGGAAAACAGCTGATTTAGTCAATCTGTGCCCTGATCATTGCGGGGAGACACCTTGAGGCCCCTGCCTCGGATGCCCTCACCCAGGAATTGGATCTGAATGTCTCATCGCCATAAATCAGGGCTTTTATAGGCTGGAACTTTTTGTCCCAACAACAACAAGCACCACTCATTTATTACTGCTTATGTATCACTCCCACACTCCCCAGCTACTGATGAAGAAAGGTGAGGCACAGAGGAGCTGAATGTCCCAGCTCACTTTCCGTCTCCAGGCCCTGTGTCATTTGGCAAAAGTAAAAACACCAAAAGCCCTGGGCCAGCTTTGGTAGGCAGGGAGTGAAAGGGGCTGGGAGTGTATCTGTGACTGTTCAAGAAGCAAGATAAACAAATACAATTCCTCAGCTATGCAGTCCTTTACAAGAAGATGGTAGAAGCATCGTATGCTAAGGAGAAGAAAGAAAATCATCTGTGAATTAACGTTAAAAATAAGTCTCCAAGTTTCTTAAGTGCTGGTTCCTCCCTATCCACCTCCCATTTCATCCTTTTACACACTTCTGCTTCTGTTTCCATATGAAAACCAACTCCCAGAGAAGGCCAAGTCCCTCTCCCTTAAGTAGTGTGCAACCCACTGAAGTGATCACGCTGACCTAGAGAAATAGACAGTTTGCATGCAGGCAGGAGGGGACAGAAAATTCAATTTGGTTAGATTCAAGAACCCTCTCCTGAGCTCTAACCTGTGTCAACCACTCAGGCAGTGTAGGTGATAACCACATGAAAAGACACAGTTCCTGCCACTGTGTAACTCTGGGTCTGGTAGAATTTATAGTCATGGGGAATTTTTTGTACCTTTTGGAAAGCACATAATGAAAAAAGTGTTGAAAGAGACGTTACAATAGAAAGAGAGAATGCCCAGTAAATAGCATGGAAAAGCATTCCTCCACTTTGGCACCTACTTGAGAGTGGATTGGGGACAGGGCCTTGACAACAATGTCAGAGGTGTTTGGTGGAAGACAGGAGCCCTACACTCCAAGCACTCAGGGGCTCTAAAGAGGCTGAAAGAGGAGAGAGGAAGCCTCTTGCTCAGGGGTCAAATGGTGCATCAAAGGGCAGGGACTTGGAACTAGTCAACGAGAACCAAAGAGTTCTTCAGAGAAAGTTCCAGAGGGGGGAGCATTCCCTATAGCTGCCTTCAGGCGTACATTCTGTGTAGGCATTAGACCCAGCCTCAGAGAAAATACATGAGGAAGAAGAGATGAGTGGCCCCAGGTCCACTTACCACCAGTAAAATCCCCTTTTCAAATGCCTTTTGTCAAGGACCGGGTGATCGTTCCCATCCGTCTACTCACAGGAAGGGGCAAATGGAGAGAAAGCAAACAATGAAATATTTTTATTTTTTGTGGTTATATGAAATTTTAAAAATGTTTTATAAATTTTTTAATTTGTTTAGTATTAAACAAATGCAGAGAAGAGCATAAAACAGATGTACAGTTTAATAAATTATAAGGCCAACACTAGTAGCCTTGCAACCACCATGAAAGGAACTAGATTCCAGAAAGGACTTTTGAAGCCACGGTAACTGCTGCAGTCTCCAAGGACAGGCTGGACAGAGCTTAGAGGATATTCTGAGATCTCCAAGGAAGGAAAGGTCCCCTCAATCATCAATCAAGCAATATTTACCAACTACGTAAAATAGGGCCACATATAAATTAGAGGGCCTCATCCCTACACATTTACCTGAAGGAGGTGAGAAAGGCAAGGAATCGGCATTTATTGAGTGACTGCTATATGCTAAGTGCTTCCCCTGTGTTACCTCTAACTGAGATAAATTAAGATTAACACTCACTACAACTCTGTGAGGTTGGTGGTGTTATGGTCACAGCTATTGTGAGGTGGCACACTTTACAGGTAAGGAAACTGATGCATCGAGAGGTTAAGTAACTGCCCAGAGTCACATGGAAAGTAAGAAGCAGTTGGCACCTGAACTCAGTCAGCCTGATTCCAGAGCCCCATTCTTCATGCTAAGTTGGTTAATATGCTAGATACTTCTGTTTGCCCTTATGGATCCACTCTCCACCCTTCTCTACCCACTACATGCTGCAAACTGTGTCGCCAGCCTCCCTTACCCTTTGGCTTTCAATTGGGTTTAGCCAGTGGAAGTCCTAGGCAGGCGATCAGAGGGAGGGAAAAGTGTGAGGGAGGCCGGGGAAGGAGGTCGCCGCCTGGCTGGCTGTGTCCCTTGACTCATGGTCACAGCTATTGTCGGGTGGCCAGCCACACAGGGCCCACTCTGTAGCTTCTGGTGTTCACACCTCCCCTTACCCCTTCAAGCCTAGGGGTGGTCAAGTAGCTGTTACTTATTGCACTACTTCTGTGGTTTCCCTACATCCTGCCCACACCTTTGTAAATAGCCCCCTTATTCAACTCTCCTCAAATTACCCAATTTGAGTGCACCATCTGTTTCCTGCCCGAGTCTGACCTGATATAAATAGGAAGTCAGGAAAGCAGCAGCTCAGAGGCCTCCCTCCCTGAGTGGGCAGCATTCCTCATGGGTACAGGACCAGTCACAGGGTGTGTGTGTGTGTGTGTGTGTGTGGCCCTGGCATAGGGCCTCCTAAGTCAAGAAAGCCGAAAGTGGTTCTGTAGGGTTAAATGATCCCAGGCCTTTTGGAAGAAGAGCCAAAGGGAGGAAACAGAATGTAGAGGAGGTTAAAGAGATAGGCTTCCAGATCCGCACTAACTGGGTTCAAGTCCCAGCTCCTCCACTTACCAGATATATCGTTTAACATTTCCATGTGTCAGTTTCCATGCCTCAGTGGGATGATTACAGTAAGTGTGTCAATAAATGCAATGTCTGGCCCATATTAAGGGTTATATTAATATTATTGAGGGAACTGCCCTGGCTGGTGTGGCTCAGTGGACTGAGTGCAGCCTGTGAACCAAAGGGTCGCCAGTTCAATTCCTAGTCAGGGCACATGCCTGGGTTGTGGGCCAGGTAGCCCAGTAGGGGGTGTGCAAGAGGCAACACACCTTGATGTTTCTCTCCCTCTCCTTCTCCCTCCCTTCCCCTCTTTCTAAAAATAAATAAATAAATCTAAAACAATATATATTATTGAGGGAGCTCAGACATAAAATTGACGACCTTTGAAAAATGTGGAGCAGATTCATCTGCCCCAGCCCTTGGGGAAAATACACTAAAAATCAGGAAGCGAACCGAGAAGCAGATTGTGACAGCTATGATCCTAGAACCAGTATGGAACACTAAGAGAAGCTCCTAGCTTGGAATCTTTCTCTTACCTCTTGACTCTGTCCTGGGATCAGGCTGCCCTTACCGGGCACATGAAGCACATGTGCATCAGAAGGCCAGAGCAAATAAAGTTACCAGAAAGATCTCACACAGAGAAAAAAGCACCTCACTTCTCCCCTTCGTAAAGCATTCCCTTCCATAAATACCACTTCTCTCTCCAGCATTCTCAATTTCTCCCTCTGGAAGGGATATTCTCATCAGCTTGTAAAGATGTACTAATATCTCTTATTTTAAACTCTCCTTTGATTTCACATGCTCTTCCATTTCTCCAATCTCTTTCACAGCAAAATTCCTTCAAAGAGCTGCCTGTAGACACTTCTTTCCCTCCTGTTCTGTGCTTAACACAATCTGTTAGCATGACAGTCCCAAACTGCTCCTCTCCTGGTCACCAGTGAGCTCCATATTGCTTCATCTACTGGTCCCCTTTCTCCTCCTCGGCCTCTTTGCTGCATTTGGCCCAGTGAGATGACACCTGTGGACATATCCTCTTGCCCGGACCTCCTTGCACCTCTCCAGGTTTGTCAGCGCGCCATGCCTGCAAGCCAGCCCCACGTGAGCTCTTGGGGTGTATGGTGTGCAGAGATTAGCTCATGTATCGGTTTTTACAGTGCCTCAGGAAATGTGAAGAAACTTCCGTCTTTCGTGACCATTAGATGCATGAGGCTGATGGGAGTTGTAGAAGGGAGGGGTAAACAAGAGGAAACTAGAGATGGAACAGCGACGATCCCTAGTCTGTCTCGTGCAGCCCTGGGAGCTCACAGCAGTCAGATGCTGATGTTCATCTCTGGATCTTTAAGGCCAACTGGTCTTTATTATTCCTGTTTTACAAGGGAAGAAAATGGAAGCAAGGAGGGTATGGGATTTATTAATGTGCTTGGTCAGATCATGTAAAGAGAGGGAGTGGTTCAACAGGGCTTTGTGTGGAAGAAAACGCCCCCTTCCCCACTCATGCCCTGCAGGGTTCCCCCAGAATAAAACGCAGTCTCTAGCACTTTCCAAACCTTTGCCAGAATCAATCCTCTCTTGAACAAACCAGGATCAGACCTGGGACCAGAGCTTAGTCCCAGGAGCTTAGCACCACTGTGGTATTCTTTGTCTTCACTGGGTGCCTTGTTTTTGTGTTGGGGCAGAAGTGGGGAGAGTTTGGGGCACAGGAAACAGATATTTTTCTGTTTAGGATTAAAAAACCTTTTTTTTCTTGTCTTCAGAGACTGTGACATGAATATGACAGGCAGGATGTTTGTCGGTGAGATGCTTGAAAGAAGCCAGTAACGGTCTTCTGGAACAAATTCCAGGTGCCATGGCCAGGTTTGCAGGACTAATGTGGAGGCCCGATGTCAAAATGCTGGAGAGTTTCTCACTAGTTTGGAAGCAGTTTCCCAGGTCTCTGGTAAAAGCTGTTTGGAGGACAGTGGTTTCATTACTCATTTAGACAGTTTCAGGAGATGCAATGTCCTTTCCTTTCTTCCTTCCATCTTACAGCATCGAACCAAGTAGCCTTCCTGTGTGCATTCACCCTCATCTCTTCCACCATGTCTTTGGAAAGCTAGTGAGAGGAGGAAGGTAGAGAAAAACAGAATCAGACCACATCCGGCTTTGAATCTGAGTTGCCCTGTATAGTAACCAGATGATTTGCATAAGTTTACTTATGCTATCAAAGCCTCAGTCTCCTCAACTATAAAATGCAAATAATAAACGTCACCTCATTGAGTTTTTGTGAGCTTTAGAGTCACTGTTCACATGGTTCTGGAGAATGTGTGTGGTTCATGCGCAGTATAAGCAGTAGCTGTTGCAATCCAGTTCCCAATAGGCTAGCCTTTCACCTAAATCCCTTCCAATGCAAAAAGGTCTGGTGAATCACTTAGATCAATTAGAATACTTTTGGCTGTAAGCGCAGGAAATCCAACTGAGAATAGGTTAACAATAAGGAAGATGTATCATCTGCTTAAGAAATCCAGAAGAAGCTTCAGGGATGGCTGATCCACAGCTTAACAGTGTCATAGAAGCCACATATCATTCCATCTCGCTGGTGCATCCTCAGCCTGTTCTGTGCTCCGGTAGTCTTCCTCAAGGTTTCAAGATAGGGGGCACAGTCTTAGGTGTTGCATGGAAACTCAACCACATCCAACAGCAGGAGAAAACTGTTTCTTTGTATCTATGTCTCTTTAAGCAAGGAGATCTTTGTGAGAATCTCCCCAATAGACTTTTCATCATATTTCATTGACCAGAGTTATCTCATGTGCTTATGTTTGAACAAGAAGAAGACAATTGGTTGCAATTGGTTGTTTAAAATTGAGTTTTTATTCCTGAAACCGGAAGGATGATTATTGCATAAGTAACCAACCAATAATCTGCTCCACTGTTTGTTTAGCAATATCCAAAAAAAAAAAAAAAGCTTTATTGAACACCTGTTAATGTCTGTGCTCAGGCTTTGGAGGTACTGACCCCCATCATAGTTTAATGTCGACCACTACAAATTTAAAACCTAAATGCTGGAGATACCGACTCACAGAGATCGGAGGTGCTCAGGAAATGTTCTCTGAAGCAAGGAGCGACAAGCAAGGTGGAGGTGCCTGGGCCAGGTTCATTCACGGCCAGGAAGCAGCTGTCTTGGAAGCGAGGCTTGCCAAAGAGGTGAGGGAGCTCCCCAAGCTTCAAGCTGGCACTCAGCTCCCAATTATAATTCCAGAATTATTAGCTTTGATTCTGTGAGAAAGGAGCACATCAAAGCCAGAATCCTATGAATTAAAATGTTGACTAATCGAGCTAATTATAGTTCAGTCATCTGAATTTTCACACAATGAGCCTGAGTTCTCATGAAAGCCTTCTCTCGGGCAGGAGGCTTTGATGATGAAGCAGCTATTTATGTCCCAGACCCAGTCCTCCTCACTCGGGCCAGGAATCTTCACTGGAGTGCCTTTGCTCACTCACACCCCTATGGTTCTAGCCCAGGCTTCTTGAAAGCTGAAGCAGGGTCGGTTGACGCAGGGATTATGAGGATGGTGGGAGCAAGATTCCCCTCTCTGGAGAAAGACTTAACCAGTGTGTCAGGATGTCACAATGGGATTCTTTTCGTTTTCAATTTTATTCCGGATTTAAAAATACTCGAGTAATTTACATAGCCTAATTATACTTTAGGGAGAAACTTCTCACTTAACATGTCTCAGTTATCAGATGCAGAGTGGTATAATAAATTTTAATCACTGTTTAGATGTTCTTTTCTGCAGGGTTAATGATACAGACTAAGCCTAAATCTTTGATGAGCTACTGAAGACATTTTTTGGTTGTCATAACTGGGGAGAACGGATGCTGCTGGTTTCTAGGGTGTAAAGCCAGGTTTACTTTGAAACATCCTGCAATGCACAGTTTAGACCCCTACAACAAAGCATTATCCGACCCCAAATGTTAACAGCACCTAGATTAAGGAATCCTGTCCCAAAGGGTAGAGGTCCACTCAACATTAGTCATCCATTCAATGTGACGACATGTTTACTTAAATAGTATTGTCTGCCACCAAAAGACAAATTTGGACAAACCCCTTTATATTTAGCATTTCTGGAAGCAAGCTAGGAATAAAGAAATGGATTAAATCCATGACAGTCATATTCTCAAATCTTATGGAAGATGATTAATTCCCCTAGTCAATACACTTGCTCTTTGGGTAGCTGGCATTTGATGATTAACAATGATGTTTATGGATGCGTAGGCCCACGGGTTAGACATTCCTCCTGTTTGCGCAATGAAAGGAACAGTATACAGAGCATGATCCACTCAGTATACGTCTGTTCCCAAGCTACCTCTTTTAAAGAAAGTTTTACTTAACTCTGTTATAAATACTATATAAGCAGTAACAAGTTTTAAAATCCTGCAAGATCTAGGAACAAATTAAGTACTCTTGTCATTAAACTTAACTGTTACCAAACTGTGCCTAAATCAACTAAGAGAGCCTTAGGCCTTCCTCTTGCTTCCTAACTCGTTCCCATGTTATCCAGTGTGTTTGGAGCTAAAAGTTAATTGGCCTTCTCAACACACTCTTAACTGTAAAGATGTTCTGTTCTGTCTTGTCCTTCTGGAGAGACCACTTAAAAATTATTTTAATGAACACATGCCCATAATTTAAAAAGTCAAATAGCATTAAAAGTCTAATGACATTCGGCAGTCTCCTTCCTCATTCCTTCCCACTCCTCTTAATCTTCCTGTTTCTTCTGGCCTTTACACGTTGCCATATTTTATATAATATGCACGTGCTGTTCTCTTTTGGTTCCACAACTTAGAGGATTATCTTCCTCTTATGGTAAATGAAGGTTGAGCACTCTTTTCAGCTGTCCCTGTGTTTTAACTCCTTAGTCCTCCCTCTATAATGGTATTATCATTTGGGTTAAATTAATATTTGGTGTGTATCTCATTATACACAGGCAAGGAAAGCAGAGCATCGCAGTGGACTATTATTTTTCTTTGTTACCTTTTATTTTTCCTGATGTTAATAATTGCCTTGTTTTTTCACTAGTGACTACTTAAAATTTTTTTCTTTGCAGTCACTGTGGTTAAAAGTGTTGTACTTATGACTGAATTTCTTTTTGCAGAGCCCATGTGTAGCTGACATGAGTTTTCAGCCCTTGGATGCCCTCTACTCAGACTCGCTGAAAAGAGTTTCTAACCTCCAGGCCCAGCCCATTTCCTATCATCAGCTTTATTTTCCCAAATGGGTCATTCTTCAGTTAAAAGTTTTTGTTTCCATTTAAGAGCCTAACTTCAACTGAGCTTTACTGCGACACTTGCTAGGGGCCACATAAAAGCAAATGCTTAAACCCTCCACACTGAGCTTCTCCAGTCACACAGATCAGTTATTAAGCAGCTAACATTGGTTTCTTCAGAAGGTCTCAGGGGCAACACTGGTTCCGGCACAGGTGACACAAACTTGGTAGCTTCTAGAAACTACTGGTGAGCAGTGCTCACAGATGGCTGCCTCTAGGGTCTGTTTTCTCCCTTTTGGCTTGACACTGTTGCCAGCTGTCTTCAGCTTCGGGATCGTTAGGTTGCCTAAGTCAAGTAATCCTGGGATATGAACAACCCAGGCTTTGTTTAGAATGGTATCGAACAAGTAGCAACCCTCTTCTGGCTTCGCTTTCACTGAGCATGGTCTACTCCATCATATCCCCAGACTCTCTGCCCTCTTCCTGGGCCTTTCAACAAGGATCTGTGCTGTTGCTACTACATGAGACCCTGGTATTCCTGACCCCAAGGGTGAATGTGTCTGTCAAGGAGGATGAGAACTCCAGTAAGGAGAACAAGGCCCATGAAAAACATGCATGGTTCAATTCATCCAGGGAAAAGGCCTCCCTCCGTAGAGGATCTCCCTCAGAAGAGCTCCTGTCCCGAAGTGTGCTGGCCTCTCAGGATGCTGATGGCGGCTTCCTGACTTAGCTGATTCAGCCCTGGTCGGCCGTTCTTGGAGGATGCTTCATCATGTCAGCCTCCTGGTGATAACTGGCCTTCGCCTGTCATGCCTGTCTACTCCTGGACCCTTTCTTACGGAAATTCCCATCCAAACTTGGGTGGTTGTGGAAGGAAGTCTCTGCTTTAAAACCTCGAAGCGTCCAGATCTCTCCCCTAAATTCAGTGACCCCTGCTTCTAACAGAAAGACACGCTGAGGCACTGGCGCGGTGCTGGAAGGCAGCCCTCATCTCTGCTCACTTCTCAACAGAGAACAAAGGGATTTTTGTGGAGGCAGACACACCCCACATTCCTCGTTTACAAAATTTATTTTTAACCAGAACTACATTTAGAAATATATGAGCAACTCTACTAGTATTAATAGGCGGAAGATGAGAAGGCGTGTGTGTGGATTCATCTTCCTAGGTAGGTGTGGCTCCGGTTAATATTTAAAATGGGCTCGAGTTCCCTGAGCACACAGTACCCGATGGGGGGTGGGGGGCGCTGCGGAGAGGGACAGGTGGCAGTGGGAAAGCTGACCTAGGATTAAAAATTAATTGTACTTAATTTTGAAATTAGATCATCGTAGGCAGATGGCTCTGGAGTTTCATATGATTTTATATTTAACTTTTTTGAGGAGATTTAAACTCTTATTCACCAACTAGGCAATTTATGAACTCACATTTCAGCTTTAATTCTATCTCATCACAAGTAGAATTATAGGGCTGGGAAAACATCACCAATCATCCTCCGTTGGAAAGAACCACACCCAGAGCCAGCCAGGGCAACAGGGATCCCTAACACATTTTTTGAGACTTCTAATTTAAGGTATTCCACAGCCTGCCTCCATTGGGAGCAAATTCTGGTGTTCTACTTTTCCATTCTGTTAGCCTCTGCTGTGTTTCCTCTTCCCCGACTCCATGCAGCTGGATAGACCAGGCTTCATCAGCTTCAGCCTCAGCCTTAGCATTGTCAGGGGCCTACATTCCTGTTCCATAGGCCAGGAAGCGAGGCATGCTGGATCAGGCCACAGCCCCGGGCCAAAAAGGAATGATAGTAAACAGGGAGGGCCCTGCCAACTTAGGGTATAGGATTTGGGCCAGGAGGAACTAACCTGATTCCAGAGGCTGGCCCCACAAGGGAGCTTGATCTATTCAAGATACAGTGCCCAAAGGGAAAAGAAAGCCTGGGCAAATGTTGGTACTAGAGTGCCCTGTTTGGTTGTACGGCAGGGAGAGGTTCCAGGCAAGCATGCAGGAATTCGATCCAGCAGAGATGTGGTTCTGGGAGAGCTGATCATTCATGGAGAGTATCAGCAAATAGATGAGACACATAGAAGAGTATGTTTTCTTTCAGGGAAAGAAACTGGCAAGGGGGCAAGGATGTCAGGGCCCTGAACAAGCAATCCCAGGGTCAGAATAATACTAAAGTTGTAGGGGGAAGGTGGGCTCCCTCTTAGCGGTCATGGTTGATGCATCCCTCCTCATTCTGGCCACTCTATTGGGGTACCTGCATCTCTCCTCATTCTGCTCACTCTGTTGGGGTACCTTATTATGTCTTTGGAGTCAACGACCAACTTGATGACTTCCTCCTTTAGATCTAGTCTAGACCCCTTTCCTGGACTCTAGACCTTCATATACAGCTGTCCACTGGACCCCTTAACTTGACATGTCCAAAGAAACTCATCACCTTTCCCCAACCAGCTTTTCTTTCTATGTTTTTTATCTTGAGTCCATTCTTGAGTCTTCCTTGTTCTCACCCACCACATTTAGTCTTTCATCAAAACCCATTGTACCTGCCTTCTGCACGGCTTCTGGTTTTCTCCCCTCCTTGCCATTTCACTGGCAATATCTTAGTCCTGGCCACCATTTCACCAGAATTTGCGCTATAACCTCTAAACTGTTCTTCCTGCCTCTAGTCATGCATGTTTCCTTTCTCCTAAATGTAACTTTGATTTTCATCTCTCTTTTACTTGAAATCTTCACTGTCCACAGGCTAAAGTACAAAACTTACCAGCATGACTGAAGGGCTCATGACCTGCCCCAGCTGCTTGTCCACCTCACCCCTTACTCCTCCCTCCACATCATCCTCCAGCCATATTGAACTTCTTGCAGGTCCCTGAGGAAGCCTGGATTTCTCTGGATTCCACATCTATGTATGTGGGGTTCTTCATTTGAATAGCTATTACTCAACTTTTGGGGTTCTGTTCAAAGTATCATCTTCTCTAGGACGCTCCTCTTGGTGGGTGCCCCTCCTACCTGCTGCCACAGCCCGAGTCTCCCTCTTACGCTCCTGCATGTCTCCTGTGTGTGTCCTCCTGACTAGACTGTGAACACTTCCATGCAGAAACCAGGTCTTTTCTACTGAGGAGCAGGGTAGCAATGCGGAGACTGTGGGTTTTGGAGTCAGCCAGACGTGTGTTTGAAAACCAAACCTGAAGGAAGGCACATGGGCAAGGTTTTTATCACCTCAGGATCTCTGTCTCATTGGGTGTTGTAAGGATTAAACCTGATAATAATACGAAGCACTTGGTGTTGAGCCTGACACATCATAGATGCTCAATAAGTGTTGGACGAGAAGCTCCAAATAGGCTTATAGGCTTGTGGTCAGTTGTGAGAGAGGCTTATGTGGGTCACCGTGGCCTCGGCCATCCAGGCAGAGAGATGGCAGAGTTGAATGGAGTTAAGGCAAGAGTCTGTCTAGAGGGGAAATGCTAACTGAGTGGGAGCAAGGCAGCACCCAGGACTGGTGGAGAGCAAGACTAGAAAGACCGTAAGTGACTGTGGGAGGTCTCAGTGAGATGGTGTGCCCCATTTGGCTGTGACAGGGCCATCCCTAGAGGCCAGCTCAAAGGGGCTGACCTGCCAAGTGCCTTAAGCTGGCAGTGCACAGTAGGAAGCAGATTCTCTCCCCTCACTCAGGAGCTTTGAAAACATACTTGCCTGGTCCGTACCTCCAGCAGTTTGGTTTCAAGTGCTCTAAAGTCGACCCAGGACTGGGCACTTTTAAAAACTCTTCAGAGAATTCTGATGTGGGGAAGACTGAGAATCACCACTCAAGAGTGAAGGCAGCCCCATCCAGAAGAGGTAGGAGGTACAACACCTCACATGCCACATGTGGACTAAATTTGCAGCTAGGCCCCCAGACTGTTCCCCCATGTATAACTGAGGGAATGGATGGTGGTGATGCTGGGGGTAGGGAGCAGGGGGCTGCCACTCTCTTACCTATTCTGGTGAGTTCTAGCTTAGCACCAGAGCTGGCCCAGCACAGACCAAATGGCAGGAAGCAGGAAAGACAAGGGATGAAAAAAGAGGAGTTGATACATACCCTTCCTGATCTCAAAATCCAGCCGGCCTCTCACCCCTTGCCAGAGGAGATCAGCTACTCTTTGGGAGGAGGGAGCTCCTTCAGGAGGTGATGGGGTGGAGAAACACCTTCTTTCCACTCCTGCCGCAGAGGGGAAAGCCAGTGGAGAGCTGCTCTTTGCTTCTCCTAGGGAGTAGCTCAGAGATGGCAGCTTAGAGTTCACAGCCATTCTAAGAATGAAAGGAATTTTTTTTAGATTAAAAAAAAAAAAAAAATCCCCAGCCAGCTGCAACAGACTCTTAGTTTGAAGAAGTCATGAACAAGAATGAGAAATAAAAAAGGGAGGAACTCATTAAAAAATTAGAATCAGATGACATTTATTTGAAAAATGCCTAGTTCTCTGTGAATTCCCCCAGTCTGTATATGTAAAAGGTAATCAGGATGATGACCCAGTTCACAAGGAACAGACCACCAAGAAGTGGCGGCATGAAGTAACTTCCAGAAAAAGCTGCCCTTTATTTTATCACCTTGGTCCTCACTAGACCCTGCAAATATCTGATACACAAACCTGATCAAAAGGCGTTGATCGTGAGCCTGGGCAAGGCAAGCCTCTGCTTGAAAGGGAATAATGAAAGATGGCCATGGAGCAGTGTAACGTGAAAGTGGCATCTCCTCCCCTCCACTTCCTATGCAGAGTCATGTCCCAGGGAAGGAGAGAAGATGAAATTAAAAACAGGCAAGAGACTTAACCTGTTATGACCTTGATGTGTCCCCATCTCCCCAGCCCCACCCCACCCTCATCACACTTCACCTATATACACCCATATACACCTATAGGTATATACCTATTATATCTCTTATTACCTTTTTGTAAAAGTAGTGCAAAACTGTGCAAAACTAAGGCTTTTATGTCAGCAAAGTTCCTGCCCCTAACAACAAATCAGGAAATTTTGTAAAGTGGCTCATGATCTTCCTGGAACTTACCTAATTGTAGAAAGACCTGAAACTAAAGGGACTTCCGTTCCCAATGGGCAGAGACTCGACATAGGCTATTTTAGTTCAGTCATCTCTTCCGTTTTGGAAATTAACAGCTCAGGTCTCTATTGATTTAACACGCTGTCCCTGTGATGCAGTGGGGACTTCACACGAGTAATGAGGACAGGCCATTCCGTGATGATTGAACCCTTCTGGGCCTTTGCTTCTATAATCTTCTCTAAAATGAAAACAATTCAAATACATAAATCAGTTAGAGGGAACCAGACCAACACTTGCATTTCCTCGAGTAATATCTATATTGAGTACAATAAATATATATATTGAAATATACTGTAGAAATAAGGGAATTTCAGTCTGTGTCTCTGCAATGTACTTTTGAACCACAGATACTCTTGTAAAAGAGCAGGCTCCATAGTACAATAGGACAATAGACAAGTGAGTGGGCAGGAAATGGAGGGAGAAATGAATATGCACCTTAATTTTCTTTCTTGGGTCTCTGCCTCTCTGCTTCAGAGTTGTCTAAGGCTGTGCTTGCTTGCAATGATATCAGCTTGCTGTGGGTAGAAATGATGATGGTGGACTAAATTAGACACCCTGACTTCAGTGTAGGGAGAAGGAGGAGGAGGGAGGAAAGGAGGCAGGAGCCGCTGTCTAAAGTATGGTCAGTGGAGTAATTGTCAGGATCAATCAATTACTTTATACAAAATTCAATTGTCAGGGAGGAGTCTTGTTTTTGTTTTGAGGAAGGAAGAAACAATGTCCTTTATCCCTCAGAATTTTAAGGGCAAGGAAAGTCTTCCAAATTATGGTAGGTGGAGGCTGGAGGATAAAAAGAGAAGCCTCATTACCCAGGCAACTTCGCAAATGTTTGGTGAGCACCTGCTATGTGCAGAAGCCTGATCTGGGTGGAGGACAAGCCTCATCCCTGTCAGGGGCTGGGGACTTGTGTGGGTGGGGAGGTCACTGTGACATCTTGGCTTGTGCCCTCCTGCTGAGACAACGTCTCAGTCTCATTCACTTTCGTAAGTTAGTAAAATCTGTCCCTGGAATCCTCCTCTCCACCCCTACCCTGCCTGGGGGTCATCCTTATGCGGTCATTAGCGTTCGCTCCTGTGGCTCCCAGCTTGGATCTTTCCATTTCATTTTCCCTCCCTGAGATTCTTATTCTTAGTTCCTCCTCTCACTGAAATTCTGAGTGGGGCGGTGAAAAGAACACTCGTCCTGCCCTACACGGTGAATGTGGGCAAGTCATTTCACTTTGTTAAATCTCAACTTTTTCTGTAAATAAGAACAGTAGAAATACTTGTATTATGAAGATTAAATGAGATAAGGAATGTGATAACTACAGTTAATTTTAATAGAGAGTGTAGCACATGCCAGGCACTGTGCTGAAAGCCTGTGTACAATGTCCCATTTCGTCCTTCTAACAGCCAGTCTTGCAGGCATTCTAATCCCCGCTTACAGGTGAGGAAACTGAGGCTTACAGAGATTATCTGACTTGCCCAAGTCACACTGCTAGTTCTTAGAGGTGACAAAAATTGAATTCAGTTCTGTCTTTCTTCAAAGTCCATGATGCTGGTAACCACAGTGCCCACGGCCTCCATAAATGCCCCTGTAAAATGCTATGTCAACAGAAGATAATTTTATTAGATACAGCTAATATCCAGTGCCATTCATTATTAGACAGATTTGAAGGTACCAAAGATCACATCATTTACAAGTAAAAGATACAGGGCAATTAATTTACATAGAACCACAGGCTTTTACAGGTGAAAGGGCCCTTGGAAGTGATCTAGGCTTGTGGTTTTCAAACTCTGCTATTTAGAGGCCCCACACCAAGTTCTGCTTTTATTTGTTTAAAAATTATCATTATTTCTAGGGAGCATTTTGTCTTAAGAATGGTTCTAAGGCTTACTCTTTTCTAATTCACTCATAATCACTTTACAGTGGCTTTTAGGGGGAGCATTTTACTGAAGCTTAAGAGATAGTGAGGCTCAAGTTTTCCTGACTTCTGGTTCAGGCCGCTCTTTGCTCCTCAGTCCTAACTCTTGACACCATGAGTCTAATGTAGAAAATAATTGAGAATATTAAAAATTCATCATCAAGAGAGACTTTTTTCAAAGAAATATCTTAAGAAGCCACATCTGGCTCATTTAAACGAAGGCAGTGGTAGATTCAACCACTAGAAAGTGAAAAGTCATAGGAACAAAAATAAGAAAAAAAAGCCCTGGCTGGGGTAGCTCAGTGGTTTGAGTGTGGGCCTGCGAACCAAAGGGTTGCTGGTTCGATTCCCAGGTGGGCCACATGCCTGGGTTGCAGGCCAGGTCCCCAGTAGGGAGCACATGAGAGGCATCTCTTTCTTCTTCCCTTCCCCTCTCTCTAAAAATAAATAAATAAAATCTTTTAAAAAATAAGAAAAAAAAAGATTTTGAGAGGGGCTTGGCAATGACCTCAGTGGTGACTTTTATAAAATTGTCTCCTATGGAGATAAGCAGAGAACTACCATCCTGTGAGACCCTTAAATTCATTTATTCATTCAACCATCATTTTTGAAACATCTACTGTATGCCAGGCACTGTACTAGGCAGAGGGACCAAAAGATGAATAACAAAGTGTCCCCGCACTCAAGGACCTGACTAACTGGAGAGGGAGGTTAGGAGGCAGAGGCATAATGTGGTGAGAGCAATGATAGAGGTTTATGGAATTCTGGGGATAGTACAAGAAAGGGCATCTCGTCCTTTCCTAGGTGGGGAGAGGATGGTGGTCAGAAAACCCTTTCTGAAAGATGTAAAATGTAAAGATCTCCCTGGGAAGAATTCAAATTACAGGAGACTGATATAAGAGGACATTGTTCTGGCCTGAGGTAGAAGGGAATTTAGCTTCTCTCTACTTTTTCTGGTGAGGCAGAGATGGGCCATCCAGCAAGGCCCCTTGACCATAAGCCACAAACCGATCAAAACCCAAACCGCATTGCCTCAGAGCTATTGCAAACTAGAAGTTCTGCTTTCAATTACTATAAATAGTTTCCTAAGATTATTTCTTCCTACAAAGATGAAAACAGCTATTCCGTGGAATCAGAGCCTAATGGCATTTTCCTCAGCGATCACTTGGCTCTTACCTCCTTTGTTAGATTTCTGAATAAGTGTATGCTATGGAAGGCACATTACATGTCTACTGGATACTTGAAAACATACAAAAATGAACCGTATTAGTTATGCAAGGCTAAATTCCTGAAATAAATGGACCCTAAAGGACAGTGGTCGAAATCCAACAGAAGTTTTTCATTCAAAGACAGGGTGGGTGTTTCAGTCAGCAGCAGTTCCATTCCACCTGCAGAATCATGGCCCTAAGCTCCTCCCTCTAAGAATCTGCTCCCCTACAGTCTTGCTATCTCACTGTATCCAGTTAAAGGAAGAGGAAAGAAATTGTGAACACTTTTAAGAGCAACACTCACAACTGCCAGATATCATTTTCCCTCATATTTTATTGGCACAAATTAATCACATGGCCACATATGAATGCATGGGCTGCTGGGAAATGTAGTTCCAGCCTGAGCTGCTGCTTCCAGGCACAACATTATTGCCATGGACAAGGAAGGCAGCTGTTTTCATCATATAAATTGCAAGAAAGAAAATGGATAGTCACAGAAAAGCTAAGTTAGAAAGCTATTGATAAGAACGCCTGTCACAAGTCAACAAGTTGCACACTTTACACTTACAGATTATGTCAATTGTACCTCAATAGGGCTGAGAAAGAAAAAAAAGAATGCTTCTCAGTTCTAGAGCATTAAATAGTTATTTTCTTGGTAAAATTAACACCTGACCACTTCCTAAAAAGCTTCAGCTAAAAGCCTGTTCATAAATAGAAAGCATGAGGCCTCAACCAGGTGATTCTGTATTTGTTTGTTAAAACCCTGATCACTTTCTAAAAATATTTCAGACATCTATCAACTAGTAGATGATAATATAGCAGTAAATCATGGGAAACTATCAGATTTTCCCAATCAGATCAATTAATCACATCTACAAGTATTTTTCAAGGCCTTTCCTAGGCTAAATACTTTGGGGTAATATAAAAAAAAGACACTGTCATTTAGAAAAAAATCAAAATACTTATGGATATGTATGTATAGAATTAAGATTGAAATAAAAATGATATATCCCAATGATACTATTGATTGCCAGATAGATTGCATAGGAAAAAAAGTAGGGTATGATCAGAAGGCGTGGAGAAAGGGTTTGAACGAAGGCTTGAAGTGGGGATGAGATGCTTGTAGGTGCAATGGATGGAAAGGCATCGCATGTACGAAAGTTCCAGAAGCAAAAGAAAACCAAAGCATGTGTGAGGAACAGAGGGGAGATTGTTGTAGATACAGAAATGGGTAACACTGACTCATTACCATGGTGAGTCTCTGTGAATGGGGTGAGGGTCACAGAAATGGGGAGGCAGCCTTGTGCTTCCTAGGTAGGGATCAGGAAGAAAGTAGTGTTGTGCCTTAAAATACTCCCCAAGTAATGAATGCTGTTCCGTGTTAGACGTCTTTACTGGAACATTTTGAATTACCATTTTAATATGTTATATTTAACTGTTTATTGAAAATATTTAACTTTTTTAAAGCCTGGAGTAGACTTCAAGTTTTGGAGCACCTGAAAGATCTTTCAGACTAAAACTAAGATTCCACTTAGCACGGCCATGACGGCACGATGCACTTAATGATTGGCCAACAGATTATTGAATTGATCAACTGATGGACAAACACCTTGAGATAGGCTCATAGAATATCCTTGTGACAGGAAGAATTCTAAATATAGCTCCCAAGATTCCTGCCCTCCAGTTAGTCAATGAAAACTAATCTAGGTAATGTTGTGAAGAGATTTTACAGATGTAATTACAGTCCCAAGTTAGTTGACCTTAAAATACAGAGAGCCCTTTAAAAGCAGAGCTTTTTCCATTTTCAAAATAACCCTTCAAACAATCCGTTTTTTAAGTCCAGGGTTTAAAAAACAACAATAAATGCGATATTAAAATTCCTTCTTAAAATATCTTGACCAACTCACTGTATATAGGCTTAAATTAAAATGCGTATTTGTTTAAAGACTTATTTTATAGGAAAAATGTTGTACATTTCCAAATAAAAAAGTCAACTATATACATTTAATAATCTTACTTACAATTAATAGAAAGGCTATCTAAGGCTTTAGGAAGCTTAAACTCTAAACAAGTTTTAGCAGGTAAGTCAGCTGATTTGAGATATTTCTAATGATCAAATCATCCAACAAGTAAACCACAAAACCTTATTTATGATAGAAGAAGGGTCTAGTGTGTTTACTTTGTGTAATTCAAGTTCTTTTCCATAAATTGGAAAAAGTTGGGCAAATTAGTTTTATACATTAGTTTGTATATATATAGTTTATAAACCATATATTAAAATTATGTTGCTAATGTATCCAGTCTTAAAAGGAGCTTTTCTGTTTTTCTTCTTTTCCCCTCACTCCTAACAAAGATTATAGATTCATTTTGTGAAGGGGATCATGTACGGAATGTTTAAATGAGTTTTTGTGTGTTTGTTTCACTTCTGTACTTTTATTTATTTATTTTTATTTGTGGGGCTTCACCTCATTTTATTTATTTTTTTAATATTTTGATTTCTTTTTTAAAGATGTTATTTATTCATTTTTAGAGAGAGGGGGAAGGGAGGGAGAAAGGGAAGGAGAGAAACACCAATGTGTGGTTGCCTCTCACACACCCCCTACTGGGGACCTGGCCTGCAACCCAGGCACATGCCCTGACTGGGAATCGAACCCGTGACCCTTTGGTTCGCAGCCTGCACTCAGTCCACTGAGCTACACCAGCCAGGGCTTATTTTTTTTTTAACTTTAACACTTTTTTATTGTTGTTCAAGTACAGTTCTCTGCCTCTTCCACCTCACTTCTGTACTTTTAATTTCTGTTATTGAATAACTTTTTTAAAAAACTGATTTTTTTAAGGCTTTATAATTTTCCAAGCTGATGTTCACATCTTTTGTGTGTGTGTATGTGTGTATGAATGATCAGAAAATAGTACTTTTCAAATATTTAAAAACTTAATGTTTAAAAAGCCGTAAAATAAAGAACAATGATACTACCAAATAACTGTTTAAAGCTGAAAGCTAAGTTATCAACAGTATCTATAACAGATGTTTTCTGGGAAAATGTATATCCAGTGGACTAAGGTAGAAATAATTTATATAATTGGTTTTTTTTAAAGTAAAACATGAAAAAAATAACTGTAGCTTATTATTACATTTCCAAAATACACTGGAACCTTACTTAAAAAAAAATGTACTGTAACTGGGAGTTTGTTCTGCGACGTCTATCTTGAATTCCCATCCAAGCAACTGTAGTCCCAGAAGGACCAGGGAGTCTTATAAAATCTGTTCATGTGGTAGAAATTCTGAAGTCCTCTTGCACCACTAAGCTAGTAGAGTATTCATTTTGGGATTACCTGTGCTAGAGCTTGAATCACAAAAAACAGCTACTAATTTTTCCATTCTCAAAAAAAGATAAAACAGCTATATATAAATGGAAAATAAAGTCATTCTATTTTGAAAAAAAATAATTAATCAATAAAAAACAGAGCTTTTTCTCTGGCCAGTAGCAGAAGTCAGATTTGAAGTGTGAAGACTCGATGTGTCATTGCCAACTTTAAAGACAGAGGGGACCATGTGAGAAGGAAGGTGGGTAGCCTCTAGGAGTAGACAGTGGACCCATTATGACAACCAGCAAAGACATGGGGACCTCAGCCTCGAGACACTACATTCTACCAACAACCCAAATGAAGTTAGAAGCAGAGTCTTTTCGAGAGCCTCCAGAAAAGAGCCCAGTCTGACCAACATTTGGATTTTGTCTTTGTAAGCAGAGTCCAGTTGAATCTGCGCGGACTTCTGGCCTATAGAACTATGAGCTAATAAATGAGTGTTGTTTTGAGCTAAGTTTGCAGTGATTTGTTCCATAGCAATAGAAAACTAATATAAATGACACCCGAATTCAACTTAAGCGGGGGCAGTATACTTTAAGCCTCAGTTGTAATCATCTATGAAAACTTTACTGATCACCCCAGAGCGATCCTTTTCTCCTCCCTAGTCCTATAGGATTTTGTTTTATCATGCTGGAGTTAGATATCATATAGTATGGCACCTGTGTACTTGAACTTTCTTTTGCCCATAGATGTAAGCTCCTTGATGGCAAGAATCAAGCCTACAGTTTCTATTTCTAAGAATATGGGAGTCTAGGCAGAGGTGGTGGGCAAGCCTGATTTTCAAGAGTATTTTATCAACAAAAGCCAATGGAATGTTGTGAGAAAGTGCAAGTGGCTGTCATTTTCTCTCAATAAATAAGAACCTGGGACAACATTCAGTTGCTAAGATCAAGGTTACAGATCTATGAGTGCCAGCCTGACCAGGGTACTATCACTACATTTGGGCAAACCAGAAAGACTAGTCTGACTCATAAAGGTATAATTGGGACCCTTCTAGCTGTGAGTCTGTTTTATTCTTAGTGCCAGTTATTACTCCATAATCACGGCTTTATCCTGTCCCTGTTTGTTGCTGAGGCGGTGTCCATGGCAGGGCGTAAAGGCCTGGCTTACAAATTACAACGTTCTTTTCTTATGTAATCATGTAAAAAAACAGTCTTACCAGCCTCCACATGCAATACACTTTGTTTTTGAGAAACTCCTTAATGCCATGTGTTTCTAATATGAGTGAATTTTATTCTTTTATCTTTAGGCATGTCTCACTAGTGCAAATAATTTAAATTTTAGAAGGGCCAGCACATTTTATACACCTGCAAACTGATTCTGTAATGTGTTGGCAATGCGCTCACATAGTTCTGGAAGAAGGCATCTGAGGGCCTGCTTCAGGACTGTGAATTCATTTCTCCTTCCTTTCTCCATGGGTAGCAAAGGAAGAATTATCCTCCTTTTCGGTGCTTTATAGTACCAGCGAAGTGATCAAACAATCCCTGAAATAGAAGAGTTTTTGTTGGGGTCAGTGTCAAACCGGAGGTAGAAAGCCTGGTTTTAGGACGCTCTCATGACACCCAATGGTATTTTATTTGATAAGTCTCAGAAACTAAATCAAATGCAGTTTTCTTTTTCTTATTTTCAGATAAAAAAGATTTTAAAATTTACTAACAATATTTCCCCTGGATTTCCTTGGCTTTACTTATGCTGCATTTGTCCTTTTCCTTGTAGGCTGCTCGGTCTGCCCCTTTCCAGGTTTGCAGTAATTTGGAGAGTATCTTGAACTCCTCCTACTCCGCCTACCCACACCAAACCCCAACACACTACATTCACGTCCAAGTCCAGGGTGTTCAACCTCCAAAATATCTTCCAAAACCATTCTCAGTTCTCCATCGTTATCCTCACTGCCTCACTAAGTTCCCCAGCCTCCCTCCCAGCCTCTGTCTCCTGCAAAATAGACCTGGAATGACCTTTCTAAAATATCAGTCTAGCCATGACATTCACTGTTTTGCTTAAAGTCCTCTGTCCCATTGCCACCAGGGCACACGTCAGACTCCCCAGCCAGACTGGTTATACATATGCCTATTTCTCCAACCTTAACCTCAGTCTTCACCCACTTCTTTTACTTTTTCAGTAGTTCTCAAAGTATAGCCCCTAAGAAAAATCACCACTTATTAAAGTTACAGATTCCTGAATCCTGTCTGAGGTCTGTGGAATCAAAAAGTAAGAAAAGTACAGCATGTAAAATCAGGACTGTTTCAGAGAATCTGGAACATTATCATTTCTGACAGTTTATCAAGTGGTTAAAAACAAATGGCATGGTGTCCCGATAAGGGGTTAGTAATTTCTTTTAAACTGAAAATAGTTTGGGGAGGGAGCAAAAATACCTCATCTGTTTTCAGGGAAGACAATAGGCTAGAGGTATATCTGTGTGTGTGTCTGTGTTACAAAATACTAAGATATTGTTCTCCTCATCCGTGGGCTAGCTCTGGGGGTGGGAGCCCCTAGACTATTCAGTTTAAGTCATGAGTAGCCCCCTCTGTTTACCCAGTGTACCATACAGATATTATCTTCTATGGATGCAATGGTTTTAAAAAGATTCAAAAGGGGCGGGGAGAGTGGCGAGGGGGAGATAGAGACAACTGTACATGAACAACAATAAAAAATAAAATAAAAATATTCAAAAGTACTTTTATTCACTATGAATAATTATATATCATATTAACATATGCTCATATATTTTATGTATTTCCCCCATCCTATGGAATATTGGGAAAATTTATTGATAATAAGTGCAGTGCACTGTTCTAAGTTTACTGTTCTAATACATAAAACTCTAAATGAGTTATACATGTTAACTCATTATATTCTCAAACTACCCCTAAAAAGTGGGCACTATTAACATCCCATCTTACAGATGAGGCAACTGAGTCACAGATGGGCTATTAAACACTTAGCCAAAGTTACACAGATGGTTAATAGTAGAGCCAGAATTTGAACCCAGGCAGCCTGACTCTAGTATTCTGGAGCAGTACTTAGAGACATTGCCAATTTTAACCAAAAAAAAAAAAAAAAAGTTTAATGAATGAATTTTATAGTAGGATTTTGTGATTTGCCTTTTTTCCCCTTATGTCTAGGATGCAGTGGTCGAATCAAGTTTCTTCTCTGATGCCTGTGAAGAGTGATTGTTTTGGTTTGGAACAAAATAAAATTCTTGCTCTGAAAAATGGCCTACTCCAAAACGTGAGTAAGCACAGTATGAGATGAAGATCAATGCCACGATTCCAGTTAATTCAATCCAGCAAAGTACTTGTTGAGTAACTACTGCATGCTAGACTCTAAGTTGTGTGCTGGGAATAGACTAGAGACTAAGGTGATGCTATTTCTTGCCCAGTAGGACCAACCCACATTTCAGAGGCACTTATGGTATTTTCCTCATATATGTTAGTTAACAAAAAAAGATTAAGAACCACGGTGGTCTAGATCTAGACTGAGCTACTGAAGAGAAACTTAGAAGTCAAAACCTAATTTGAAAAGGAGAAGGATTTTAATATTCTTTTCAGGATGATTATGGATATTCTCTGCTATTTCACCGAAACTTGACAAGTTGTAGTGTCTTAAAGATTGGTTGCAATCTGAGAGCTAACCTTTTCACATCCTGTTATATTCAAATCAATTTATCGGTTTCTCACTTTGAATATGTACAGAAGGATAAAGTAAATTTTCCTCCTACCCTTCTAAATTCTTCTGGCTGGACGAATACTCAAATTAACATGAGACAGTTTAGCTGGAGAAAATGACCAAACTTATTACATACCCTTACAAATGGAGACTCCATGAGACCCGAGGAGAGATGATGGGCAGTTAAGGGTCATATGCCATCCTGAGCTACAGAAACACGTGGGGGGTATTGTAGTTTGGCACTTCAAAGGTCAGGAAGGCAATTCATGTGGAGATAGAAAAGCAAATGTTTGGTAAAGAAATGTTTGCTAGGCCACCTGAGGACTTTGATCAAACGAGTGTTGCTGGCTCCCTCCCTACCACACTTAGTTCACATTAAACTATAATTATTGATGATAACAGCTTTCTTCCTGGAGCAGAGCCTATCCAAATTCTTTAAGGCAGTTAGAGGGAAGGTCAGATGTTTTCCCTGAGTCTTTCACTTCTTAGAAAGAAATAACCTGCTTAAAATAATGTCCCAAAAGTCATATTTGGCGGTGACAAACTCTGCTCCCCCTCAAATATTTTACCCATGCATGATTTTATAACATCATGCATTTCCATACAGCATATGTTGGCTCATTGCGACATGCAAATCACATGTCATCATACAAAACCAAACAAAAATCACACTCATTAATAACATCACCTATCCCTTTGGAAAGGTCTTTAAATACTGGGAAACTGTCAGGTTCACAGTGGCAGATGCAAGGTTTATAAAATTCTAATTTTCACATGAAAGCCCACATTTTATCACTGGCAACAAACACTGTCAGTCGTTTTCATTGAAGTGACAGGCCCACTTTCCTTATCTTTTAAAAAGTGTTTCCTAAATACCCAAGTTTCAATAACTATAATTTGTCTACCTGTCATTCTTTTAAGTCAGAATGGTATTCCATGAAAAGAGGAGGTAGTTCAGCTTGTAACCCAAAGAACCAGTGCTTTTCCTCAAGATAGCCCCTGCACACACAAGGTCAGCACACAGCACAGGGGCTTTGTGCGCGCAGCTCGTCTCGCCACTCAGGTACTGAAAAGAGGTGTCCTCGAGGATTGAGACTGAACAACATTAAGAATTGTTGTTGTTTTTACCATGAACACTTTGAAGTGAAACGGACATCTTGAATTTTATTTATTTATTTATTTATCAACTTATTTACTTATTGAGGACGTGAACAATATAATGGCTATTTTTACAATTTGGTGTGATGACTTACATTATATACTAAGTCACCAGCAGTTTTACCCACCACTGCTTCTGTACCATTTGGTGCAAATGTTAACATAATGAAAAAGGCAGATAATGGCATAGTATTATTAGGAAAATAGTTTTGACCTCATTGGACCTCCTGAGATGGTTTTGGTGAGTCCAGAGGGAGGAACACCACACTTTGAGATCCACCATCACAGAAAATAACCATAGGCTCTGGCTGGGTAGCTCAGTTAGTTACAGCAGCATCCCAATATGCCAAGGTTACAGGTTCGATCCCCAGTCAGGGCATATACTCATATGAGAATCAACCAATGACTATGGCAATAAGTAGAACAACAAGTCAATGTTTCTCTCTCTCTCTCTCCCTCTCCCACCCACAAATCAATAAAATAAAATCACAACAAAGGAAAATATTTCAATTAAAAATCATTTGACAACCAAAAATTTTTTTTTAAAAGAAAGAAAATAACCATGTTTCCTGAAAAAGATGTTTTAATATCTGAAACAGACTGCTGGACTAAATCATTGATTATGGATATATACCCTTTTTTAAAAGTTTTCTTTTCTTTTTCTTTCTTTTTTTTTTTTTCCAGCTGTGACACCAGACAGGATCCAAACAGGAGTTTTACCATCTCATCTCTGGGTTTTATGGAGACTTACTGTACCCTTCTCTGTTAGCCTTCTAAGGCACTGCCTCAACCTTAAAAAGTTTTATTTTTCAATGACAGTTTACATTCGTATTGTTTTGTGTTAGTGGCTGGTGTACAGCGTGGTAGTTAGACAGTCATATGCTTCACAAAGTGTTTCTCCCAGTATTTCCAGTGCCCACCTGGCACCACACATAATTACTAAAATACTATTGACTTTATTCCCTATGCTGTACTTTACTACCCGTGACTATTTTGTAACTACCATTTTGTTCTTCTTAATCCCTTCACCTTTTTCACCTGACCCCCAATCCCCTCAGTTCTGGCAACCATCAGTCTGCTCTCTGTACCTGTGAGTCTGTTTTAATTTTGTTTCTTTGTTCATTTTGTTCTTGAGATTCCACATATAAGTGAAATCATATAGTACTTGTCTTTCTCTTATTGACTTATTTCACTTAGCATTGTACCCTCTAGATCCATCCACGCTGTGCAAAATCTTAAAAAAAAAAAAAGATTTTATTTATTTATTTATTTTTAGAGAGAGGGGAAGGGAGGGAGAAAGAGAGGGAGAGAAACCTCAGTGTGTGGTTGCCTCTCACACGTCCCCAACTGGGGAACTGGCCCACAACCCAGGCACATGCCGTGACTTGGGAATCCAACCAGTGACCCTTTGGTTCACAGACCAGTGCTCAATCCATTGAGCCACCCCAGCCAGGGCAAGATTTCCTTGTTTTCTATGGCTGAGTAATATTCCATTGTATATAAGGGGGGGGGGGTCCAAAAAGCCATCATTTATTTATTAAAAATAATGTTTTTAGTCTTATATGTTTAAACTTCAGCCACCTTCAAAGCACTCTCCATCTGATGCAATACACCTATTGGGTGTTTTTTCCACTGCTCACAACGGTTTTTGAACTCATCAATACTGATGCCTTTTAGTGTTTCTGCCTTTTTTTGTTTCACCTCTTCCACATCATCAAAATATTTCCCTTTAAGAACGTTTTTCATCCTGGGAAACAAAAATAAGTTGCTTGGGGTGAGATTGGGAGAATAGGGAGGGTGGGACATGGAGGTCATGCCTTTTTGGCCACAGACTGGTGAACACTCAGCACCGTGTGGCAGGTGCACTCATAAATCACCCATCATGAAATAGGCACAAATGTGTTGAATCTTCAAAAAAAAAAATCACGGAAGCTGAATGTAGCCTCTCACAATAACACCAGCTGGTACAGTGATACAGGTGGATTCCTAGAAAATTCACCTAGTGGGAGAAGCCTATACTACAAGTGGCCCACCTTTAAGAAGATAATTCCATTTTGGGGGGTACCCCTTCGTACATGTCCCACTCATCTACAGATGGGCACTTGGGGTACTTCCATTTCTTGGCCACTGTAAATAACACTGCAGTGAACATAGGGGTTTATAAATACTTTCAAAGTAGTGTTTTGGGTCTCTTTACATATATACTCAGAAGTAGAATCATAGAATCTCTGGTTCATAAGGCGGTTCCAATTTTAATTTTTTGAGGACGCTTCATACCATTTTCCACATTGGCTGTGCCAGTCTGTATTCCTACCAACAGTGCATATAGGGTTCCCTTTTCTCCACATTCTCACCAATATGTGTTTGTTGATTTATTGATGATAGCCATTCTGACAGGTGTGAGTGGTATCTCATTGTGGTTTTAATTTGCATTTCTCTGATGACTAGTGATGCAGAGCATCTTCTCATATATCTATTGGCCATCTGTATATCCTCTTTGGAGAAGTACCTATTCAATACCTGCCCACTTTTTAATTGGATTCTTTATTCTCATGGTTTTAAGCTGGGTTCTTTATACATTTTAGACATTAAACCCTTATTAGATGTATCACTGGTGAACATGTTCTCCCATTCAGTAGGTTTTCTTTTTGTTTTGTTGATGGTTTCCTTTCCTATACAAAAACTTTTTAGTTTGATGTAGTCCCATTATTTATTTTTTCTTTTGTTTCCCTTGCCCAAAGAGATATATCAGAACAAATATTGGTACAATAAATATCTGAGATTTTACTGAGTATGTTTTCCTCTAGGAGTTTTATGGTTTCCAGTCTAACATTTAAGTCTTTAATCCATTTTGAATTTATTCTTGCATATGGTGAAAGAAGGTGTTCTAGTTTCATTTTTTGCATGTATCTGTCCAGTTTTCCCAACACCATTTATTAAATAGACTGTCTTTACACCATTGTATGTTCTTGTCTCCTTTGTCAAATATAAATTGACAGTACAGATGTAGGTTTATTTCTGGCTTTTCTGTCTGGTTCCATAGATGTATATGTCTGTTTTTATGCCATTACCATGTTGTTTTGACTACTATGGCCTTGTAGTATAGTTTGATATCAGCATGATTCCTCCAACTTTGTTCTTCTTTCTCAAGATTGCTGTAGCTATTCAGGGTCTTTTATGCTTCCATGTAAATTTTTGGAGTATTTGTTCTACTTCTGTGAAATATACTATTGGTATTCTTATAGGAATTTCATTGAACCTGTAGATTGCTTTGTGTAGTATGAACATTTTAATGATGTTAATTCTTACTATCAATGGGCACGGTATATGCTTCTACTTAATAGTATCTTTTTCAATTTCTTTCTTCAGTATCTCATAATTTTCTGAATACAGGTCTTTTACATCTTGGTTAAGTTTATTCCTAGGTATTTTTTGAGGTAACTGTAAATGGGATTATATTCTTAATTTCCCTTTCTGATAGTTCATTATTGGTGTATATATATACAATCAATTTCTGAATATTAATTTTATATCCTGCTACTTTAACAGTTCTGGTAGTTTTTTGTGGAATCTTCAGGGTTCTCTTTATACAGTATCATGTCATCTGCAAATATTGACAATTTTATTTCTTCATTTCCAATTTGGATGCCTTTTATTTCTTCTTATTGTCTGGTTGCCATGGCTAGGACTTCCAGTACTATGTTGACTAAGAATGGTGAAAGTAGACATCCCTGTCTTGCTCCTGATCTTAAGGGAAATGTTTCTAGTTTTTGTCCATTGAGTATGATGTTGGTTGTGGGTTTGTCAGGTATTGCCTTTATTACATTGAGGTATGTTCCCTCTAGTCCCATTTTGCGGAGAGTTTTTATTATAAATAGGTGCTGGACTTTATCTAGTGTTTTTTGTGCATTTATTGATATACTCATGTGTTTTTTACCCTTCATTTTGTTTAAGTGGTGTATCAGCTTTACAGATACGCAGATATTGTACCAAACTTGCATCCCTGGCATTAATCCCATTTGGTCATGGTGTGTGATCTTTTTAATGTGTTGCTGGATCTGGTTTGCTAATACTTTGTTGAGGATTTTAGCATCTGTGTTCATCAGCGATAATGGTCTATAATTTTCTTTCTTTGTAGTGTCTTTATGTAGTTTTGGAATTAGGGTAATACTGGCCTCATAAAATGATCTTGGATAGCTTATCTCCACTTGAAATTTTTGGGATAGTTTGAAAAGGATAGGTGTTAGTTCTTCTTTGAACATTTGGTAAATTCACCTGTGAAGCCATTCATTCCAGGGCTTTTGTTTGTTGGGAGGTTTTTTTCCTGCTTCAATTTCATTGGTTGTAATTGATCAGTTCAGATTTTCTGTTTCCTTTGTATTCACTCAGGAAGATTGATTGTTTCTAGGAGTTAATCCATTTCTTCCAGATTGTCCAATTTGTTGGCATATAGTTGTTCATACTATTTTCTTATAATCCTTTGTATTCTGTGGTGTCAGTTGTTACTTCTACTCTTTCATTTCTGATTTTATTTATTTGGGTCCTCTCTTTTTTTCTTTATGAGTGTGGTTTAAATTTTATCAATCTTGTATATTTTTTCAAAGAACCAGCTCTTGCTTTCATTGATGTAGGTTGTTTTTTTTACGTTCCATTTCATTTATTTCTGCTATGATCTTTATTATTTTCTTTCTTCTACTCAACTGTGTGTTGTTCTTTTTCTAGTTCCTATAGGTATAAGGTTAGATTATTTACTTGATTTTTTTCCTTTTTTCCTCAGGTAGGCCTGAATTGCTATGAATTTCCCTCTTCAGACTACTTTCACTGTGTCCCATAGATTTTGGGGTTGTTGCGTGTTCATTTTCATTTGTCTCCAGGTAATTTTTGATGTTTTTTTCCTTGATCTCGTTGTTAACCCTTTCATTGTTTAGTAACATGTTATTTAGCTTCCATGTTTTCCTGTGTTTTTCATTTCTTTCCTGTAACTGGATTTTTAGTTTCATATCATCGTAATCAGTGAAAGATGCTTTATATGACTTCAGTCTTAAATTTATTGAGGCTTCTTTTGTATCCTATTATGTGGTGCATCTTAGAAAATGTGCCACATTCACTTCAAAAGAATGTATATTCTGCTGTTTTGAGGTGAAATGCTCTGAAAATATCAACAAAATCCATCTGGTCTAATTGTCATTTAAGATCACTGTTTCCTTGTTGATTTTCTGTCTGGAAGATCTATCCATTGATGTTAGTTGGGTGTTAAACTCCTCCACTATGATTATATTACTATCAAACTCTCTGTTCATGTCCATCAAGATTTGCTTTATATAATTAGGTACTCCTCTGTTGGGTGTATAAATGTTAACAAGGGTTTGTATCTTCTTGTTGGATTGATACTTTATCATTATGTAATGTCCTTCTTTGTCTGTTATGTATAGTCTTTGTTTTAAATTCTATTTTGTCTGATGTAAGTATTGCTACCCTAGAATATTTTTTGTTTCCATTTGCGTGAAATATATATTTCTACCCCTTTACTTTTAGTCTTTGTCTTTCATTCTGAGGTGGGTCCCTAGTACGCAGCATGTATATTGGTCTTGTTGTCTTATCCATTCATCTACCCCATGTCTTTTGATTAGAACATTTAATCCATTTATATTTAAAGTGATTATTGATAGGTGCATGTTTCTTGCCATTTTATTCTTATAACTATCTTCCTCTTTTTAATTTTTCCTTTTTTCTTCTTAAAGAAGTGTCTTTAATATTTCTTATAGTGCTGGTATGGTGATGATGAACTCCTTTAGCTTTTTCTTTTCTTGGACACTCTTTATTTCTCCTGCATTTTTAAATGATAGCCTTGCCGAGTAAAGTAGTCTTGGTTATAGGTCCTTGTTTTGCATCACTTTGAATATTTCATGTCAATCCCTTCTGGTCTGAAGTGTTTCTGTTGAGAAATCAGCTGACAGTCTTATGGGAGTTCCCATTTAGGTAACTAACTGTCTTTCTTTTACTGCTTTTAAGATTCTCTATTTGTCTGTAATCTTTGCCATTTTAGTTATGACGTGTCTTAGTGTGGGCCTCTGTGGATTCATCTGGTTTGGGACTCTCTCTGCTTCCTGGATTTGTTTGTCTTTTTCCTTCACCAGGTTAGGGAAACTTTCAGCCATTATTTCCTCAAATGTGTTCTCAATACCTTTTTTTCTCTTCTTCTTCTTGTACTCCTATGATGCAAATATTGTTACACTTCATGTTGTCCCAGAGGTCCCTTAAATTATTCTCATTTTTAAAAATTCTTTTTTCTTTTTACTGCTCTGATTGGGTGTTTCCTGCTACCTTGTCTTCTAAATCACTGATTCAATCCTCTGCCTCATGTAGTTTGCTATTGATTCCTTCTCATGTATTCTTTGTTTCAGATATTGTATTCTTTATTTCTGGCTAAAATTTTTTATGGTTTCTATATCCTTTTTTATGCTTGCTGTCTTTTTGTTGAAGTTCTCACTAAGTTCCTTGAACATCCTTATAACCATTGTTTTAAACTTCCAGTTTCAAAGAGTCTCCTTCTGTAAATCCTTGATTATAAGACTTCTGTTCAGCTATGCTTCATTTGGTTATTCAGATTTATTTTTCCATAATTTAGTTGTAATTCCAGTTTGGTCCTAGGAGGAGGTGAGTGTAACTTCCACATACTTCACTGCCATCTTGGATCCCATTTAAGAGGCTAACTACTATAAAAGTCACAGAATGAGTAAACAAAGGATTCAGTACTAATTTAGCTTTTCTAGTAGTGCTTAAAATGTGCTTAAAATAAAACTTAGGGTCAAAAGTTTAGTGACTTTAAAGTTAGATTATTTATATTTTTGTTTTTAAGTATTAGTAGTTCTATTAGTGTAATGGCTTTCTCTATTGCTACTTATTATCTAAAATTTCATTAATATTAGAGGATATAAGTAGACATTTCTCCAAAGAAGATGTACAAATGGCCAATAAGAATATGAACAGATGCTCAACATCATTAGTCATCAGGGAAATACAAATCAAAACTACAATAAGATGCCGCTTCACACTCAGTTGTATGGCTAGAAATCTAAAAGTCAGAAAATAGCCCTGACTTGCGTGGCTCAGTGGTTTGGGTGTCAGCTGGCAAACCAAAAGGATGCCAGTTTGATTCCTGATTCCTGGTCAAAGCACATGCCTGGGTTGTGGGCCAGGTCCCTGGATGGGGGCATGCAAGAGGCAACCAATCAATGTTTCTCTCTCACATCAGTGTTTCTCTCCCTCTCTTTCTCCCTCTCTTCCTCTCTGTCTAAAAATAAATAAGTAAATAAAAATAAAATCTTTTTAAAAGTCAGAAAATAGCAAGTACTGGTAAGGAAGAAAAGAAATCAGAACCTTCATACACTGCTGGTTGGTCTGCAAAATGTCCAATTACTTTGGAAAACAGTCTGGCGGTTCCTCAAACATTTAAACATAAAGTTAATGTATGACCCAGCAATTTCACTTCTAGGTATATATACCCCCACAAATGAAAGCATATGTCTACCTAGAAGCTTGTGTATGAATGTTTGTAGTAGCATTATTCATAATAGCAAAAAATTGAAAACGACCCAAATGTTCATCAACAGATAGACAATAGATGCACAAAAGTGGTATATCCAACCCTGGCCGGTGTGGCTCAGTTGGTCGGAGCATTGTTCCGTAAGTGAAAGTTTGCAGGTTTGATTCCCAGTCAGAGTACGTAGCTAGTTTCAGGTTCAATCCCCAGTCAGGGTGCATGCAGAAGCAAACTGATTGATGTTTCTCTCTCACATTGATGTTTCTCTCTCTCCCTTCCTCTCTCCTCTCTCCTCTATAAGCAATGAAAAAAATATCCTCAGATGAGAATTTAAAAAATGTAGTATATCCATACAATGGAAAATTATTTGGCTATAAAAAAGGAATGACTCAATGGATTGAGCACCTGCCTGCAAACCAGAAGGTCACTGGTTCAATTCCCAGTCAGGGCGCACATGCCTGGGTTGTGGGTTTAATCCATGGTTTGGGGGTGTGCAAGAGGCAACTGATCAATGTATCTCTCGCGCATGGATGTTTCGCTGCCTCTCTTTCTCCTTCCCATTTTCCCTCCCTTTCTGCCTCTCCAAAAATAAATATATAAAATCTAAAAAAAAAAAAAAGGAATGAAGTACAAAAAGGGAATGAATAAACCTTCAACAACATGGATGAACCTTGAAAACATAAGGTTAACTGAAAGAAGTCAATCACAAAAGATCACACATTATGTGATTCACTCATATGTTAATGAGTGGTTGGGGGGATGAGTATGCAGGTATAAGGGGATGATAGTTAAAGGACAAGAGGTTTCTTCTTGAGATGATGAAAATGTTCTAAAATGACTGTTATTTCTTCTGAAATGATGGTTGTACGACTTTGAATATACTAAAAACCATTGAATAGTAGTGCCCTTTAAGTTGATGAATTCTTTGGAGTATGAATTATAGCTCAATAAAGTTGTTTTCCCCAAAAATTAACCATAAGAAAAGCCATTTTAAAGAATTTTATAGAAGGGGAGACTGAAGCCCAGAGAGAGAGGTGACTGACCTAAAGTCACACGAAAGCTGGGACAGGAACCCAGGTTTCTGGCTCCTGCAGTAGAGTGCATTTCATCTCCCAAGAATAGTGTTACAAGCCCCCTTTTACTTCTGAGAAGAAATTCCAGTGATCACACCAAATGCTTTCAAACTAGTGTCAGCTGAAGAGGTGAAAAGAAAAGTACTCTACCTACAATTCTGCTCTGAACAATGTCACTCTTTGTGGAAAGAAATGGGAACCTGAGCAGAATAAGAGAGGAGAAATAGAATTCACTTTCTCACTCTGAACACTAAACCTTTTATGGGCGAACTTCGAAGTGGTCACCCCAGTTGTATAGGCTTTTATCAGATGTTATGTAGATATCATAGACGTGAATGAAGCAAATCTAAGGCCCATCACAGATCCCACCTCCTCCATGAAATCTTCCCAAATAACTTCTGTCCTAACAGTCCGTTATATTCAATGCACATTTTGGTAATTTTTTATATTTCATTTTAACTGTAATTTATCTTCATATAGCATGGGGCAAAAGTAGGTTCACAGTTGTGAGTATACAAAACAAAATTTATTCTTGTATTATTATTTATTAATTATTGTATTATTTTCCATACAAACTGTAAACCTACCTTTGTCCCATCCTGTATTATTCTTCCATGTTTCATCCTTAAATATCTGACTCATATAAGTTTTATCTCCTTCAAAAGATTGTTACTCTTTTCCACTTTTTCCACTATTTTCCACTTCTTTATGCTCCCAACTTTCTTATGCATAGTGATACAGTAGTCAATAATTTAATTGAACTAGTCAGCTTGCCTTTAATAATTTGACTTATTTGGTATTATAAGTACAGTAAAAGAATATAAGTAAATCTAGAAATATATTAGTAATTTCATAACTGTTTTCTTTCAGTTTACTAATATATTTCATATAGTATGTAGTTTTTTTGATGTTGAAGTTATACCTTTAATCTTTATGCCTCTACTTTGTGAATCATATACACATATTTGAATTCTGTTTACTAATGCTATTAAATTTCAAGAGCCAACTGCTGGTAGAAGAAATGAGCAATTATTTGAAGTACTAAAAGATAAATTGAAGCCTATCGAAAATCCTAAGAGTTTATTTGAGCAAAAAGTCAATTCAGATCAGGAGCACCAAACTGGAAAGTGCTCCACCCCAGATTGGTTGTCTTTAGGTTTTGATTTAACTTTGAAGCATTTACGAGCTCAGGTTTTAGTTTGCTCACGTAATGCCTGCTAAAGTATTAGAACCCCCTAGGAGGCCCAAGGAGTCTGAGGGCCTCCTTGTTTAATTAATTTAATAATTGCTATATTTGGATTGCATCTTCTGAGAATGAAGATGTTATGAGTCTCATCATTCCAAATAGTCAACCTAAAAGTCAGGGCTTTAGAAAAACATATAAATTAAAACAAATAAATGTTTTAAAAATGTGTATCAGTTAGGGCTTGACTTCAGCTGCGTATAATAGAAACTTTACTACAGTAGTATCTTATCCAAATAAGATTTTAATGTTTTCACATAGCAAGAAGTCTAGAAGCAGATACTGATTGCTGGTTTTAGCAAATAAAAATACGGGGCATCAGTTAAATTTGAATTTCAGTTAAACAATGATTGATTGATTGATTGACTTTTAGAGGGCAATAAAGGGAGAAAGAGAAGGAAAGAACCATCGGTGTAATAGAGAAACATCAATCGGTTGCCTCTTGCACACGCCCCAGCTGGGGACCAGGCCTGCAACCCAGGCATGTGCCTGACTGGGAAATGAACTGGCAGCCCTTCGCTTTTCAAGACAACACCCAACCAACTACGCCACGCCAGTCAGAGCTGATGGGACATTTTCCGTCAATAAGAAAACCAGTTGTTTATCTCAGTTGGAACTATCTAAAACAGCATCACGTGGTGACCTTAGCCAGTTTCATTTTTCTGTACCAGTACAGAAATATTTTCACCATGACTAATGCATTTCTAGTAATTATGACTATAAAGATGAATTCTCAAAGAAAAATAGAAATTTAGTTTTACCACCAAGCTTTTTCATTTTGTTTTGTTTTTACAACTTGGCTGCCTGTCTTTATTAAGGTAATACTTACTGGATTTCTAGTTACAATAAAAGATTCACGTCTAGCTGAATAAGCAGCATAATTATTTTGTCAGGGAGTAATGAAAATGAACATTTCCTCAATTTCTTGGAGGGGATAGTTTTAACAAGCTCTACAGAAGCTATCATTCACATAAGGTCACACCAAATAGGAGTTTTGCTCATTGGATTAAAAATAGATCAGCTCAGTGACTCAGCTGGTAGCTTATTGCCGTTGCCCAGGAGAACATCCTAATTCTTTCTTGTACTACATCTCAGTGAAGTATCCGTGTGGCTTTATGGGGATTAGCTCGTTCAGCTATTAGAAATAAGATCATAGTATATCTAGGACATTCTGTGAGACACAAGGCCCTAAGAGTATTACGGGCCAAATTCTGTTTAAGTATATGTAAGCACATATTCAGCATAACCATTTACATTTCTTGTGACGAGAGTATCACGGATCACATTATGGTTAAGTGTAAGTAAGCACATACTTGAAGATTTATGTTCCTTTTAATATATTTTCAGTAACGCAGCTAAACTGAAAGTGTGTGGTGGAATCAGGTTACAGAGAGTACTTGATGGGCTGATTTTTGGAGCAATGCCTGTTTCATTATTCTGTGGGCCTTCCTACCTGACTTCCCTTCCCCCTGCCTGATGGGAAACCTCAGGGGGCCTTTAATGTTTTTCCTTTTTTATTCACTTTCAGACAGTGGCCAAGTCACTTTCAGCCCTGGGACAATCAGGGATGGTCTTACAGATGGAGTTGTATTTCTCCTCAAAGGAGACATGAGGGATAGAAGGCCTACCTTCCCCCAAATATTTCCCTCCAAATTACTAGCTACCAATAGGGAAATCACTTTAAGCTAGTAACTTCCATTAACATATATTAATATATCTGGCATCCATCCACTTGAAAATCACCATTGTATAGTCCCAATACATTAGGGTACTGGAGAAACAATCAGTAAAACTAGGTTTTGACCCTCCTAAGGGCTTCATTTAGCTCCTGACTTACTAGATCCTTGAGTAAATAAGTAGGTAATTTATGATGTGGGAGAAAAGAAAAGTAGAAAGGTAGGAGGTGGAAGAATCAGGTCTTGCATGGCCCTGCACTGGAGAGTCAGCCAGGGTAGCAAGTCAGGGAGAAGGAACAGCTTCAGGGGCCTAGGGACTTTGAAGGGAGGGGGAGAAATCAACACAGAGGCTCTGAGAGGTGCAGAAAACAAGTTTCATTTCCATAGAAATATAACCTACAGGTAACCTTGGAATTACTGCCTGGTTCAGCCCATTTGGACCTTAGGTCGGGCCCGCAACAAAACAGAGGTAGCTGAAATTTGTCTTTGGCAGGCAGTCTGGTTTCGTTCTGAGTGGTGGTTTTTCCCCCTGAACTGCCAAATTTACTGTAGCCTCCCCACACCCCCAGTCACATGGGGACATTTCATCCCTTCAGTAAAGCTTTAATTGATAGTAGAAAGTTAAGGAAGGCTTCATTGATAAAGTCTTAAAGTGAGATCCCGCTAATAACATTTACATTTTAACACAGGAGTCTGGGAAGTTCTTAAGACTATTCCAATCAAACCACTAAACTGCAATCTAATGCCAACCTCTAAGGTTAACTTAAAAGATGTGACAATTTAAAAAAAAATGTGACATTAATTAAACAAGGAGGCCATTAGACCGAGGTGGCTCCAATGCCATGGTGGTCTGTGGAAGCAAACCGAGATCTCAGCCTGTAAGTACCTGCAGGTTACAAAATTGAAACTCAAGGACCACCAATCACAAAAAGCTATCTTAGACAGCCAGTTAATAATTTACTTTGCTTCTTCCTTTTCTCTATCAAAGTTTCTTCTCCAGTGGTATTCCTAACCACTTCCAGTTTGGTGCTGCCTGATTCCAATCCCTTTTGTTTGCTCAAATAAACTCTTAAAGTTTTAATATGCCTGTTTGTTTTTTAACAAAGGTTAACCTTACTCAGAATCTCAGGTTGCTGAGACCTCAAAATTTTACTTTTTTCACTGTGTGTTATTTACCCACGTAAGTGGCTTTCCATTCATTTGTTCAGAATGAATGCTATTGGAGGGGGATGGGTTGTTGATTATTAATCCCAATCAGAGCATTTTAAAAAATATTTATACTTCCCCTAAGAGTTGACCTTACTGAAAAAAAAAAAAGTTGGGGAGGGATGACTGATAATTTTCTAAGTATTTTTCAAGATTTATCTAGTTTCCTTGGGAGCCAGTACTAAGGTAGACTTGTGGATATCCTGTGTTCACACACCGCTTGGAACAGTACTGTTCATAACCTCCAAGAGGCAGAGACTCATCTGCTGTCTCTGGGCCCCAGGACGTGGCTCCCGCCTGACACTGGTCTGGTTGTCAGTGGACTGAACCTCAATAGCTTAACAGTTAGTTGCTTCCAAGTTCTTGGAACAGAAAGTTGTCAATCATTTCCCAACATTTACTGAATCCTTGGCAAAGGAATTGTGAGTTTCTATAAACTGAGTTTATATCAACCCAAGAAAAGGACTTGAAAAGATTTACAAAGCAACATAAAAATAAGTAAATGGAACAAAGTTATAGTGTATAAAGTCAGTCTAAGAATTTATACTGGTTTTCTTAAATGCTTGAACAAATGTGAGGGCAAATCCAAATTTTCTCCCAGCTAAAAATGAGCCACGAGCTTGACTCTTCTTTCTCATTCTGAATTCCTTTCTCTGACCTTTTCAAATGTATGGAAGTCTTTTTAATGGCTAAATAAGCTTCTGGCCTGTCTCATAACTCAGGAATGTTTCCTCCTTGAGGGCCTGGAAGCCATCTCTTTGAAGTATAATCACCAAGGAAGATCAAACCCAATCTCCCAGTTTCCTGGGAGGAGTTAGGTCTAAATTGTCACCTGATTCTAAATTGCAAACCTATATAATGGATTGAATGGGCTGTATCCAGGTAGCTATATAAAACAGATTCATTTCTGTCCATGCACTTCCTGTGGAGGGTTACCTGTGCGGAGCATTGTATTCGGGTTTAATGCTTTTTCAAATTTAAAAATTTCCACTTTTCTACCAGTGTGGGTAACTTTTCTGTGTTGAGAGTGATCTTCTTTGTAATTATGCTTTTGCAGCATGAGCATGATCTGCGCTTTCTGGCAGCTCAGGTGTTGGTGCCCACGTGGATGAAAAGGGGGGGTTCTGTGGACAGTAACCTCACCACGTGATCTGATCATAAATTCCTCACTGGGTAGGTTATGGTGGCTGGTCACACCCAGGCCCATAACTTCTTTACTGAAAGGTTTTTAGCCAGCCCTGTCCATTGTTCTTGTTCATCTAGGACAATACACCTTTGAAACACCAGGAGTAATACCCCTCAATGTATTAGTCCTCAAGAGAGCACATAATCTTGTTAACTCCCCTGTAATCCCATCCCACCTTGTTTACTCTCTCCTCCATTATGTTCCTCCTTAATTTCAGATGCAGAAAAGAAACTGAAAAACTGTTACTATCTGGAGAATTTGAGATCTTGCTTTCTGGTGTATGTTGTCAGTTTGGCTCAAATGAATTTTTATAATAAATTCTCTACAGGTTTGGACATTTCTTACACTGACGCCCAGTAGGTTCCAATCATGACATTAATCCCCCGTTGTCTTTAAGTAATGGAAAACCAGGGCGGCGTAGTGGTCAAGGATGTGGACTGAAGTTAGAATGCTAAAGCACATTTGGAAAGTACATTGAACTTCCCCCAAGTCTAAATTTCCTTACCAACTTTTGCAAGCCTCAGTTTCCTCACCTCTAGAATTGTGAACCAACCTCGCGGAAATGTTCCCTCACAACAAAGACAGACTGTTGCTGGAAGAAGAAGGGCATGCTAGGCGGGCCATTACAACGGGTGTTTAGACCAGGGTTAATCTACCCCTGGACCCTAGACTCCTTGAGGGATGAGGCGGTGTCTCACTTTATGGCTTCAGTGCCCAACACAGTACCTAATTATCTAGTGGTTTCTCAATAAGTGTTTGCTGAATGAATAAACAATGAATGAATAAATCTCATAAACAAAGTTTCAGAGGTCCCAAAACTGAAACAAGGAATATAGAGAATAACAGTGGGAAATATAATTGAGATGTAAATTAGGGCCATAAAGTCGGCCGGCTTAGATACTAAGCTGATGAATATTAGCATTACTCCCTAGGCAGTAGGGAACCACAAAAGTTTATGGGCAGGGGAATAATATGATCACAGCTAAACCTTAAGAAGAGTAAGTACGTACTTATGTCTAGAATGAATTGGTTGTGGAACTCCTGGTGGGCAGGAAGATGTTTCTAAAAGAAGGGGATGACATTTAGATTCGAGCAGCGGTTCTCAACTGAAGATGATTTTGCCCCTCCAGGGACATTTGGCAATGTCTGGAAACATTTGTTTTTAAAGATTTTATTTATTTATTTTTAGAGAGAGGGGAAGAGAGGGAGAAAGGGAGTGAGAGAAACATTGATATGCAAGAGAAACATCAGTTGGTCGCCTCTCGTGTACCCCCAACCAGAAACCTGGCCTACAACCCAGGCACGAGCCCTGACTGGGAATCAAACTGGCGACCCTTTGGTTTGCAGAATGACACCAACCCACTGAGACACCAGTCAGGGCAATATCTAGAAACACTTTTTATTTTCATAAATGAAGGGGTATTATTGGATCGGGTAGAGGCCAGGGATACTGCTAAACATCCTACAATGCACAGGACAGCCCCTGCAGCAAAGAATTGTTCTGTCCAAAATGTCCATAGTATCCTGCTTGAGAATCTCTGGGTTAGTGGTGATTAGAACAGATACAAAGAAGGAAAAGAGTGGGGCAGACATTCTACTGTGGAAGTAGAATACACAGAATTTTGTAAGTGACTGAGTCTATAAGGCAGAGGGGGAGGCAGGATTAAAAAAAAAAAAACGCCAAGATTTAAAGCAGCTAACTAGGAAAATGATGATATCGAGAACAGAGAAGTAAGGAGAGCAGAAGTAAGAAAGTTTAAGGGGAAATGCCGAATTTGTTTTGTGTATGAGATGTTAACTGGATACCTTAGCACAATTCCAGAGGCAGTTGAAAAAGTACTTGTGAAGCCTAGCAGGAGGCTAAGACCAGAGACAAGGATTTTAGGAGACATTTGCTTTGGGTTATTGGTTAAAGGGAGGTGCGCAGATGAGTTTTCTGAAAAAGAGCAAAGAGGAGAAAAGGTTCAAGATCAATTTTGAAAGATTAGGGGGAAAAAATAGAAAGACTGGGAAAAAAATGCTAAGGTGTATTGTTATAAGACTTAGTGACTTTTATAAAATCATATTATTTTTCAGTATATTTCTCCACTTCAATTAATTTCCTCTGACAAATCCAACACATTAATTAGAGTACCTGGAAGTGAGGCTTTCCTAGCTGTTTCTAAACTCTTGTTAAATCCATATCAAAGAGCCTCTTGTTCTCAAATAACTGTTGTATTAAATTTCTCAAATCCTCTTATAAATCCCAGACATACTCTGTTGCTTGGCTTAACAGAACAGTATTTTTAAAGCATTCTTTTTCCTTTTATTTTGTAACCATCTTTAGCATTTAAGAATTATTTAGAAATTATTTTCAATATTGGCCTTCTGCAAAATTGAGAAATAGGTTATTTGAATTCAGAGCACAGCAAGCTTCTGGCTCTTTTGCTGTCCATACAGGAACAAAGTGTGAGCATGAATTGGTCTCCCAGCTCTGCCACTAGTAAGCCACGTGACCTTTGGTAATTTTCTTTCTTTCTTTTAAAGACTTTTTACTGGATTATACCATGCCTACAAAAAGCTACATGTTCTGTCAGAGGCTCATGTGAAACATTTAACATAATGGTTGCCCACGGGTCCATCCCGGCATAATTTATTGCCCACATCTTTAGTGTAAAAAACTTGCCAAAGTTTTCATTCTGAAAATGTTAAACCTAAAAAAGTTGAAAAAATAGTACAATGAGCAATCACCTAGATTCACCTATCGTTAACTTTTGTGGCATTTGCTTGCTTTATCTGCGTCTATCTAGCTACCTACCTATCTTCATTTTTTTTTCTGAATCTCGAAAGTATATTATAGGTATCATGAGACTTTATCTCTAATAGTTAGTGTATATCTCCTAAGAACATTCTGCTATATGACCAGAATAATATCTCACTCCAGAAATTTAACATTGCTACAGTGTATTATCTAATACATATTCAAAAATTTTAAATTGTTCTCCAAATGCTTTTTAAAAGGTTTTTTTTTTTTCTCCCCCATGCTAGGATTTAATCAAGGTTCATGTCTTTCTAGTCTACTTTAATTTAGGAAAGTCCTTTGCATTCTTCGGTCTTTTATGATGCTGATAATTTTGAAGATTACCAGCAAGTTGGTCTGTAGAAGTCTCACAATCTGGGATTGTCTGCTTGTTTCCCCCCCATTAGTTTTGGATTAAGTATTTTCACAAATATACTACACAGATGATGCTGTGTTCTTCTGGTATCACTTCCAGAGACATATAATATTAGTCTGTCCCATTATTATGGGATCACTTAATTACGGTGGTGTTTGCCAGACTCCTCCTTTGTAAAAGTAGCTTTTCCTCTTAGGAAAAAGAAAAAAGTAGCTTTTTCTTCCTAGTTAGTGACCCATGGGGTGATACTTTGAAGACAAGCACCTAAGCCTCTGTTGTGGTCTTGGAGTTCTTATCTGGCCTACCCTCCTGGAATTCTTGCCAGTTTATTGACTATGGTTCACCAGATTTTTTTCTGTTTGAGTGTGTAATCTAGACTTTATAATTTAGGGGTTTTTTTTTTTTCTTGAGTTAGCCAGAAATGGCTTCTGTTGTTTTCCAAGCACCCTGACCTCCATAATGTGAGAAAACATGGTGTAAAATTCCTGCCTCACCAGGGTAAAGGCTAGCGTTATCTTGAGGGTTTCTTAAATCAGAATATTGTTTTACTGAATATGGTACACCACAAAAAAGCCATTTAGCTATGGGACCTCCAGAGTTACCTGGGTTACGTGTAAAAAACATTGTTTATCAATATGTGCGACTGGCGGGCCCCGGGGAGGCTTGTTTAGCTCAGTCCCTCTTAGGCCTCACAGATAGGCCCTATACCCAGCATGGACTAATCATTGCTACCTAGTTGCAATGAGAATATGCCTATTGTGATGCTTAGTCATTATCGCAACCCTGTGGACAATGCAGCAACATGGAATGAGTGAGAGAATGAAACAGTATATCTAAATCCTACCTGCTGGATCCAGATGCCCTAGATTTTACAACAACATTAGGTCATTCTGCTGGAATTCCAGGGTGCCGTGGGTTTTATTTGTTAATATATTAGCTATAGTAACAAAAAATTCTTGAATCTCAATAAGCATAATGCAATTCCAATTGGTGTTTGGCAAATGGCCTTCCATCGAGTAACTCAGGTTTCCAGATTTCTTGCATCTGGTGGCCTGCCATCTTCTGGAGCTTTGGTGTCCTTTGTTTCAGTGGCAGCAGAAAAAACTCAGGGTTTTGGTTTCAGTTTTCGAATTACATGGTTTATTGAATCAATTTTAAACACACAGCAAGTGGCAAGAAAAAAGAATGAGGCAGGTAACTAGAGTTAAAATAAGGTGCCGGCACGGCGGACAGACCACGTGAATTCTGTGCTATGCAATGTTCATATACCCTGTATCTTTCTGCCACCTCAGCCTACCCTGCTGCTGGTCCGAACGAGCAAAGAGACTCAGCAGATGGAAAGAGTCAACGCACACCACATCTGTTGGAGAGAAGCAGGGGCAAGCGCAGCTGGCCAGTAGCTATGCAGCAGAGTTCCATGGGCCAGGCTCAAAGTGCTCCATATCCCTTTTGCCCACATTCCATTGACCAGGACTCAGACAGCACTTATCTGTAAGGAAGTCTAGGACATACGGTCCAGGAGCCAAGTGACAAAGATCTGCTGAGCGGACAATCATTCTCTCCCACAGAGGCTATAAAAGGCTTGGTAAGCCCCCAATCCTGGGGCTACCTGTGAAACTGAAGGGGATTGTAGATACTAGAGAAGCTACAGTCAGGAAACACCCCCAGCTTGATGGTTCTGTTTTGGGGGGCTGGTTTGGCCGCACTGCTACAAACTTTTACTTGTGTTAAATACACATTGATGAGTGCTATATTTCATTTCGGCCTCAAACTCACACTCCACTGCCAGAATACTTCAATAGCTAAGAAGCACTACCTCTACTTCCTTAATGTTTATTTAGAAATGTTAAAGGTATATATAGCTAGTTATTTAATTGTAAACCGTGTGTGATCAGTTTTATGAAGGAGCTGAGCTCAGCAATGTACAAATATGACCCGATTCATCCTCAACAGTTTCAGGTAAATGTCCCTACCTGGGTGGAACCTCAGGCGTTATATATCCAGTTACTCCCAGATAACAAAGGCCTTTGGTTTCCTTCAAATGTAAAGGGGTCTTGTCTAGATTTTTAGAAGTGTGTGTGCCCAGGAGGAAAGTGACACAGGTTTGGGAGCATCAAAGGCTATCAGAGGTTTGGTGAACCCCCACTTGGAGTTTTACCTTGAATGAATTAATGAAAAAATATGTATTTAAGTGTGTTGCTCACTGGCATGTTAAAGGAAACCTACAAGGCCTAAAATGCAGTGAAAGCAAAAATTCTAACAGATAAAGTGAGCACCAAAGCCGGCTTAGCCCCGATGCTTCTGAAGTACTCTGGTGACCTTAAGCTTCCACTTTGATGTCTGCAGAGTTTGGGGGACAGGAGATAATGCCTAGGGCCTACCCAAGTAGAGAGAGTCTATGAGAGAGCTCCATAAAACTGGGACCCCAAAGATCTGAGAGAGAGATACACATCACTCAGAAATGGACAGCAAGAAAACTCGTGTCTCTTAAACTTGACCCTGGGTAAGGACAATAAGATAAAAAAATCTCCCCTGAGCATTTATAACACAAGCTGGCCTCCAAGTGGATTTTCAGTCCAAGAGCATTCTCCCTGTGAGATTTGAAAACCTCAAATGATCATTGAACTTGAAGTGGTCTCAGGTTGGTGGTTCTCCCAGGCAACAGGCAGGAGGACTGCAGTTTCAACCTGGACCTCAAAGAAATTCCACAGATAAAATGCCAAGGCCAATGATTCAGCTCATAGTAAAAGATCTAAAACTCAAGGAAATAAGGCACTTGAAGCAAGAACTAGCAGAAACAAACAGAGGAATCAGATCTAAAAAGATAGCAGAGATTGTTAACAGTCAGGCCCAAAAGTAATACATGTTTAAAATGTTTAAAGAAATAAAACAATGGCTTGAAAATATGAGCAAGGAACAGAAGACTATAAAACTGCTTAAGCAGATATGTAAAGGGCCAAATAATTTCTGGAGATGACAATTTTAATAACTGAAGTTAAAAACTCAGTAGATGAGTTAAGTATCAGAATAGAAACAGCTGAGGGGAGAATTTGTAGAAGAGTTCAGTCAAGGCTTATAATCACATAACTTCAGTCCCGTCAAGGACAATTTCAAAATTCCAGACGTGTTCAAAGCTAAACTGTCTCCACTCCCCCAGCTCAGGCCTGCTTCAGGTTTCCAAGCCTGAGCTGGGGGCGGCGCCTAGTCAGCTGCTTCCCTCCTCTCACAGGCCTCTCCCACTTCTTAGGGCCATCTCTGACCTCTGTACCCTGTGCTGGGGGTGGTGGTGCGGGGGCGGGGGCAGGGGGGGATTAGGGGAAAAGGAACCAGTCCTGTGTGCCTGGTCCTGCATCATCTTGCGTCACTGCCCTCTGGGTGTGGAGACTGTCCAAAGTTGACCCTTTCTAGATTTTTTTCTCAGAAGTGCCCCCTCTTCCTCCACATACCCCGACTCTAGCTCCCTGATGTAGACAATACTTCTCTGGCTGTCAGCTTTTGAAAACTCTTTCAAACCTGGGCTTCTGGTGTTTCCTTCACCTCTAGGGAGATAGGAGGCAAGATTCCCTTTCAGATGATCCCAGGCCAATGCTTTTTATGCATTCCACTTTGTTCCCTGGGACATTATCCCCTTTGCTGCCTGTAAGTGAAAGTCAAGTTTACACCCAATGTGGCCCTGCAAGCAGGGCAAGCTTCAGCCAAACTCTCCAGCCTTCATATCTGGCAAGGATAAAACTCATGTCCTTCTTCCTGAACCCCAAGGGACAGATTCTGGAAGGTCTTCTGAAGGGGCCTCTTATTTGGCTTGAGGTGACAAGGAACACACACTCCTCCCTGACCCTCTGTGAAGTGGGGGGAGGAAAAAGCACTTTCCAAAGAAACCCCCCCCTCCCCCCATATTTTCCACCTCAGCTGCTATATACTTTCAAGGTAAATGGTGGGTTCATGAAAGCCAAAAATATTTGTGTATCCTTAGCAGAGCCAGAGTGACTTGGGAGTACTGGTCAACCATAGTGTTAGTTCTAGCTCTGGGAGCTTGTTCCGAATGGAGGGGAAAGTGCCATTTGAATCCTATTTCATTGGATTCTATCCCAAGTAATTTAAATCATTATATTTATAAATGAAACAGAAAATGCAAATAAGATACTATGATTTCTGTCATGTCAAAGATTCGAGGCTGAAAATGCAAACCACAGAGGGGAGAAGATATTCACAATGCATATTACAAAAGATAATGCACATTTCTCAGGATACATAAGGAATTCATTCAAATCAGTAGAAAAATGGAAAAATACTTGAACAGGCTCTTTACAAAAGAGGATCTCCAAATAGCCAGTAAACATAAAAATGTGCTTAACTCATTAGTTATCAGGGAAAAGCAAATTAAAATCACAACAATCTACATACCATTACACACTCACCAGAATCATCAAAATTAAAAACAGAAAACAACAAGGGTTAATGAGAATATGAAGAAGGCAAAATTTTCCAATACCAGTTGTGCGGGAGAGTAAATTGATACATACGCATGGAAAACTGCCTTGCAGTAGCTATTAAATCAGAACATTTGCCCTAGCAATTTCATTCGCAGGTGTTCACTAAATAGATCACACATGTGGTAAACTAGAAATGTGCTAATGAATGCTCATAGCAGCATCATTCATTACAGCCTCTGTAGATAATAGAACAGATGCAGAAGCTGTGGTATATTCATAAGCGGAATACTATGCAGGAGTAGAAATGAATGAAGTACTGTTACAACAAACTTGATACATCTCACACAGGTAAAAGAAGTTGAACACAGAAGTATTTACACTGTACAATTTGATTGATATAAAGTTTGAAAACAGGCAAATCTGTGGTGTTAAAAGCCAAGGGAGTCATTGGGAGCGGGAGTGGGAGAGAAGAGTGATGGGGGGAGGGTGTGTGGGATGCAGGTCATACCCGGTTTCATGCTCCGTGGGCGGTACGTGGTATGCTCGCTTTGTGCTAATTCGGTGAGCTGTACACTTACGATTTGTGCAATTTTCTGTGCTCATTTTATACTTCAATAGAAAAGGGAGTTTTTAAAGGGAAAACAAAACAAAACAAATTTTAAAAAAAAAACAGCTAAAAGAAGACAAAGACCAAATGTGGGTCAGAGTATACGAAGAACACTGCTTTTGAGTCTGTATTGTATCCTCACTAGATCAGTGATACTGAACAAATCTCCAAATTTCTTTGAGCTTCAGTTTTTCCATTTATGAAATAAGAATGACATCATAATACTTCCTCAGAGGATTCCTGTGAATGCCAAATGAGAGAATTGTGTAAAATGTGCTTTGAAAATAGTAACAAGCATCAGTTATAACAAGAGACATGTTGAATGATCAAAAATTTCAAGGCCTATTTTTCTTCATAAATTGTTCTCTTTCAAGAAATCATACAACACCCAACTGAGAATCAGGTAACAGGCCTCCCATACAATTTTATCCTCGTGAGTTACTAACAGATGTACTGTATAGCCACACAGATATGCGAGTCCAACAAGATAAATTTAGAAGCTTTTCATGGCAACAAAATACTGGCCTCAATATGATTTACTTGTCTCAATGGACAAGTGTAGGAAAGACTCTTTCATAATACGTTTAATCTGGATGTCTCAGTTACAGCAATTTAGGTTGTAAATAACAGACACCAACTGAAGCTAACCTAAACAAAAAAGAATGTAGAGATGTCTCACAGAATTCAAGGACAGTAAAGTAGATGGGCTTCTAAAAGCTGAAGGTATTCAGTCCTAGAGAACCAGGCGGAGTTTGCTCCCTTGTTTCTTTAAGGGTCCTGCTTCTTTAAGGGCACCTGCTTCATTCTTCTCTCACAGCAGACTAGCTCTCTTTACTTCCCTGGGGAGAGAATAAGGAAGCGTGATCCTGAAACAGCTCTGAGTGGACAGCCTTTCCTCTCTACTGACCAAACTAGGGCAGTTTCTTGGCCTCAGATCAAATTTTCCAGGAGAAAACCAGTTTATCTTGCCTTGGAAAGAATTAACACCCTGGTTTGGTTAGCTGGCCAGAGGTTCAGTGTTATTTGGTACAAATGTGTCTCTTAGGGCCCACCTCACTGGATTAGGGTAAAATTCTCAAGAGGAAAGGGTTTATGAGCTGGGAAGACACCCAGGAAAGCTTGTGTTGCAATTTCCGATAGGTTTTAACTGTGGTTGTTGCATCAATCAGGTTGCCTGCCTTCTGTCTTTCCTCTTCGAGAGCTTGTTCCCCAACCCTGTTGACAATGGATATTAAAACACATGGCCCTTGTTATCCAGGATAGCTGATTGGACCAGGAATTGCTATCTGGTCCTTTACAGGCCAATTGTATTTTTCTGTCAGAAATTTGGAAATGAAATCTGAAGGCTGGGTCAATTACTCATGGGCACTGGTCTTGTAAGACCATGGAAGGTTGATGCTGGAGTAGCCATGACTATACTCACACAGTGAGATACAAGCAGACAGATGGAAAAATGGAAAAAAGAGAGACCATGCTGGCTCTTAGAAAAGGACTCTGACTGGTTTCTGACATTCCAATTCCCAGGTTCAGTCCCGCGCCGTCTTAATTACCAGTCTGCTGCTGGGTTCCGTGAAATCATCCTTTCTGCTTATCATAGATACCTATCTAAGCTACACCAGCTTGAGTAGATCTATGCCCATTGTAGTCAGAGGACCTGAATAAATTTGAAAACATTAGCACCCAGTGACTGTCCCTTCCATCCCACACAGACATGAAGTGATTTTACTTGGAGCTCTGGTCACAGTTGTACGAAACCAACAGCTATTTTTAGATTTTGCAGTAAGACATTACTTAGTGCCACCCTGTTTAGCATAAAAAAAGCATTAACAAAGAAATATGACACATGGTCCTGTCCTCAGGGACTACAATCTGGTTGAGAAGAGAGTACATAGCACACCTACAACAATTAGAGATTGGCACAAAGCAGTGTGTCGTTAAGTATTAAATTGCACAGCACAGAAACATTTCTACCGCACAGGAAAGAGAAAGAGCAAGATCCTTGAGTCTGTAATGGACAGAGATGAGAGAGGAGGGTAAAGCCTTCCATAGTGAGCAAACCAGTAGGACAGGAGAAAAGGGTTCACATCTCTAAATGGTAGGAAATTTGCCTAAAAATAGCTCTCTTATGTCTGACTACTAGCTTCTAGTTGATGGTGAGTTCTCTTGTAATGTTGGGAAATTATAAATGCACACTGCTTTAATTGAAGTTGTCTGCTCTATAATCTTGTAGCATTTTCAATGCACAGTCTACTTTCACTAACTTCGGCTTGATGTAATGAGATTAGAGTCCCTAGAGCCAATCAGCTATTTGTCCTACTCGATGAAGTATTTCTCAGTAAACATTAACAATTATGTCTGAAACCTCAAGTTGGTTATTGTATGTTGGCCTGTGTAATGGTGATTGATAGCAAACAAACCACAATACAGTTATATAAAGGTGAACAAACATGCATATTCATGTAGCAATAGAAATTCACAAAATGCTTTATTTTATACAGTAAGTAAATAGAGGTAATACTAGGAAGTTACAGTAAAAGAAAATTGTTACACTATTTGTATATAGTCTTCTGAAATACATACACACACAAAAAAACAGCCGGGAGAAAGAAACAAAAATATACATATGTTGTATATGACATTGTTATGAAATTATTATAATGCTAGAGCTGACCTGTATAATTAATAAATAATGACCTTTATTTGATGTTACCTTGTCACAGACTTCGTGAACTTTGTGATAACGAAACCCCCAAAGTAGCTGTTCTACATGGGTAAGTAACTACCATGACATAGTTTGAAAACTATATTTAATTTTTGTTGATGACCAATTGTGTACCAAAATAAGACAATGAAAACTATGCTCTAAAAGATGGCTATTTGTTTTACTCTATAGCTATTTACTGTACCAAATTTAACCTTCAAGTATAGTGACAAATATAATGTAAATATAAGTAGATAATTTTCATAATGCATTCTATCCATTTGGTATCTTTTTAAGACTAGTTCTCTGAAAAAGTTAATTTAATTTAATTTTTTATTATTTTATTGAATTTATTGGGGTGCCAATGGTTAATAAAATTATATAGGTTTCAGGTGTACAATTCTATCATACATCATCTGTATATCGTATTGTGTATTTACCACACCAAGGCAAGTCTCCTTCCATCACCACTTATCCCCCCATACCCTCTTCTACCTCCTCCTACCCCCCTTCCTTCTGGTAATCACCGTACTGTTGCCTGTGTCTGAGTTTTTCTTTTTTCTTTTTTTGTTTAATCCCTTCACCTTTTTCACCCAGCCCCACAACCCCCTTCTCCACTGACAGCTGTTAATCTGTTCTGTATTTACGAGTCTGTTTCGATTTTTAAAAAAGATTTCATTTATTTTTAGAGAGAGGGGAAGGGAGGGAAACATTGATATGCAAGAGAAACATAGATTGACTGCCTCTCGCATGCCCCTATCTAGGGACTTTGCCCGCAGCCCAGGCATGTGTCCTGACAAGGAACTGCACTGGCGACCTTTTGGTTCCCAGGCCAGAACTGAGCCACACCCTCCAGGGCAAATCTGTTCCTATTTTGTTAGTTAATTTTGTTCATTAGATTTCACATATAAGTGAAATAATATGGTTCTTATCTTTCTCTAACTGGCATATTTCACTTAGCATAGTGCTCTCTAGGTCCATCCATGCTGTTACAAAGGGTAAGATTTTCTTCTTTTTTCTAGTGGATTATTAATGGATTATTAGTGGATTTTCTAATGCATTATTCCACTAGATTTTTAGTGGATTAATACCAGGTAGTATTCCACTGTGTAAATGTACCACTGCTTTTTTACTCACTCATTTGCTGATGGACACTTGGGCTGCTACCAAATGTTCGTGATTGTCTATAATGCTTCAATGACCAAAGGGGTGATAGATTCTTTTAACTTAGTGTTTCAGGTTTCTTCAAATATATTCCCAGAAGTGGAATCAATGGGTCATAAGGTGGTTCCTTTTATAACTTTTTGAGGTAATTCCATACTGCTTTCCACAGGGGCTGCACCAATCTGCGTTGCCACCAACAGTGCACAAGGGCTCCCTTTTCTCCACATCCTCACCAGCACTTGTTGCTTGTTCACTTATTGATGATAGGTGTGGTGTGGTATCTTATTGTGGTTTTAATTTGCATTTCTCTGATGACTAGTGACATTGAGCATCTTTTCATATGTCCTCTGGCCATCTGTATGTCCTTTTTGGAGAAGTGTCTATTCAGGTCTTTTGCCCATTTTTTAATTGGGTTGTTTTTTGGTGTTGGGTTGTATGAGTTCTTTATGAATTTTGGATATTAATCCCTTATCAGATGTGTCATTGGGAAATATATTCTTCCATTCAGTGAGTTGTCTTTTCATTTTGTTTATGGTTTCCTTTGCTGTGCAAAAACTTTTTAGTTTAATGTAGTCCCAATTATTTATTTTTTCTTTTGTTTCCCTTGTCCAAGGTGATATATTAGAAAAAATATTGCTATGAGAAATACATGTGGTTTTACTGCCTATGTTTTCTTCTAGGATTTTTATGGTTTTGAGTCTTACATTTAACTCTTTAGTCCACTTTGAGTTTATTTTTGCATATGGTATAAGAAGGTGGTCTAGCTTCATTTTTTTTTGCATATATCTGTCCCATTTTTCCCAACATTATTTATTGAATAGACTATCTTTACTCCATTTATGTTTTTGCCTTCTTTGTCAAATATTAATTGACCATAAAGCCATGGGTTTATTTCTGGGCTCTTTATTCCATTCCATTGATTATGTATCTATTTTTATGCCAGTACCATGCTGTTTTGATTACTATGGCCTTGTAGTATACTTTGACATTAGGTAGCATGATTCTTCTGCCTTTGTTTCTTTCTCAAGGTTGCTGTGGCTATTCAGGGTCTTCTGTGCTTTCATAAACTTTTGGAATATTTGTTCTAATTCTGTGAGTTCATTGGTATCTTTTTGAACTTTGGAATTGTTTGAAAAGGATAGGTATTCTCTGAATTTTTGTTAAAATTCACCTGTGAAGCCATTTGGTCCAGGACTTTTGTTTCTCGGGAGTTTTTAAAAATTATTGCTTCAGTTTTACTAGCTGTAATCTGTCTGTCCACATGCTCTGATTCTTCCTGATTCAGTTTTGGAAGATGTATGGTGTTAGGAATTTATCCATTTTGTCCATGTTGTCCCGTGTGTTGGCATGTAGTTGTTGGTAATATTGTCTCACAATCCTTTGTATTTCTTTGGTGTCCGTTTTTACCTCTACTCTTTCATTTCTGATTTTTTTTATTTGGGACCCTCTCTCTTTTTTCTTGATGAGTCTAGTTAAAGGTTTTTCAATATTGTTTATCTTTTCAAAGAACAAGCGCTTGGCTTCATCAATCTTTTGTATTTTTTACACCAATTTCATTTATTTCTGCTTTGATCTTTATTATTTCCTTTCTTCTACTCACTTTGGGCTTTGTAATTCTTTTTCTAGTTCCTTTATTTTAAAGTTATATTATTTATTTGAGATTTTTCTTATTTCTTGAGATAGCCCTATAATGCTATTTCACCCTTAGGACTGCTTTCTCTGTGTCCCAGAGATTTGGGGTTGTTGTGTTCTCATTTTCATTTGTTTCAAGGTATCTTTTGATTTCTTTCTTGATCTCATTGTTAGCCCATTCATAGTTTTGTAACATGTTATTTAGCCTCAGTGCCTTTGTGTATTTTTTAGATTTTTTCTTGTGATTGATTTCTAGTTTCTTACCATTATGGTCAGATAAGATGCTTGATGTGGTTACAGTCTTAAATTTATTGAAACTTGTTTTGTGTTCTAACATGTGGTCTATAAGGATAATCATCTTTTAATCTTTGGTGACTTACTTGATCTTTTACTTCAAAGATAATTAGCTTTTCTTTTAATTTTTTTTTTAGGAAATTATAATTGTATGTACTATATCTATTTTTTGAATGAACACATATGAAGGATTTGTTAATTCATTAATAAGAAAACTAGTAAGAGAGTAAAGCGTTGTTCAAATTGTATCTCTTTAATTTTAAAAGTAGTTCTGTTAGAGCTGTGTCCATTCCTCATCCAAGTAATTTGAAATTATACTCTATTATTTTTTAAATGTTATGTTTTAGAGATATAATGTTGGTAGAAATATAAACTAAAGAAAACTAAAAACACATTTAGGTGGAACTGTTAATTTAAAATAGTAACGATTTTGTCTTAAAGTACTTTTAGAGGTGCCTTTAGAAATCATTTTACATAATAAACTCAAAATGAAGGCTCACAGGTGTACTTTCACAACACAACCCAAAAGCAAAGCAAGCTAAAATGTATTGTAAAACTTCAGTTTGTACTTTGTTTTGCAATTGACTTGGCAAAAAAAGAAGCATACTTGGGAAATATACCAATCTGTAAATACCCCATTCTTAGACAAAAATTAGGGGTTATGGGGGGAAAACCAGTATTTATTAAGCTTTTGTGCTATGCTAAGCAATCACATAACTATCTCACAGTAATCCTTACTGTACAAAGTAGGTATGATCTCCTTCTTTTGCAGCAGAAAATCACCCTCACAGCAGCTAAATAACTTGCTTAAGGCATCCTAGCTCGTGATTGCTGGAACCCATTTATTATCTTGGAAACTCACACTTTTCTCTTCTCCTTTCAGTGGCTATCTTATTTGGAACTATATCCACTGGTGATTGGGTTAAATTTCAAAATTTTGGAATCCCAGGAGTTTCTTTTTTTGTAAACAAAACTGAAAAATATTTTTCCTATAGAGTTATTTAACATTATTAAAACTGTTTGTACACCTGCCTACCTCTTTAAAAAATCAATCTCAAAAAAAGAAGAGGGACTATTTTGGATTAAAATCATGTAAATAGATTGATGAAGTCCAAGACATGGTACCTTCAAATATGGAAAACTTTTTCCTACAAAATAAAGCAACCAAATAAGATGTGTAAAACTTTTTTGAATCCTGGTTAGGAAAAAGACAGATATAAGAGATATTCTTGGGAAATTTGGGGGCAAATTGAAAAAGAATTGGATATTGGATGACATTTTTGAATTAATTATTGATTTTATTTGATATGATAAGTATTATAGTTATGTAGGAGAAGCCTCCTTTTCTTGGGCACGTATACTGAAGTATTTAAGGGTTAAGTGTTATGATATCTGCAACTTGTTTTTAAATGACTCATCAACAATATAAAATTATGTACAGATAGATCATTGGAGAGTGATGAAATAAACGCAGTAAAATGATAATAATTGTTAGATCTAGGTGGAGAGTATACAGATCTGCACTGTAATTTTCTCTTAATTTCTCTCCACATATAAACATGTTCATAGGAGTCTGGGGAGATAAAAACCTAGTCTGTAAGCTTCACTTATCCTCAGGTTTTTTTTAAGGATACTACAAATTATGTAAATTAAATAGACAAACTTCTATCAACTGTCCTACAAACTCACCTCAGTTACTTTCAAAAGGTGAGTGTCATTCATTTGTTGAGTACCTACCCAGTTGAGAACATTCCATTTGTGCATTGCTGACCCAAAAGTGATGTAGAAGACAAGGATCCAGTGTTTGCAATTAGGATTAGCACATGTTGAAAAATCAGAATAACGAAATAATCAACAAGTGGTGGGGAATTTGACTAATGGGAGATCTCTGAGGACTATAGTAAGTGCGGTCTTGAGTCTATCCTTTAAAAATGGGGAGAATTTGAACAGGAATAAAAAAAATTACTGTTGAAAGGATCAAACTGAGCAAAGACATGGAAGTGAGGATGACTTGAGTATGTTTTGTAAATCAAAGACATAAAACTGTCATTCTATACTTCAGATCACTAAGAGATAACTGGTATTTCTTCACTGAATTGGTATAAGTCCAGACTGAAAGTAAGAAGTGTTCAATGCAACTGTATTACAAGTGAATGCATAACTTCCTTTAGGTTGTTGAAATATTGGAAATAACTCGGGTTGCCTTGATTACTTTTAAGCACGACTGCAGGTGAAAAGACCTTAAACTGCTAGCTACTAATATAGGGGCGGGAACTTTGATTGTTAGTGGGTATTAGGTCCTACAGGTGTGAGGATATGGTGGTCTGGACAAATATGGTAGAAAGTAACTAGTGTCAGCTAATAAAATAGTCCTGATGTGAAGGCTAAGCTGGGCCCCTCTACAAGGGCCTCCAGTTTATGAGGGAGATAAGCAAATGATCCCTTTCTACATTGTACTAATCTACGCAGGCCATGACCTCTTTGAAGTCATTCTCCCAACTACAGTCTTTAGTTCTTAAACATCTCAGCCAATTCCATAGGCACTCATTTTCACATAAAACTAAAACCTACTTCAAACCTACTGAGTTATTAAGGATAACAAAGTTCTGGTATTCAGTATTCTAGGAAGACAGGGCAAAGCTCTATAGCAAATGTGCATATAGGGTTGGTAGAAAATCCCATAATTTTCAGGAAGGACACTTCTATTTCAGAGTGCTTTATGAATATTGTTTTAGGTTGGTTATGGTTCTTTTTTAAGTTGCTATCCTTACATTCCATGCTCAGTTAAGCTTTATGATTATCAGTTTGCTCTGGGGTTTTGATTAACTATGTATATGTGATAGTATATAGTTGTTGCATCAATAGTGTTTTAGTGTGGAATTTTCAATATTTACAGATTAGGATATATAGACATTGTTCAAACAATAAATCAGCCGTACTAGAACTGCAAAAATAGATGCATACATAATCTCCCCAAGTTTTTCCTTAGTGACACTTCATTGCTATCCCCAACTCTTTTTCCATTAGAAAATGAGGGTGAGTACATAGGAAAGCAAATATAGGGTGTAGATTTTTCTAGAGTTTTCTGTCCTGCCTAAATCTGTTATTGGCAAAAAAAAAAAAAAAAAAAGTTTGAGACCAGATGCTCTATTCTAATTACTTGCCATTAATAAAAGCCCAAGCCTTCTATTTTTTTGGACAAAACAGTGGTCTGAATTATACACAGTAAATTTAACAAATACTATGATCTATTAAAAATACATCTGTTTACATTATTCAATAGAATATAAAATTGTTTATCTGAGAAGCAAAATAGTCATGACACTCTGATAAAAGAATTTTTCTAAAAGGTTTATTTTAATGGTCAACCATTTAAAAAAACAACCCATTGAAGTAATGTAAGAATTACTTGCTGCACTCATGGTTAGAATTGACAATGTGATAATACTTCGGGTGCAAAAAATGGCTCAATTTTTCTGAGCAATGACTGTTTAAAACTGTTAAATTGCAATTTTATGTTTGCATATATGAGGTCTGTCCAGAAAAAGTCCAACCATTGTTAATATAACGAGAATGGTTTGTGCAACATCGATATAATCTGGCATCCAAGGAGAGTGGACTGGAATACACATGTGTTAACAATGACGACTTCACTGTACTAGTCAGTGGGGGTGGTAGATGCCTTTGAATGAGCATGCGTACTTTGTGGCTGTTGCTATCAAAATAACTGAGTAGAGCAATGAATCTGCCTCCAATTTTGTGTTAAGACTGAACATTCCTCTGTGGAAACTATTCAGATAATTCAGAAGGCCGCAGCTATGGGCAACTGATGATTGGCAGCTTCTTCACAACAACACACCCACTCATGCATCACATCTCGTGCAGAGCTTTTTGGTGAAGCATCAAATCAACCCGGTGACTCAGCCCCACTACAGCCCAGATTTGGCGCCCTGTGACTTCTGGCTTTTCTCAAAACTAAAATCACCTTTGAAAGGGAAGAGATTTCAGGCCATTGATGAGATTCAGGAAAATATGACAGGGTGGTTGATGGTGATTGGGAGAACTGTGTGAGGTCCCAAGGTGCCTACTTTGTAGGGAACTAAGGCATCATTGTCCCATGTACAATGTTTCTTGGATCTTCTATCTTCTTCAATAAATGTCTCTATTTTTCATAGTACATGGACAGATACCTTCTGGGCAGACCTCATATGTTACATGACAATATAAAATATACAAATATTAACTATTTGCTATATGCATATGATGGGAAAAATGGTAAAATGTCTTTATTATTCACTTTAAGATACCTAAACTCCAGGAAATTCTTTGTTTAGGGGACAGGTTACCTTACAAAAATTTAGAATGAGTGATTGCTCACTGTTCCATGTAATCTGACTTTACAACTGCTCATACAGTTACAAGGATGGACCTTAAAAGATGCTATTGATAGGCTGGTTGGTCTAAATCAGGCAACCCAGCAGTGTGTTTGGCCTGTGCATCTTTTTAAAAAAAAATTAATTAATTGAATTAATTCTTAATATAGAAAAGCTGGGAAATTTATGTAAAAATCCAGATGTGAGGTTACTTTGGGAGAGGGAGGAATGCTTTTGCCCCACTGGGTCTATATTTACTATTCGGACAAAGTGGTGAATCAGCAGGCTCTTTAACTGTTACTCCTGTCTTTGATATTGAGGATTAATTACCATTTAATATCATGCTAGCACTGTGTGTTTTTTTTATACTTACCTTCCTTACTCATTTACTTCCTGACTTCTATAGGCATTTACGTATATAATATCCAAGTTAACTTACCGAGGCCTTGGGATATTTGTGGAATGTGGGTTCAGTCCCATATAAAGGTGGGAGGGAGTTCCAATTTCAGTATTGCTGCCTTTATATTTTTAAGAGAATCCAACTAACACTGATTTCTATCCAACTATAATTTCACTTGTCAGCTAACGATATTGTGCTCATTTAAAAATATATTGCCCTATTATTTCCCTAGCTATGTTCTGTGGAATGCCAGGAAATGCTGACTGGAGAACAGTTGCCTTTCTAGGCAATTAAGCTTGAGTAGCACTGAGAAGTAGAGTCCCCTCTTTGTGCTTAATGCGTAGAAGCAGCAGATTGAAGGCTCTGAGAAGTCCTGAAGCACCTTTGTTTCCATATCTTACAGATATGAAAACTGAGGTGCAGGGGAGGTAAGTAACTTTCTTAGTGTCACCTTGCCAGTGCGTGGCATCACTGAGATACAACTGCAGGTCGGGTGGCTCCAAGAAAGGGACTACCTTTCTCACATTACTTTATAAGAGTAAGAAAAACTCTTTGAATCCCCCTACTTCCTGCATATTTCCCCTCAAGTATCATTAGCCTGATTGCATTACTCGCACATTCCTAAATCAATCACCTAAAAGGGGGAATGAAATTATCATGGACAGTTTAGACTAATCAAGATTCATGTCTCAGACTGGAGAGTAACTAAACTTACCCCCGTGTATCAGCTGAGTGAGGTTCTAGAGCAGGGAGGCCGCTAGGAAGGCAACCAACAGTGTCTGCTACAGCCTGAAGTCCCGTGGCATCTTGGGACGGACAGATCCAGAAGGCAGCTGAGGATCCAGCCGAGGGAGGGGCTGGTGCTCCACATGTGCGGCCCAGAGGCTGCAGTCATGAGAAGTGGGCACATTGCTGAAGAAGGTGGTATAGAAATCAGAGGGCTGGACACTGAACCTTCAAAAAATTGAGGGAACGGATGGTGGAGAATGATTTAAGCTGTGTGATAGGTACATGGGTTTCATTATATAATATTGCTGTCTATTTTTGCAAGAGTCTGAACATTTCCCTAGTAAAACTTTTTAAAAAACAAAATGAAAACCAACCACAGAAACTTTGGAAACTCTATCAAAGAGCTTCCTGTCCTTGCTTCCCCAGCCCCTCTGCCCTTGTGTAAGGTTTGAACCCACTTCCACACTTTGAGATAAGTTCTGGTAATAAGCAGGGAGGATAGAAAAAGGCCTTAATTTGGCTTCTCACTGGTTTAGTTTTCAGCCATTTCTGCTGCTGGTCTGTGCTGGCTCTTACAGGAGTCTCCGGCTTCCTCTCCCTTCACCATTTCTACTTGGCTTCAGAGCCTGAATTTCTCAACCCTAGTCTCCAATCTTTCTGTGGCCAGGTCTGATAAAATACCTGCTTCTAGATCTGTTATCTGACTGCTGGGATGCCTACTATTGGCCAGAAATGTAAGGCCTGTATCTAAAGGATGTTAAATGTGGGCCTTATTACGAAACCTTTTAAACTAATGGCACTCAAGTCCTGCATGTCCCTTTCACCATAAATTTTTCATTTGAGAATATTCTTACAGCTATTTCCCTGAACTCATGTTCTTAGAATAATCAACCTGTGGCTTTACTCTTGTGTTCATCTGTTTGATGTCTGCTTCATCTTGAAAGTCTGCTTAGATTCTTAAGATCAGCACTCATGCCTAGCTTTAATTGCAGGAGAAAAAGAACTTTCAGACAAGTAAACAGGAAAGGAGTGGTTGCAGATGTGGAAGGAAAATAAGGGAAAAGTAGCACAATGTTTCCTTTAGGTTTTTGAAGCATGTGCAAACCACCATATTGCCTAAGCAAACGGCAACGCGACTAAGAAGCAAAAGCTGAAGCGTTAGCAGAAATGTATAGTTTATTGTAAAAAGAAAGCAAAATATAACAAAGCAAATGGATAATGTAAATGAACTTGGACATACATGCTAAACTGCTTACATAAATGGCTGATATTAGTGTTTTCCACAGCCAGACCTATTTAAACATTTTGTAGTTTTGCAGCATTTATGCAGTTGGGCTCCAAGTGAAGAGTGTCTCCGATACCACCCACTGGGTTATAACCATAATATCAATCATCTCATGTACGTGACACACACTTTAAAACACAAAGGAGCATCTGGCACTGAGACAGCCAGTTTTGGCCTCCGAGGCTTTGGGGATTGCATGCAGGATGGTGACAGCTTGATCAACTTCCTCTCTGAGGAGGAAGTTGGGTATGGGCCCACCCAGCCTTGGTGGGGTGGCACTGAGGAAGGGGAAGACATCCAGGGAACTACTTGAGTACCTCTAAATTCAATTCAAAAAATACTTATTGAGCACCTACTGTGTACCACGCACAACAAAGAAATAATGTTCTTGCTGACTTGGAAATCACTGTCCATGAGATACGGTAGTGTGAAGCTAGGCAAATTCCTTGGTGAGTGGAATAGGGAAACTGAGACAGAGAGCCGAACACAGTGGGTTAGCAATTTGTAGCTGGGAGCAGATGGTCACCAGGAGGAAGGCCCTCAGCTTCTAAGGGGGCAAAACTGGGAAAACAAGGACCTGGCCCACAGGGCAACTTCTCCCCTGGCCTTTCCTCCCTGGAGATAACATCAAAGCCTCAGTTGTGTTTCAGCTCCAGGCCCAGAAAAGCAGCAAAACTAGGTGGGTGATGCCAGACCCACTGCAATGACTAAAAACCCCCTGCCCTGCCACTGACCAGTCAGTGGGCACCACAACCCTGAAAGGGCACACCTGGAGGACTGATGAATATTCTGCTGAAACCCTCCCGAGACCTCCCCTAAGATTCTTGCCACAACTAGATAAAACCTCAAAACAAAGGGCCCAGTGTGTGCTGCCTGCTCCATTTCCTTTTCCTTCTCCCCCCCCCCCCCACTTCTTTCTTCACAGGCAAGTGTCTCCTAAACTCTGAGGCAATGAGCAGCTGGCAGCTTGTCCCAGGCTGATTCCCTGAACTTGTCCCTAAGCCCCCTTTCTCTGAGTTCTCTGTAAGCTAAGGCAGCCCAGCCTAGGCTCTCCTGTGGCTTCTTCTATGCTGATTCTTTCCTTGTTTCATTGTCCCCAGCTTTAAGAAATGTATCCTCATAGTCACCTGGATTTGTGTTGTGAAATCTTTCCTGCACAAAGTCAAGAGCCCACACAGTACAGATGGCCCTCGGTGGACCCTCTCAGGGCCAGGCCCCTGTCTGGTAACACCCGTAACTTTTTTTTCCCCAAAAAAGGTTCCTTTGGTAAATCCTGTGGATTCCTACTCAGAATAATGTTTTTAAACACATAAAATTAGTTAATAAGATCTCAAATGCAACCAATTATATTGAAATCAAATGGTTTGATTTTTAAGTCATCAAACTTAAAAAAACCAAGCACATATGTCATAAAGGAGGGGTGTCCAACCCACGGCCCGTGGGCCACATGCGGCCCAGGGTGGCTATGAATGCGGCCCAACACAAAATTGTAAATTCACTTAAACCTTTTTTTTTTTTGCTCATCATTTTTCATTAGTGTTTTTTTATTTAATGAGTGGCCCAAGACAACTCTTCTTCTTCCAGTGTGGCCCAGAGACACGAAAAGGTTGGACACCCATCAAAGAAAGTAATGTAATATGCTTCTTTATGAATACTTTTACAAAATCTAGTAGTGAGTCCAACAATTCCTGTAATTTCAAAATAGTGTTGAGTGTAAATCATAATTTTGAGAGATCTGCAACAACTTTAATGTGATATGAAAATATCAGTAATTTCTGTTGGTGATAAAGTCAGGTACAGCTAGGGCTGTAAGTGCAAAAACTTCATTTCTTTAAAGTTGACCTTTTCTCCTTTTTTTTCCCTCTTGATCCATACTGGCCTCATCCCATCTAACAGCACCATGACTCACCTGCCTCCCTTTTCCTTGCCTATCCACTCCCTTCCTTAATCATTACGGCCTTAGGATATAAGATCCTGGTTAGCATCAGCCTTAGGAACAAAGCAACTGGTCTGTTGACCACAGAAACAGGGTTTCGGTTGAACTGAAGATAACATCTCCACTTCACTTATGTTTCAGCTCTAGGCCCATGAAAGCAGAAACACATCTTCACAAAACCAGACAGAACAACACCATGGCTGACATCAGGACCTGATTCAAAGGTCAACTACTTCCTGCCCTGGCCCCAACCAATCAGTTGAGCCCACAACCCCAACTCCCTTAGCCACTATGATTAGTAATTTTTCCTGTATATAATCTGTCCCAGTGCAAACCATCTGGGAGCCAGTCTTAGAGCATTAGCTCACCTGTGACCCCAGGCTTGGTGCCATTTCCTTAAATAAACCTCTACTGTCTTCGCTGCAGACTCATGTTTGTATTTTATTGGGCTTTCATGCGTGCAGGCAATGGATCCCTTTAGTCTGGCAATGGTGCTGCTGTGGTTTGTTGTCTGCATTCGTAAGAAAGAAATGCTAAATTTCAATAGAGGTTAGTAAAAATGTGTAATTTCTTCCCCATTCAAGTTCATTAACCGGTGAATTCAATCCCCTTAGGCTCTGTGGACACCAGGTTAAGAACTTCTCATCCTTCGTGTGTGTATGCATGCCCACACATGTGCTTGTGTGTGTAGACATGCTCAAATACATGTCCTGCACAGAGGGTAGAATGTTAGAACAATAAATTACCTAAGTAATTAAAAAATGAGGCAGAATAGGGTAAGTGTTCTGGACTTGGAGCAGCAAAATGCAGTAACTATTCAATAGCGAAAGGAAATCAGAAAAGGCATAAAAATGTTAAAGGGGAAGAAAAGAAAGTAAGGAAAGGCAGGCATTTTATCTTCTAGGTCTTTCTTTTCTTCCCATCTTCCTCCTCCCCAGCTCATTAAGCTGTGGAAACCTGGCTTATCTTTGGAGCTAGCTTTAGGTGCAGTATGATTTAGAGCAGACCTCAAATGGTTTGGTCTCAGGATCCCTGTGTCCTTACAAATTCTTGAGCATTCAAAGAGCTGTTTGTGTGGCTTATATCTATAAACACATACTAGAAATTAAAATTGAGAACCCCTACAAACATACATTAATTCATTAAATAAAAACACAGTATGTGTTCCTATAAATAGCATTCTTTGGTGAAACATAACTATCTTTTCTGAAACAACAAAAATATTAGTGATGGCCCTGACTGGTGTTGCTGAGTTGGGTGGGCATCATCCCACAAAGTGAAGTGTCACTGGTTCGATTCCCAGTCAGGGACACATGCCTGGGTTGTGGGTTCAGATGCTGGTTGAGGTAAGTGCAAGAGGCAACTGACTGATGTTTTTGTCTTGCTTTGATGTTTCTGCCCGTCTTTCTCCCTCCCTTCCCCTCTCTCTCTAAAGATAAGTAAATAAAATCTTTTAAAAAATTAGTAGTGAAGGACACTGTCTATATTTTTGCAAACTCTCTAATCTCTGGCTCAAAGGAAAAATTGGAATCTGTACCCGATTTTGCAATGTGTTATATTGCCTCTGGAAAACTCCACTGTTTTCCTCACAAAGAATGAGAGTGAAATAGGCAAATAATGTCTTGGTATCATTGTGAAACTAGTTTTGAACTTGTGGACCCTCACCGTTAGACGATACTTTGAGAACTGTTGATTTGGGAATTTCTTCTAATATCTTTCTTCTTTGTTTTATGATTTGAACTTTCATGACAGTGAAAGAATAATTCTACTACCAGAAGTAAATGGCATAAAAATTCCAATATGTGTGTGATGGACAGCTCTTTCTGTTCCTCCGGCTGTCCCTTCATCTCTACAGATAATGGATGACCTATGTGAACAACATCAACAGGCCCCAGTAGGGTTTGGCCAATGGGCACTCACAGGAGGTCAAAGGGAGAGAGCAGAGTGAGGTTTGGATGTTTGGGTATTTATTCCCTACTTGGTGAGGGATCCCTGTATGTCCTTCACCAAGGGTCAGGGTCATGAGACCCTCTGCACATAACCTCTCCATCTAGATTTCTGCAAACCCAGAATCCTCATCCCTTTAGCCACAGGGGTAATAATATACCTCCCTTTTACTAACCCAAACGGATTAGACCTTATGACTTATCTCTACCCTGTCTGCATCTTTGGAAATAATCCCTTTATTACACTGTTTTCAGAATTCCTAACTCAAGTGCACCATTTGTTCCTTGCCGACTCTGACTGATGCAAGCTGTGAGAGTTATATGACATTAAGGATCAACTCCAGTTAAAGCATTCTCTATGGCAACAGATCTACTTGATTTTAATGGAAGTTAGAAAGCTCAAAAGCCCTGGTGTCTCAGAGTCTGAGGTCTTTATGGCTCTGGAAAAAGAGAGCTGGGTGCATGGAAAACCTACTGGTTGTGCAAAGACTTCTTGGTTTTGCCATTGCTTGAGTTTATTTTCATCTGTGCATAAATAAAACAGAAGTAGGATGTAAAAGTATTTATAAATGCTAATGTGGCCATGTTTCTGGGTAGAAGAGTGCCAATGTCAGGCAATTAAATGATGACTGGTCTAAGTCAGTGGTTCTCAAAGTGTGGGCCCTGGACCAGCAGCAACAGAAGCAGTAGTAGCATTGGTGAGAAATGCAAGGTTCCAGGCTCTACCTCAGACCTACTGAATCAGAAACTCAGGGGGTAGGTCCTAGCAATCTGTGTTTAACAAGCTCTCCAGAGGATTCTGATAGCTTGGTAGTTCAAGAAGTTTTACTGTTAACGACTCACAATATCACAGTTCCCTAATTTTCTGGCCTCTCTTGCTCTAGGGGTGTTCATATGATTCCTTCACACCTTACTGTTTCAACTTGGACTTTTATCTGAAGCTGCAGTAAACATCCTGCAATCTTTGGGCAACAAGATAATTGTAAAAGCACTGACCCTGACATCACTGTTGGCCTTCTAATGTGTTACTTGTTATGTAAGAAAATGCCATCCCACACCCTCCAATGATTTAAGCCAACATTTAGGTTTGCTGTGAGTTGTAGCCAAATATATTTCTAAGTCACATGACACAGTTTTTTACAAAAGACTTTCCCCCTCACGGTGATAAGAATTTTAAGCAATATTTAAATATTGACATGAGTATTTAAAATGGAGCAGAGGGCAAAATGCTTATGGGTTTTAAAGATAATTTTTAGCACACATGGCCTAATTCTTGCTAAATCCCCAGGCACCCAGGGATGAAAGGGCCTCAGTGCTAAGGAGACCTCCTCTGGAAATGTTTGAGAAACCCTTTAACGAGAAGCTATGTGTGGTTTCATGAAAGTCAGGGTCGATCATCTCTAAGAAAGTAGTAATGGTCAATAAAGGGAAAACTTGTTTCCTACTATGTCCGTAACACTTCTAAAAACAACCTGTGGGTTGTTTTCCTCACATTAAACAAATCCGATACTGCCTGGAGTTAGCACAGCCCCCACAAGTATGAAGGCTCCGTCCCACTGGGCTACCCCCAACTTCAGAAGCCAATCACAAGTCCTAGGCTGTGTGATCTGCACTTCTGACCATGTAGCTATAAATCGGGGGTTACCACAAACCCATCCTTTAGTTCACCGATTTGCTGGAACAGCTCACAGAACTCAGGAAAGCACTTCACTTACTATTGCTGGGGTACAACTTAGGAACAACCAAATGGAAGAGATACATAGGTTTGGAGGGGCTTGGAGCTTCCATTCCCTCTCTGGGCTCACCCCCCAGCCAGCACCTCCACGTGTTCACCAAACCAGGAGCCCTCCACACCCAGTCATTTCGGGTTTTTACGGAGGCTTCATTAAGTCGGCATGATTGATTACATTATTAGTGATTGGTGATTAGGTTCATTTCCAGCCCTTCTCCTCTCTCTCCAGAAGTCCAGGATGGGGCTGAAAGTTCTAACCCTCTCATTAGATGGCTGATTCCTCTGGCAATCAGCCCCCATCCTCCAAGTTACCTCATTAGCATAAATTCAGGTACAGTTCAAGTGGGCTTATTATGAATAGCAAAAGATGTTCCTCTTACCCCTATCACTTAAGGAACTACAAGGGTTTTATGAGCTCTGGGTCAGGAACCAGGGATGAAAATGAAATATATATTTGTTATTATATCACAATATCACAGGTAATTTCAAAGGCAGTAGTGCCTCTCATCTACCATAGTACCTGATTCACAGTGAATGCTTAATAAATATTTGTAGAGTAGAACTGGTAGGGGTTTTTTTAATGCTGAATTTTTTTTAATGAAGAAAACAGGCTTATTAGTGGAACATTTGCAGTGGTTAAAAAGGGAATGGATAGATCTACTCAAATCAGACTACTTCAAGTTTTGTTACACTGTAACAGTTATTTTGTTACTCTTTTGTTATTCTGTAACAGTTACAGAATGGACCCCTGGGGTGGGGGCAAATACTGTTACCAAAACAAGCCCCCTTCCCTGGGGTCCCTCTGTTCTAGGCTCCTCTGCCTGCCACTGAAACGAACTGTGCCTCTCAATGCCAGAGTTTGGTGAAAAGGAAAGGAACTATTTATTCAAAAGTTATACAGGTTTAGAGTAATCTCAGAATGCCGCCGTTAAAATCCCAAAGTCCCTTAAAACACCCACAAACACACACAGTCCTTCCTTCCCCCCTTTCCCCAGTCAGGCCAGTCAGGGGTGCGGCATCTCAAGGAAAAGAAATACAAGTCCCTAGCTCAGCGGGATTCCCAGTAATCTGTCCTGGGTGAGGCAGGCCCTCCCGCAGTCCCCAGTACCATTAGGTGTGTTGCTGCCAGGTCCGCCAGTTCTTAATCCAAAAAAACCATGTGGCACCTCCTCCAACGCACCAGTGAGTCTTTTCACCCCTTTCCTTCCTGTGTGGTCTCGAATTGTCCTCCGAATAAAGTCTGTGCGCCAAATGGCGGCCCACCTTTAGTTTAAATCCCAGCCTGGTACCTCCTCCGTAACCCCATTTCTGAATCCTCCCACAGCTGGCTGCACCTGCTAGCACTCCCTCCGTTTTCAGCCTCTCTGGGCTGCCACAGTAAGTCCGGGCAGGCCTGGCCCTGTGGCCGTGGAGCAAACCATCTCCAAGCTCTCACGCAGGCGCTATAACCAGGGGGAGCTGCCTCCCAGTTACATCATGGGTCAAAGTTATGCATACCTTCTGGCTCCATTCAGGCTGGAAGACTAGTTGCTGTTAATTGACATACAAAATAACTGTTTTTGCACATCGGGTCTGAAGCTGGCCTGCAAAATAACTATGGCCCTGTTCCATGTGTTCCTTCCCCCAGCCAGGCCTATGATCCTCTATTCCAGAACACCCCAAATTCTGGACCCCGGTACAATTTGGCACTGAAACTCCTCATTAGAGAGAGCATAGAAACCTGCATATAACAGGCACATAAATATGCTGGCTGAATAAATGAAATTTCTTAGATTCCAATTCAACTGTGACAGGCCCCGTATTATATACCATATCCCATTTAATCTTTGAAATAATTGTGTGAAGTGGGCAGCACTGGCTTACTAGTGACTCAGTGTGTGGGCTTAGTGTGCCAGCAAAACTGGGGCACTCAAACTTGTTTGGAGAAAATCGATATTTGGTATCTTATTTTACAAAGAACATCAGAGTACTGTAGCCAACATTGGCAAAATCAGAACTTTTCTACATTACATTTAGTACTCTTCCCATTTTAGTTACACATTTTGTAGAACAACAAACTAGAGGCTCAGATAACTTAGTTACTAGCCTAAGTCACACATCTGGTTAGTAGCAGAGCCCACTATGATGTTGTTCAATGTTTATAATACATATACAGAGGTGGGCAAAAGTGGGTTTACTGTGCTGTTGTGATATGCTTTTGAGTTAATGCAGTTATTGTAATTATCATAACCTGCGTGTCCTTTTCCATACAACTGTAAACCTACAACTGTAAACCTACTTTTGCCCAGCCCTGTATTTATGATGGCACATACTAATTTTCCTTTTAAAGTTGTGAATCTTTTGGGCCTTAGTGTTTAGTGTTCTAATCGAATAAAGCATACAACGAAGTTAATCTAAATACCTGTTTTGATCCCTGTTACATTCTAATATGGGACATTATTCAATATTTTTATGTTTAACAATTGAAAGAATGATGTGCAAATGTTATGGTAGAATGAGCAGCCAGAGGGGAAATGAAGGCAGGAAGGAGGGAAGCCCCTGAAATTCTGTGTATTATTTCCACTGTCTGGGAAAGAAAGCATTTGAAACTGTGCTTTCATCCCAAGGCCTCAAAGGCTGGGAATGGCTCACAGTGCCCAAAGGAAAAAGCCCATTAACATCTTTGGGTATTCACGCCCCCCGCCCCTCAAAGCTGGCACCATCTTTACCTGTCAATATGTAACCCCCTCACACCACCCCCCACCCCCCACCATCCCGCCTACTGTATAACTCAGAACAAAGGACTCACTCTCTTTGGCCACCTGGCCTCTCTCTACACTTTCTCTGCTTTGCCCTGAACCTATGCCTTCCCCACCACCACCATCCACACCTTGACACGGCCTGTTTTCTTCCATGAGAACATCGGCAAGAAGAAACAGGTCTCTCCCAGTAACACAATCATTAGCCCACCTAAATGACTGTGCTTGTGTGTTAGTTTTGGGATCAGCGAAGGGAAAGTGGAAAGGAAATCAAGGAGACCAAGAAGCTTCTCTGATGCCCTTCCAAAGTTGCTTGGATTCTCAAGTCAAGGGTCCCCAGATGTCTCTGATTTTATGATCTTTAGATTCCTATTTTGGAAGCTAGAGTCTAAAACTCTCTTTCCCTTCTACAGTGTGTCAGGCAAAGGAGTGTAATTGAAGACATTTTATTCAATATATCATTTAGGAAATATTTCCTGAGAAATGTATGATCCTGTAGTCATAATAGAGAGGACAAGGGAAAGATACAATCTAAATGGGACTTTTTTTTCTTCTTATTTTCCTTTCCAACATGCAGTAGTGGGGGCAAGAATTTTAGTTATGGCACCCTCATTACCTATGCTAGAGGGTCTCAATCAATTGGTCTACATAAAAAGCACCTGGGGAATTATTTAAAACCCACCTTTCTAAATCGTGTTCCCAGAGTCCCTAATATTATAGGTGTGGGTGGACCCAGGTGATTCTAATGCTGGTGGTTTAGCTATCATGCTATTAGAAACACTATCCTTATATAAACTTGAGTAGACCAGAAAATCTGAATTCTATTTAAGACTTTATTTCTGCCATCCTCACCATGGCCCAGGCAACTGTCCTCTTCCTATATTTGCCCTTCTCTCCAAAACATCCACATCCCCTAAGCTGAATGGCACTCTCCTGGGTCTTAGCTTAAATTGTCTGCCCAAACCAATTTACACAAAAGAATGAGTAAGGTTCAAAATCCTTTCAGGGCATTTTCATTAAGAACAAAACAAAACAGTATCTTAAACTATTAGAAAGTCTTCATTACACTTTAGTTTTGTTTCTTTTCAGGGGGGTTATTAGCCTAGCAGTATCTTTAAGTTTAACTCGATTGCTGGAGGAATCATGTCCAGTTCTTTTGCTTGCTTATGAGTCATTAATTTAAACTCGTGTCTGTGTGAAGCCTTCCTCGGTAAACCTATCCACAGGGATGATCCTTTATGTCATCACCATCCCTTGCACGTTTCAATTATAGCACCTATCATCTTGTATTGGGATTGCCTAATTTACTTTTGTATCTCTAGCTCTACGTACTGTGCCTGGCAAATTACAGACGCTAAATAACTGTGGAATGAACCAGTGAATATCGAAGACTAGGATGAAGGTTTTTAAAATGAATGTTGGCTGAGAAACTAAACACGGAAATGGCAAGGGCTAAATGCCAGACAGTGTGGGCCTATAAGAAATAAAAATTACCCCTAACGGCACAGAATTCTCCCGAAGGGCTCACCTATCCCATTTTCTCACGCAGTTTTTGGCCTCCCCGGATACTCCAATTTCCCGCTCATTAACTCGATTCTTTTCCCTTTCTGTGGACAGGTCAAGCAGGTATCCCAGCTCAACTGCTCTGATTGGTCCGTGATGATTTCATTGTTAGGGCACATCCGGGCTTTTCCCCTCTCCGCAACACCTCCCCCAGAGCCCGGCCTCCCGAGTTTCCCTCTCTCGCGTGCGCCACACCCGCTGGCTGAAGCAAAACAACCGCCACTCCCAGACCTCTCGTTGTCCTCGTCTGCGCCTTCCCTTCCCGACTCTGCGCCTAAGAAAGGCTATTGTAAGCTCCAATGAGGGCCTAGCAGACTTTGTTAGCCAATCAGCAACCAACCAACCGCAATTCCGGGTGGGACTAGGCCTCCACACCTATATCTGGACAGCCCGTTGGCTCCTAAATGACGCTTGTTTTACCCAAGGCTTAGAGGTCAAAAACAGAGAGGCATGGTCCTCGTAGAACTGTAAGGATCTCCCCAGGCTCAATGGGTTTCACCGTTTTCAAAGACGAGCCAATCGCTTTTCGGATACGTCCCCGCCTTTTGCGCGTTCATTTAAAAAAAGCCGGTGTGACGGACTTGGAAATTGTTTCAGTGACGGACACATCGAGGAAGCAAATGACTGAGGGCTCTGGCCACCTTTTAGACCAATAGTAAAAGAGAATAGCTCTGGCTCGGCTTCGCGAGGCGGAGCGCAGGTGGGTGTTATTTGATTGACGGCGACTTCTACTTATGGCTGGTGGGGTGGGTTGGTCCCTGAGGTCCGGTAGGTATGGCAGAGGCGGG